>NC_134474.1:62651934-62980372 GCF_964194025.1 Convolutriloba macropyga
AGCTTGAACAAATTGTTTTTTAAAGAAAAAATAATTACTTCTATTAAAAATATGTTTGTTTTCTAATTTTCAGAAAAAGTAGTATCTGCACGCACTTTTATGGTAAGCTTTTTATCTACAATTATACGGTTACAATTTGTAGTTTTAGATTTTAGTGTGATTATGTAGAGTCTAATAGAAATCATCAACTAAAAAAATTACCGCGATGCACATATCGATAACATTCTTATGTTAAAAAATATCACTTTTTGGTGATACTAACAGACTCTGAATGTCCGTTTGACCTTGGATGAGTTTGTGGGATTTGCCTCTTCGCAGATCTTTCCAGCACAAGTGTATCCCTCTGGACAGCAATGCAGTAAGTCTGAACAGCACACGGCCTTCGGAAGAGGACAGCAGGCGTTCTCTGCACACTGAGTATCTCTAAATGTAGAGAAACAGAACTATGTAGATAATGCTGAACAGGAAATAGGATATAATTATTCCAACATTTTTTTTCAAAAGGGGGACTATATATGCTAGGCCGGCTTTAGTCAATTTTTCACTTTTGTGTACGCGTTGTACAGAAAAACGAGCAACATCATTTTGTAGCCCTTTACTAAGGGCTACTTTCGTTTTCTTATAAAAAGCTATTCCAATTTGATCTCTAGAGGAAACATATTCTACCACTCAACCACTCAATGGGAGAAAAATTGCAAATTCATATCTGATTTACAGGGTAAAACTTCACCCAAGGTATCTAAATTAAATTTGCTTGTTAAAAAAACTGTCTACTTACATCGATGGGCATTCACCTGCAACCTGGGTTACTTCCTCATCAGATGAACACATTTCCATAGCTTGGCAGAGGGTCTCGGCATCCAAGTATTCCTCGATGAGAGCAATCACAGTCTGAACAAATTTATTAACAGCCTCATTATTAAAGAGTAATACTAAGGAATGACTGATTATGTACAACAAAAAACAAAATAAGCTCAGCTCGAGATCCATTCGATTGAAGCTCTTGGAAAAGATTGCGGAACCCTAGTTGAGCTTACGCGGCTATCTTGTAAGATCTTGTAAGAATCTTGCAAAAAGTGCTTATCCTGTAAGATCTTGCAACCACACGCTTATCTTGTAAGATCTTGCATCTACACGCTTATTTCGTAAGACATCTTCCACTTCGAACACATGGCATCCACTTGAAAGCATTTGGTACCATAAACAGAAAAAAAAACAAGTATATGACTGACGTCAATGCTTTGGTCCGCCTATTTTGAAGTATATGGAAAAATAGGGTTTAAGAAGGGTACTATTGAACAGACTGACGGATCCAGTGAACTGAAACTTGGTACATCTTGATAAGAAACATACTAAATCTTGATAGATCTTGCCGAGATCTAGACATGGTATTTGCCATGTAAATATCAAGATTTGTACGCACTTGCAAGATCTTTGCATGGCTCTAAGATCTTGGCAAGATAACCAAGAAAGATTAACTATGACTTGGCAAGATACCTTGTGGCCATTGAAATGCAATGTAGCTTAATTATGACCGTTTTTGAGTATGAAATGGTCAGCAGCGTTGACCCGGGCGCTGGAACCTCGGCACATTAACCTACCGGAGTGTATTCCTTGATCATCTGGGCGCATTCGGCATTGTTTGGGAAGTAAGAACACATCGTCATCAACTCATTCTCGATCTCCTTTTGGACCTCTGCATCTTTTATGTATTCCTTGACTGTGTTCACCATTTCTTCACACATTTCACACTCCTCGCTATCTTGGCTTGTTTCAGCTGCCGAGGGCATGGCTCCGAATTTTGCTGACCCGTAAGTGTAGCCGTATTTGAACATGTCGGAGCACACGATGGCTTTGTCGCATTTCTGAAACAATTACTTTGTATATGATCCACCGATTGAATCCCAGTGAAACTGATATATCTTCACATGAGATGCAAATATCCTGCAATTTTATACACATCTTGACGGTTTCCTGCTAAGGCTTTTTGTGAAGACTTTTTTTACGATGTTTCAAATTTCGTTTCACTAGAAAGGTTTTGTCATCGTGCTTGTTCTGTGAATCAATTCGTTACACGCGCACTATAATTATACAAAAAAAATTAGCAAATATCCAAAAAAGCACAAAACTCATTCTGCGTTTCATATTTTCTTTTTTTGCAACGTCTTTATCTCGACTGAAATTACATTACTTTTACGATATTTAACAGTGGCTAAATGCACCCGCTCTATGTGTGAAAACTGTCACCGATAATAGAATTGAATGATTATGGTTCAATTAAAAATCAATTTTCTTATTTTAAAAAAAATAAATTTCCAATGGACTCACTACAACAAGTGTGGGACTGGCACAGATCACTTCCAAACTGTGTACACACTCATCAGCGCCCAGAAGTCCTCTGGCTGGAGCTGAAGTGGCTACTGACACAGACTGTATTCTGTTCCTCATCTGATCCAAGACTGAAGTGCTCACTCCAGCCACTGTTCCGGAGCTGCAAAGACCAGCCATTGAGCACATCTCTTCTGGTGTCAATTCAGTCGCAATCATCTCCATCAAAGTCTCAAACACAGATGCAACATATAGCCCATTTTTGTTATTCATCGGTGAAACAGAAATTCGCAAAAATTGAAGAAAAAAATGAGAAAACTATAAGATAAAAAAACTAGTAATCGGTTCAAAGTCTACCTTCCCCAGTCAGTTTTATTTTTTTGCTGATCTTGCTGGATAACGAACCATTTTTCTCGTAAGATCTTCCAAGTTGACCATCCGGTCTTGGCTAGGGTTGACAATTTTGGTTCGAAAACTTCTAGGTCCTTGACTTATTATTTGTATTTAAACGGGATAGCATTCCAGGGCAAGCTAAATTCGAATCTAAGGGATTTATTTTCTTGACTCCATAATTAATTAACAAATCGTCCTCGGCTGCATCTCGACTCTAATAAATTCAAGAATCTTATTATGCAAAGTGCTGGAACGCAGGACCCAGATGACTTCTGTCTGGCTAAATTTAAGATCTAAGATTATATCTTTTTATTGTTTTTTATAAGATCCATTGTTAAGATTGATTTTGTAAACGATTTTGACGAAAACTTCATTTAACAGCATTGACGAAAACTTCATTTATCCTAAAATTTCCCTAATTTTCTTGCTAATTGCTCAAGAAACGATTCAGAGATTATGTTTTTGTCAGCAGCCATCTTATAGATAAAAGTTAGTTTCCAATTTGTCTTGTTAATGCGCAATTGGTAAGGCTAAAGCTTCATATGTTATCGTTTAAAAGTGTGATTTTCGTTAATTTTTGTATAATTGACACGTTTATAAGAGCTATTGAAAAAGAGAAAAATTTGTAACGTAACACTGATCGATCAATTAGCCCAGATACACTGCAACTTACCCCGAGTGTCTCTCCTACATACTCGTCGCACTCGTCTTCTGTGAAGAATCTCTCGCACAGGTTCTCAGCATAGTTGATGGCCTCTGTTCTTTTGTCAGAGTCAGAGCAGAAATCCTTCACCTTCTGAGCCACCATCTGGCACTCTGAGCATTCTGAACTGTCCTGGACTGCTCTTACGATTTGAGACCAGGGGTCGCTTCGTGACCAGACATACTTGGTGCACAGGTCCACTTTGTTGCACCTGGCGGCCGTCTCCATGTCAGCACAGACAACCTAAATATACTGGTTTTTGTTTTAGCAACAGACTTAATTTCTGAACGCGCGCAATTGAAATCACTCAAAAAAATTTGAAAGTCAAGTGTGATAAAGTCACTCGAGAAGTGAAATCGAACTTTCATTTTCGAAATTTTAATCGTACTTTTATTTTCCGAAAACTCAACTCTCATCGCTCTCGAATACAACGGCTTGAACCCCGAGTGAAATATAGTTTTGAAGCTAACCTCTGGACTGGTATAACAGACATCCCTTGTGACTGAGCATATGCCAATGAGTGAACAGATCTTCCCATCTGGTACTCCACTCGCCACCATTGAAATCACCTGAAGCGAACCAAACGGGTGTCCGATGAAATAAACTGATTATTATAAAGTTTTTTATTCGAGTTTTTAAAAATCTAAAACATGCAAAATAAGCTTACAACATGTTGCATGCAATAAATTTATAAATCAAAGTTTATTAGAACACTTCATGGTTCGATTTCCTTTAATTAATCTGATCCACAAAAAATGTATTAGCACCCTGCAAGTTTTTTAATTTATTTTGAACTCTTCGCGACGTTTAACTATTTCTGCCGTTACTTTTTGATAAATTTGCTCATCCGCGTTTCTTTTCGAATTGTAATTGCAGCATCATCTCATTTCCGAAGAAAATGTCTGGGGTAGAGTATTGGAAAACATATTTAACAGCATTATTGGTATTAAGAGTTTTGATGGAAAATTTTTCGTGTGAAGACCGATATTTTTTGGCAGCATCGTGTTGGTTTTGAGAAAACAACCTTTACGCCCCAATTTATTTGTGTGCTAATCAATTCCAAACAAATAAAATGAGGAAATCTGGGAAAATGCCCTAGAATTCAAATTAGCGATACAATTGATGAGATAAAATATATTCATGCTCGTGGAGGTGTTTGATGACAAAGTAATTGTATAAAAATCGGATTGTTGATGTCATTTTTTGAGGATTTTATACAGTTGACATTGGTATTTTAAAGCTTTCCTAATAGAAACAACTAATTATCCGCAACTATCGGTTACCTCCATGCACTAGTCTTTTTAAAGCCTATTGATGAATCGACCGATCTTAGTGATGCCTTTTTTATTTAATAGCTTATCCTTGGATCCTGAGAGCACTTTTTTCTAGTATTATTTGTTGATTTTTACACAATTTGTAATTTTTAACAATTAATTTTTACAGGTTTTAACTCATAATTAAAGAAAAAGGAAATAATTATTTTCCTTGAACATCACCATTAACTTGTGTTTACTTAATGAACTGGTAATTTAGCTGTGGTAAATTTGGGTCTATGAAACAAACCCCCATTGAGAAAACCCCACGGTTTTTGTTTAATATTAAAGTTTTGATAAGTTGTTTGGTTTTAGTAGTTTAATATTAAGTCGCTTGGGCAGCTGGCCAAACGCGCTAAATGCGCAGCTCTCTAATAGTCAAGAGGGGTTCATTTGCGCTGGGAATATTTTTCGTGTTGGTTTAGTTCCTACCTAAAATGAAGTGTTTTTCTCGCGGTTTTTTCCGAAACCGGGGAAATTAACCTTAATTTTAGGTGTGAAATGTGTATATTGAAAATAGCGCTAGGAAAACCCTTTCGATATATAGTTCCTCCCCCACTAAATTGGGTCGAAACAAAAATGTTTGTAGGCGATTGTTTGGAGCGTTGGGTTAAAGTTAATTATTATAGGTCACAATTACAGATAGGTTGGATGTTTTTCCAGAGTGCATCAGTTCTTTGCATCGATAAGGCGAAGATCAAAATACTTTTTTGCGAAAAATGCTCCATTTAGTAACCAACTCAATGCACAAATCTCTTTTGAATATTCTAAGTTGTTTAAAAAAACTAACAAAACGCTATGAAAATGACGCCATTAAATTTTTGTTTGCATTTAGCAATTGCGTTTTGAAGAACAAATTATCGGAATTACTTTGGGTATTTTGGTTGTCTTTAAACTCTGGTTGTCTAGTGATACTTGATAGATTGTCACTAATTATCCTTAAACTCAAATCACTGAATGAAGTGGTAATTTTGCTGTGGTAAATTTGGGTCTATGAAACAAACCCACATTGAGAAAACCACCACTTAATTTTATATAGGTAATAAACCCCCTATCAAATAAACGCCTACGGAAATATACCCCCCATTTTAAATGCGTTTTGAGGAACAATTTTTTGAAATTATTTTGGGTATTCTGTGTGTCTTTAAACTCTGGGTCTAATGATACTTGACATGTCTAATGATACTTGACAGATTGGTACTAATTATCCTTAAACTCAAATCATTTCTTGACTAGTCGCCTTTAAAGCCCATTCTTGACTTGACAGACCTCAGTGATGTGATTGTATTGATTCAATAACATGTCCTTAGATTCTGAAACCTCCTTCTGTTCTTACTCATTTTTTAATTTTCAGTTTTTAACAAATGTTTTTGCATGTTTTCACTCATAATCGAGGAAAAAATTAACTAATTTTTGCTAGAACTTGAGTTTACTTAATTAACTGCTATTTGAGCTATAATAAATTTACCTTAATTTTAGGTGTGAATTATTGTAAATGGTGCCAGGAATATTGGCCGACAGGGGGTTAAACCAGCAAGGAAAAATTACGAGAAAATTACCCCAACCCTTAACTCTGATTGGTTGACAATGGGATTGGTCAAAATATCAAAATATCACTAGGGTGTCTAGTCATTACAATTGATGCGCGATTGGGCCGTCGGCTTAAATTCCTAACAATGGGTTGTTGGCTCAATCCTCTGATGGCCAATTCGGTGATCACTATTGTATACTATTAGTGATATAATTATTAATTGCATAATATCATAATTGTATAATAATGTACCTCCTTGTAATAAGTGTTGGTGAGCTGTCGGCAGTTTTCTCTCTTCTCCAATGTGTAGATTGAAGCACACACTTCAGACAGGAATTGATCTCTCACCTCTTCTGCAGTCCCTTCCATCCCCCTTCGTCTCAACTGTTGAACAAACTCGTATGCTTTATATATCCAATAACATTATGACACTAGTTTAGGCGATCCGACGACACAAAAAAGACAAAAACTATTCAAATTTTGGTTCAAGGCCTTGATCCTGATCTTCTCATTTGATCCCCAAAATATTTTGGGGAGAGTAAACAATGCTGTTTTGAAGGTTGTTTGAAGATCGACGAAGATTTTATTGATCTTATTTTAATTGCAAGTCTGTTCGATTTTTAAGTTTTTTTTAACGTTCTAGCTATTTTTGCTGGCTTCTAGTAATATTAACTCTTCAGTTCCACACTGTTTTTGAGCTAAAACGTTTTTGTTCAGGCGTGCAAGAAAAATAAGTGAGCAATTCAGCGTTGTCAAAAAAACACTTCTGAGCTTAAAAATCTACTAGCAGATTAACTTCTGTTGAATTGCTCTCAAACCTCAGGCGGGGTAAACGAATTCAGAGGGGTTTAGTTAAGATATATTATTATGGGTACAAAAAAGCGTTCGCAAGGGTTTCGAGCCGTCGAAGTCCCGAACGGCACTTCTGCACATTAACAACTAAGCTAAAACGCCTTTGCAAACTTCTCACTTACAATCACTTTTTCGCACAACAGATTTAAGTTCTCAACGCAAAAATCATGTAGTCAAGCACAAACAACTCGAGAAATGAAATCGAAAAAAAAAACATTCTGATCCACCAAGAACAAATCGACCAAAAACATTTGCTCAAAAGGTTCGTAAGAAGTGCATTTTCTCATATATTTAGTTACAAAAAACCCTAAAACAGCAGCTATAAGACCGAAAGAATGTTGAAAACAAAAGAGCAGAAATAGTCTAGCAAAAATTGTGCACGTAAAGCTGCGGCTTGTTAAATTCATGATCACGTCACTAAATATTGCCTCCAACTTTCTTCGATAGCATTTTGAAAAAAAAAGAAAATAGTGACAAGGACATGTAGCGCGGAAAAGTGCAAAAAAGGCAATTGAAGAACGCCACAACAGGCTCAACGTTAAAAAAAACGTTGAGCCTGTTGTGGCGTTCTTCAATTGCTCAAAAAATCTCTGCGCCTCGCCTGTTCCTTGGATCAACTCATTGCGTTTCCGCTCCTCAATTCCCAGACGCAGGTTCAAACCCGACTGCTGTCAGTCGCTTTCACAGAAAACCATGTTCAAGGGACGCTAAAACATGTCAAGATAGGCGTTTATACATGTTTTTCAGTGGTTCTGTCGACGTTGAAATATATACAGAGTGTAACTCAAACTGTTATTTTTTATTCAATGTCCTGAGTTGTAAAACGGCTCGAAAAGTTTTTCTAAAAGAGAAAGAATATGCGTTTAATATGAACAACTTTCAATCTTCGATTTCATTCCGGTAAAGGACCTTTACTTAGAGAATCTTTAATTTGTCAATATATGTGATGAATTAGAGCATGTCACTTCAGAACTATTTTCGTGTAAAAAACTTTTCGGTGATGGACTCATTTGTTATTAGCACTTTTTCAGTTACTGACTCTTCCGGTTGTTGACCCATTTAGCACAAGCAGTTTTTCTGTCAAGGGCCGCTTTTCAGTTTAGGACCTTTTTTGCATTCGCGGCTACTCAGCTATTGACTTTTATGACATAGGTAGTTTTTGGTTCATTAACTTTTTGGCAATGGCAGCTCTTCGATCAGTGACTATATTGGCAATTACAAGTTTTCGGTCATCGACCTTTTTCAGTATGCATGCAAATTGCTATTTTGTATGTTTAGGAGGCCTTAATTTTTGTGAAGACTAGGAGTTGAAATATGATTATATAGGTATTCGAATATCCCTTAATATATAGATATAGATAGATAATAGATAGTGACAGGTGCACACATAAGGGTGAAAAGAAGGGAAGATGAGAAACGGATGCAATGTTAATGGACAATTAGTCCGCCAAACTACGCACCTCACATGATCCATAGTTCTATTCAATGCGCTTGCGATCCTCAACCCCTAGACCCAGGTTCAGACGCGACAGCTGTCAGACGTTTTCTCATAAAACCATGTTTAAAAGCCGTTAAAAAATGCAGAGCAAGGCACTTATACATGGTGTTTAGTGGCTTTTTGTCGATGTTGATTTGATATATATATTTTGAGCCATTTACGCTTCTATATTTTCTGAATAGCGTTCCAAATCTTTCAAATCGCGCTTTTTTTGATTTTCAGTATCAGAACATCAGTAAAAATTTGCACATTTTTATCAATATCATTTCTCAAACCATTATTGATCAATTAAATTTGATTTATTGTGTTTCTTCAAATCGCATATTCTTTTGTGCTACTTTTCTAGTATATTTAATCAAGTACTGTTTCTCCATTACTGTTTCTGATTTAAATTTGACAAAAAATTTGATGAAATTTCAGAAAAAAACTCAAAGCTCAAGAAAAATGTGTGCAAAAAAATCCACCGAAAGAATTTGAACAATTGTGGGAAATTTAAGGTGAAATTTCACAAACAGCTTCATTTGCCGTACCGTTTACTAAAAAAAAGTTAATGAAAATGATGCTCGATGCGTTAAAAATGTTTTGACTGAGCCAATTTTGTGTTCGTCTGATTTTACTTTTGTAAACTATAAAGTTTGTTCATAAGGTTCGGAACCCGCTTATCCGCAGTTGTGGCTGATTTATCAACCAAATCATGAAGATATAGAAATAATTTGAAAAACCTCACATACTGATCAAAAATAATTGGTCTATGAACAAAAATTTACTTCCAACTCAAACCACCTAAAAAGATAAATAACTCCACATAAGTGGAGTGATAAAACCTGCCACTATTGACACTTCGAAACAAGACAAGGCGAACAAAATAGCAACAACAAATATTTCTATCCCAAACTCCTGTCTATTTTTTTCAAATACAGCCTAATCTAGACAAATTAGTTTGCACTTCACAAGAAAGAACATGGGACAAGTCCTTAATGGGACCACTCAGTAACATGTAGACAAATTTGATCAAAATTGGCAAAGTTAAAAGCTATACGTTTTTTTTTTGAAAACAAACGATTTCAAATAACGACAACCATTAGAAATCAGTTGAAATTTTAGATACGTTTATGCTTAATCATTCTTCAAAATGAAGACGTTAAGACCTGTCATTATCCAAAATATGTTGTTTGTCAATAAAAACAGGCGATATATTCACACGAAATTAAAAAAAAATCTCTAAAATGTATATTTTGCAAAAAAAGGGCGATATATTCACACGAAAATCAAAAAAATTCTAAAATGTAAATTTTGCAAGAAAACGGTTTTGAAGCAACTAATACACAAGAATCTATTTTTCAAAAAACTAAGGTACAAAAAATGCGGTTTCCTGTACGGCGATATATCCACACACAAACAGGCAATATATTCACACGAAAATCAAAAAATTTCTAAAATCTAAATTTTATAGGAAAACGGTTTTGAAGCCACTAAAACAAAGAAATCTATTTTTCAAAAACACAGATACAAAAAATGCATGTTCTTTGAACACAAAAAATGAGAAAGGTGAGCTCTGAAAATTGAGAGTAGATAACAATTATTAAAGAAAGATATATACAAGAAACATTAGCTGTCAACTTCAACTTTTCAATTGCTTCCTTCTTTCATTGGAAGCCATTGAGATCTGCCATTGCTCAGAATATCGTTGTTGCTCAGACAACAATACATATAATTTCACGAAAAACTTAAACTACCAACTAAAATCTTTAAATATTGTCCTTCATACATCCATTGACAGACGATAGGAGTTGCATTTATCCCGGAAAAATCATACAACTACAAAAAAGAATTACAAATTGGGACGAAAATCAAAAATGATATTAATCTTTTGCAAAAAAAACTGGTATCATGCTGTAAGAGCAATAAATAAGGCATTAAAAGTTTCCCATTTGTTCAATTGTATTTTTTCGTGTACAAAAATAATTTGAAGGGCGGCCTGTGATTAAAGGGAACAGGTAGCAGGTAGACAAAAAAGTACAGAAAAATGCAAATAATACAAACACGTCTAAATGTTTCTTTAAAGCATTTGATTTCTAAATATGAAACACTTAGGCTATCAATTAAGATCAGTAAAAAATTCATTTGTTCAACAGTTGAAAACCACTAGGATCTGTAATTATCCAGAATTTATCTTACGACCAAAAAAGAACGGCAAACATAGACAAAAAATCCATCTAATGCTGGTATAAAACGTTGTCGAAGCGGCTAAATCTATTCTCTAAAAAACGGATGTATTCAATATTGCCTCAAATGTGACACATGACTTGTCATTAACCCAAGCAAAACAAAAAGGTTCTTTCAAGAACGGAATTTTGTCTAAAAAAATCAAAAAAGTTGTAGTTAAAACTTGTAGTATCAAAGCAGAAAAACCAAATTTTAAACGTAAAGCCGCAAAGAACCTTGAATGTGAATCAATCATTGAGACGATTCAACCTGTTTTTGTTGTTTTTAAGCTACAATTTGGCCAAATAAAGAGAAAAAAGTTACAACGCTCCATAATCCAATGTCTATTTTCAAAATAAATATTTTAAAAACTGAAACTGACCATAAGCTTTTAGTTCAAAAACAAGATAAATTCTCTATTAACTCCTAATAGAACCGAACGGACTTGTCAATATTTCATTTCGATTTGAGTTGTTTTTTTTCTCTAATTAATGTAAAAAAATCAGAAATAAAATTATAAAAAAAAACATCGGCCAATTACAATCCGAATTTTTTGGGGCTAACAAAAAATACCGATTACACTAAAACTTGCCTTGTTATTACCGTTCTTTCATGAGGAAAACTCAATTGCTTCAAATTTTGTGGATTTGAGTAACTTGACTTAAGAAAGTCAAGATATCAAAAATAAATGATGCTTTTTGCATAATTGTTGCGTTAAATGAGCAGAAAACCAGCAAAACTCTCATTCAAGAGCTTTCTCAAAAAATGCACGATGAATTTTTGCTTTCTTTGGAGTTAAATAAAATTGCCTGCGATATTTAGATGTGTTTGTTTGGTAAATTTAAACAAAATTGACGAAAAACCTGATCTCGTTCCATTTTTGATGAAAGAAGGCTCAATTTTGAAAAATTCAGCAACAGTTTTAGCCAAAGATCGGATCACACAGTTTAACCACAATCTTTTGTATTTATAATTAAAACCAGCAAAATGTAACATTTTGCTACAAAATTTAACATTTTTCGGCAAATTGGCAAAAAACTGCTTAAAAAATACGGAAAATGTGACCAGTCAAATGTTCAGAAAACTTTAAACCAGGAAAAAAAACGCAATTAGAAAAATTTATTAGCTATTCTACAATAGACGGGCCTACTAATGATACCACCCACAGCCTTCTACAATGAATATATCGATTGGCCAAAATCTATTGAGCAAAAAACCCGTTTCAGTATATAGTTGCTCCTCCACTAAAGTGGGTCGAAACAATAAAACTCTTCAGTTATTGTATTAGTTTTCTGCAAAAGTAGGGTTAAAAGAGGTCCGCAGTTCGTGATGTTTCTGTTATCGTGACAATAGATAACTTTATAAAAAGAAGTGTGAGATTACTACAACCACTATTTATAATGCTGTGCGACAACCAGTTTTCAGGATAATTCTCCGATCAGTACCTAAAAGCAAAGAATTCTATGTAAAGAAGCAAAGTTTCTAAAGTTGTCAGTTTGTTTTGCTTACTTTTTTTACTAAACTCTTAATTTTATATCACAAGTTGATTCTCAAAATGATTCTCTGAAAAATTTATAAAAACCAAACCCAGAATTCACCAAACACTCCAAAACTTAAACAAAACATTGAAAACTAAATCAGAATAATTGACCACACGTAATGATTTAGATACTGGTTCAGTTCACTTTTGCATTGAAAACTCAAGGACGTACACAGATGTGTCAGTCTAGACTCTGAAATTAGAATCCTGAGATAATAAAAATATCTATGCTGATGTTTTAATTTGGTGATATCCATAACATTTAATTTTTCGAGGGAACTATTTGTCCAAAATGGTCTCGTAGTCGTCAGCGAGTTTGATCTCAAGAAGACTTTGGTCCAATTTCGGTCTCATAAACTCATATGCGCATCTTTGAAAGGGTTTTGCTCATGAATGGTATAACTCTGAACAAGCTATATTTATTCAAAATTTGAACACTGAAATAAGTAATTTTAAAATTTGCAAAAAAAATTCGCATTGTTTGATTTAATGGAATCATTTCGAAATTTTTGAACCGTTTAAAGTGTTACTTATATCATATTTTTTGCTGTTTCGCTGCCACGATTACTGTTTATAAGCAAATAACATTTTCAGACCTTCGGGAATCGATAAGAAACAATATTTTTAGTGCATAACACATGAGCTTAAATCTATACTCTTTTAAATAACTTTTCTCCTCTTTTCAATTTATTTAAAGTGTAGTCATAAGATCTTTCCAGACGTCTTGTACAACTTAGATACTGTGGCCAAAAAATTTCAGGCGTTATTTCTAGAATTCATTTTTTTTCAAGAATTCACAGATGGTTATTAAAATAATGTGATTTCCATGGTTCATTTGAAAAATTTAAAAGGTAAATATACCAAAATTTTGCTCACGTTCTGTTGTCGTTACGCTTATTTTTACTAGACAGATCCGTGTCCGAATAAAACTCGTCCAAAACAAAAATTAGTCCCTGAAAAAAAATCTTGTGGTAAAATAGTCCAAAGAAAACCGATAGAACAAGCCCACACAAACTAGTCCAAGAAATCATCAGATTGATAAAAATTTTTATCAATTAGCAGGCGGAACCTGATATGACTGGCTCTTCCAAATACTTGTTGGGTTCGTCAAATACTTTTTTCATTGAATTGGATTAAGTGAAGATTTTTGAACCATATATTATAAAACAATATTAACCAAAAGCAAACGAGAAATGACCAAAACACTCTAAACGTAAGCAAAACATTGAAAACTAAAAAAGAATAATTGACCACACGTAATGATTTAGATCCTGATTCAGTTCACTTTTTGCATTGAAAACTCAGAAACGTAAACAGATGTGTCGTCTAGATTCTGAAGCAGAGTCCGATTAATTTTTTTTCTGAATCAGGCACAAATTCAGAATTTTTTCTCTGATCTATAGACCGTCAGGCTCTGATTTTTTTGTTTGTATGTTGCAAAGAAAAAAGTCAGCCTGAATCAGTCACTATATTAGAAGAAAAGTTCTGAGTTTGTGTCTGATTCAGAACAAAAAATTCGTATACATTTTCAAAATTAAGCTTGTGAGCAAAGCTTATAAGCAAACAATGAGCACAAGCTTGTTCTTCGTCTGCTTATATCATTTGAGAACTTTTAATGTTTTTACTTTGATCACAGTCGAGAATAAAAGTTAATGTTGAAAGGTTTCTCAAAAATAACTCCTTTCGACTCATCAATCTAACAAACAGTCCATTCTCTCACCTCTTCCTCATCTTCTTCTAAATATCTGCGTACGTTGGGAATCACACTCACACACCAATCACAATCCTCTTCTGTGACGTCATAAGTTTGACCCAACAGCAGAGGCTCACGCCACTCACCTGTTTAATGCACAGCTTTAGATTCGACAACTTTGAACCACGCGACAAGAGAATGATTTCAGATCTGGACCTCAGAAGAATTATTATAAAAATATTAAGAACAACAAAATCTGTTTCGTTTATGCTAGTAATCAAACGAGGATCATGTCACACGCATTGAACATGCATTGTTTATTTGTATATACGAGCATTTTTAATAGGAAATCATCATATAGAAATCAATGAAAAATTTATAAAAATGAGCGTTTTTAGAGGGTGGTTGGTGATATAGGAAATTCTAGCCATTTCAGCGCTCAAAATTTTTATTGAATTCTCTCGTATCATACATAATTTAGATGATCATTATGATTGAAAGACCTTTCATGTCATATGACATTTATGATTGATTGACTTTGGCGTCGTAACAATGGTTTCTTAGTTGCGATTAACGAGAAGGTCAATCAAGTCTGACCGTAGCGACCATTAGCCCTATTTTTGGTTAGATGTTCACAGTTATCAAAGACGTCAATTAGGGTCTCAATACGGTCATGTTTGAAATTCATGCCAAAAACTGTTCTCTGGAGTTTATCCATGACAACTGAATTTCAACTGTTCTAGTGGCAATTTTTCAGGAAAAAATTGACTCAAAAAATAGAATCGGAGAAGCGTTTAGACAACTCATACCTATTGTTCACCTTTTAACAGCTGTAAAATTTACGAAACCGAATCAAATTTCTGTGTTACCGTAATAACCGGACCTTTCTCTGTGAAGCACGATCAACAATTGAGTTTTCTGGTTGAAGCATGCGTAGTCAGCGAAATTTTGTCCGCAAAGCCAGATTAATAATTGCGCCATTGACTCATACGCATACCAAAACAAGGAGAGCGAATTACCACTTAGATAAACCTACTTTTTTAAAATTTCGCTGCAAACCTCTACGCTCAAACCACGAGAAACATGATTTGTAAAATTAAATGTTGATCCTAATTTAAAAGCAAATTATTCACACAGAACAAGATATGGGAATGGATGTGATTGTTAACTGTAAACTATGTCAGATTTAATCGCATTTAAAAAAAATTAAGATTTAACTTTGGTCACAAACCTCATAAAATACATGAAATATTCGAAACAAAGAAAAAATTAGTTTAATAATTGAGCAATCAAACTCTTAAAAATTTCAATTTAGCTAATAAATTTATTAGTTTCAAGTTGATTTTTTCAATATAACACTAATTCTCTACAATTTCCTTGAATAAATTTTTCCGAGAACTTTTTGTAATGTTATGTTTATGGTAATTGGCAGACGTTATAAAACAAATAAGTTGAAGGGTAATGGGGAGTATCAAAAAAATCACGACAGGATTTCAATTGAACTATTTGTAATCATTGGGACTATTCTGAGCTGGTTGGTAGTTTAACGTGCCCCCTCGCACGGAATAAAACACCAACACCAACCCACTAAATGACTGGTTAAACATCTTTGCCCCCAACTACTAGTCAAACAATGCGACTGTCAGACTCTTCGAAAAGTTTTAAGGGCCATAAAAGTCTATGGTCTTGGATATGGTATCCAAGACACCATAGAAAAAAAATTTTTTTGTTGAAGGCCAATGGCAACTACGATACATTTGTTGTACTACGTGGTCCAAAAGACGTCATTTGAGATCACCTTTAAGTTTTTGTATGGTCTTATGTATGGTATCAAAGAAGCCATACAACCATACATGTCTTACTTATGGTTTCCAAGAAACATTTATGGTGGTCATCCCGGGCGGTTATGAAGCAATCAAGGTCTGAATTGAGTTGGCGGGTTTTTAATTTTGTATTTGAGATAAATTTTGAAAAAATAATGTCTGCACAAGTGGAAAACACGGATGTACAGGGAATTGATTTTTGCCCTATAATTTGCTGTAAACATTGTTTAGGTTCTCAGTTCGTGTGTATTCTGAAATCGATGATTTTTGAAGCTTCGAGGTACACAGGTGCAATAGAAAGTGGAGGAGGTGTATGGGGCAATTTTGGTGTGCTGTAGTTGTTGATGCCGAAAAATGAAATACAAAGGAGGCAGGGAGAGGAATTATGTCAGAGAGTCTTTCTTTATCTTCTATTAGGTGAGACACAAAAGCGGCATAACTTCTCATTCAGCTCACATTCTTGTTAGTCTTCATTTTCATTTATAAATTCGTTTCACTGCTTATTATGTAACGAACAGAAGGGACTTTAGGAAAACGATCTAGATTCATAATAAAACAATAAATTTTCTAAATTTGAGTCACAATTATTTTACTAACTGTAAAATAAAAATGTGGGGTTCTTTGTTAATCTAGCGTTAAATTGAAAGAACAATTCAGAAAAATTTATCGGGTACGAAGTCATAGATATAATCAATGCTCCAAAAATCGGCTTTATTATTTTTCATAATTCATAATAACAAGAGAGTAACTACATGATTCTTCGCAGTTAGAAATCTGTGTATAATCCAGGCTGTGCAGAAATTTTTGGTTTATGCATACTGTTGCCAAGCGGAAATTGTTTTTTTTTGCGCTGGATACAGTACAGCTAAGTGCTGGAAAACAATTCAAATATAATGTTTCATTGCTGGCCATTCTTGGATAACAAACTCCGGGAGGTTGAAGCAAGTGGTCATATAAAATATTTCAAGATAACCGTTTGTTTTCGACGGGAAAATTAATCAGACTTTCTTGCTCTTAGTGAAAAAAAACCTTTCCCATCACAGGTTTTTTTCCCGTCCTCCTATGTTAAATTTCACTTTAAGTCAACAGGTTGCCCGTCACACCTAAATACATAACTGACTGTTTTTGGATCAAAAATTCATCACATATTTTTAATGTAAACTTCAAAGTGTTTTTTGTTGAACTAGGAACGTGAATTACTGTAGATTTGTTGTTTAAAGTTAACACTATGGATGGGTCGACAAAAACATTAAGTATGATCCAATTATTGGCAGCAAACAAAACAAAAGATGCGGATTTTTTTCTCAGTTGAAATCTAAAACGCCCTTTTCGTTATGGCGGATTTCAGGTGGGAAGACCTCATAAAAGTGTTGAGAGGAAGCTGAATATTGGGATACATTTCTTTGCGCTTGTTCAGGCATTCTGAAGTACCTAACCCCCGTTCGTCTTAGAGTGCGTGTGAATCTTGATTGTTAACCGTTCTGTACACTGCTGTTTGTGTGGACAACGGATTAATTTTGCATATACAAAAACTGTTACATGAACGTTTGCCTAAGTTGCTACAAACACGATTCGACTACTATATAACTCAATTGTTAGAGGGCCTAAGCAGACGAAACTGTGAAAACGGACCAGTACTGGATCCATGGAATTGAACCAGCATCTCCTATTTGCAAGCCTAGTGTGCTACCCAAATACACCAACTGGTACTAAGTTCTCGAACTTGGGCATCTCATATAAAACGTTCTCACGTTCTTTATTGTTTCTCAAGGCTTTAATTCTCTAGCCAAACTTACGTTGAACCAAAGAGCTTCTTGTCCAGCTATGTTACGTTTATCTTATGCACAATATAACATTAGATTGTTCTCTCTCAACCCTCTAACACTCCCGCCTAATTTTCTCATCATCTCAGTTTCTATCTACTTCGTTTTTTTGCGGTTAAGCTTAAAAACTATGGTCTGCGCCCAGAACATGTTAACAGTCTGAGCAGGCGCAAATGCTGCAAAAGTCAACCAATACTGGATTGAAGTGAACCAGCATCTCTTACTTGCAAGCCCAGTGTGCTCCCCAGTTACACCAACTGGTCTTAACCTTTCGAACTTGGGCATCTCTTATTACTTTTTTTCACGTTCTTTCCAGTTTCTTGCGGTTTTATTTCTTTAGCCAAGTATGCGTTGAAAAAGTAAAGTTCCTTATAAAAATAGGTCAAGCTTGTCTTTTTCTCCCGTCCTGTTATGTTAAAGTTAATTTTCAATCGACGAGTTGCCAGTCACAACTATATACATCACTACCTGCTTTTTTGAGTAGTTTTTTTTTGAAAACGCAGTCAGTGACTAATTGTTTCGAAAATTTAGGAATATGTATAGAACTATAATTTGTAGATCTGTTAATCAAATTTGACGCCAGGGGCTGACACAAATATTAGGCATTATCCAATTATTGGTAGAAGACTAAACAAAACAAACGAATTTCCTCTCAGTTGAATTCAAAACAACTTTTTTTGTTTTGTTGGAGCTAATGTAGGAATACCACATAGAACTATTGAGAGGAAGCAAAACATTGTGATGAATATTTTGAGCTTAACCAAGCTATTGGCTGTACCTCACAATTGTACGTCTTAAAGTGCGTGTGTATCTCAATAACCAATAGCCAGCCAATTTTTCCATAGTGCTGATATGCCAAGTTTAACAAGTACAATCTGACATCCTCCGCGTTATTAGATAAATATATTGCAAAAGTTAGGCTGAGAGCAGCAAGAAGCATCACTTATTTATTCGACAGAAAGAGGCATCGGATTTTTTATTCGAAATCTCAGAAACGGTTTACAGATCAAAAGTACTCTGGACCCTTTTATCGCCCAAAGATATTTGGTAATTTCAATCATGATGTTCCCCTGGTATGTAAAAAATGATCCAATAATAAGTTATGATATCACTGCTCTTGTAGCGGTTAAAGTAAGAGGTTGACCTCTGCATCCTAAAAATTTTGAGTTCAATTTTTTACAGCTTCAAACTGGAGTACAGAAAAAAGAAAATTTTTTGCTAAAAATTTTCATTACTTTGTTTAGTTAGTGATATCCTCATACTATGGTGCCAGTTAAACGTAAACAAAAAAGTTTTGATGTTTGGTTTTGAATACAAAATTGAACCCTATTATCTTTGTTTACAGATCTATCGTAAAAAGAGAAAAAAGTTTAATTGTTAGATCCAGCGTGTTAGATCCAGCGTGTGTTTTATGAAATATGCCGCAAAATTTCCCTATTTTGTCAACCTAAGAAGCAAGGTCTCTTTGATAATTACAGTTGCTTCACTTTTGAGCAAAACTTCAAGTTTACCTAATTTTTCTAGAAAAATTGAAAAAGTAAAAATTTTTATTGCTTTGTATTGATTTTAGAAGAAAAAAATTCTTTTTAACCGTTCGGTAAACTGGTGTTTGCGTGGACGACGGAATAATTTTGCATATAAAATTCTGTTAGGTGAATAATTGCCTAAGTTGTATAAACACGATTCGACCATTATGTTACGAGTTGTTAGGGGGTTCTAAACAGGAGCAACTCTAGAAGTGGACCAGTACCGGATTTGTGGTCATGAACCAGCATCTCTTGCTTGCAAGCCTAGTGTGCTACCCATTTACAGCTACTGTTCTTAAGCTCTCAAACTTTGGCGTTTGTAAAAACCCGAAAACCCGTTCAAAGGCTCTTTCTTGTTTGTCAAAGCTTTTTTTCTCTAGCCACATATACGTTCAATCAATAGAGCTTCTTGTCAAGCTATGTCATGTTCATCTTAGGCACAATTTAGATTAGTTAAAATCCACATTTTAAATTGCGCATCATCCTTTTCAGAGTTTCCAACCATCTTGTCTCTCCTTTGCAGTTAGGCTCAAAAACTCAAAAACTGGGGTCTGGGCCAATAACCTGTTAGGGTCTAGGCAGAGGCAACAGCTGTGAAAATGGACCAGTAATCGATATAAACCGGTATCTCGTACTTTCAAGACTAGTGTGCTATCTATTCACACCAACTGGTCTTATGTTCTCGAATTAGGATATCTCTTTTTAACCGTTTCCACCTTCTATGTTTCTCACCTCAAGCCAAGTAAACGTTGAACAATGAGAGTTTCTTGTCCAGCTAT
The DNA here is from genome assembly GCF_964194025.1 of Convolutriloba macropyga. Classification (NCBI taxonomy): domain Eukaryota; kingdom Metazoa; phylum Xenacoelomorpha; order Acoela; family Convolutidae; genus Convolutriloba; species Convolutriloba macropyga. The sequence continues at coordinate 62,671,942 of NC_134474.1, forward strand.
GTTACGTTTATCTTGTGCACAATATGAAATTATATTGTTCTCTCTTGGCCTTCTAACACCCCCGCCTATTGTGCTCATCATCTCTTTCACAGTTTCTATCTATTTCGTTTTTTTTTGCGGTGAAGCTCAAAAACTATGTTCTGCGCCCATAACATGTTAACAATCTGAGCAGGTGCTGCTCAGGTGCTGCACAAATGCTACGAAAGTCAACCAATACTGGCTTGAAGTGAACCAGCATCTCTTACTTGCAAGCCAACTGGTCTTAACTTTTCGAACTTGGGCATCTTTTATTACCTTTTTTCACGTTCTTTCCAGTTTCTTGCGGTTTTATTTCTTTAGCCAAGTATGCGTTGAAGAAGTCAAGTTCCGTGTAAAAAAATGTCAAGCTTGTCTTTTTCTTCCGTCCTCTTATGTTAAAATTCATTTTCAATCGACGAGTTGCCGTCACAATTATATACATCACTGCCTGCTTTTTTAGTATTTTTTTTAAACACAGTCATGTTTATCTTATGCACAATTTATTTCTTGTTGCTGTTGCTCTCTCTCTCTCAATATTCTAACACTCCTACTTAAATTGCGCATCATCTCTCAGTGATTTTAAATATCTTGTCTTTCTTTAGCGCTTGACCTCAGAAACTAGGGTCTCTGCCCAAAACCTGTTAGGGGTGTAAGCAGGCGCATTTGCTGTAAAAATGGACCAGTATTGGATTCGAACCAGCATCTCGGAATTGCAAGTCTAGTGTGCTACCCATTCATACCAACTGGTCTTAAGCTCTCAACCTTTGGCATCTGTGAAAACCCGTTCACACGCTCTTTCTTGTTTGTCAAGGCTCTATTTCTCTAGCCAAGTATACGTGGAACAATTAGAGCCTCTTGTCAAGCTATTTCAACCTTATCCTATGCACAATTTTCGTTGGGTTGTTCTCTCAACCTTCTAACACGAATGTTGCTCACTTAAAACAACGTTTTTCATTACTGTCGAGTCGATCATTCCAGAATACAGTGTTTCAGAGTGTTCTAAATTTTTACCAGTTCATCGAAAAATTTTGGATGACAGCATTTATTCACACTTATGCAAACTTATATAATAACGTGCTATATCAAGATTCAGTGCTGCACATGTTATTAGAATCTGGATTTGTACAGAATTAAACGACTGTTGCTACAATTACAGTGCAGATAAACTTGAACCAACGAAGAAACGAGGAAAGGGTGAAAATGGTGCTAACGGCATTAGGAGATATTAATTTGACAGGTGGGTTGACCTATTTGACTGTCCCCCAACTACATAATTGCCCGGGCCGACCACCCAGAGCATTACAGTACTGAAACATTGTAAATCCAGAGACTGTATATAGACTTCTTTATACTTGTACAGATTCTATTCATGTCAAAATCTACACTGATCAGTGACTTTTTCAGAGTAAAATTGCAGTTCTGATTTTGTACTTCTGTAATATTATAGTTCTAAAATTGTACTTCTGTAAAATTGAAAAGTCTGAATAGTTGTTCTAGTTATTTTCTGGACATAATGACCAAATTTTGTTTATGTAAAATAAGCTGTTTCAGTAATGGTTTTCCAAGTTAATATGGAAATACGCAGGTTCAGTACTGAAACACTCTGGGTGGTAAGCCCGGGTGTGACAATTACATGATTGTAAATGACTTAATTAAAATCTGTTGTTATAGTTAACCGCTAGATATGTATTTTCAAAAAATTCGTTAAAATTTTGCGAACGAGCAAAATCTTGCGTGTGCTTGAACGTACCGTACCCCGGGTCACCCATCATAAAAATTTCTTTGCTTTCGTACTAGGTCATATGTGATCCTTAGTAATCATTCTAGGTTATATATGACTTGTGTGATTTGGTAGTCATACAAGAATCATAGATTTGAAAATACTACTGGAAATTATCAATTTTGTATCTTTAGAACGTTTGGATCTATTCTGTTTTGCCCCCCCCCCCCCACACACACACACACACACACACATACACACACACACACAACTTTTTACGCCCCCAGTTACAAATTATATACGACTTAACTGCATAAACGAGCACAGTTAAGACTTCAAACTGTAGTTATACAATCAATGATCACGAGTGAGCGTGTGTGTGTGTGTGTGTGTGTGTGTGTGTGTGTGTGTGTGTGTGTGTGTGTGTGTGTGTCTGCGTGAGTGTGTGTGTGTGTGTGTTTGGGGGGGGGGGGGGTGCAAACCTGATCTGATGCACTCATTGAACACTTCCTTATCAGCTGCAACCAACTCGAACTGGCTGTTGCAGTCTATACCCAGATCATCAATTAACTGCTCGGCCGCAAAAGCAACCGAAAACAGGGCAATCAGCACTCCAATACAAACCCTCATCTGCATATTTACTGTTGTTGAATTTAACAATACTTTATTTTAACTTAAATTACGAATTGAATATGTATGAATGCTAGTGAAATATTTGGAATTATGATTTGAAAGAATTGACTCTAAGTTAGATTTTTGAGATAAAAGTTCGTTTATAACACGTGGTTGCCTTCTTTACAGAAAAGCTGATCGGATGACAAGCAAATACTGTTATCGCAACTTTGACAAAGATAAATTCTTAAGTCAGCTGAGAGAATGTGAGAAGTACACGTATAGAAAGAGAAGAAATTGTTAAAGCTTTCTAGCAAATTTAGATAGAGCAATAGAGCTTCAAAGTTCAACATCGCGTTTGGTCAAAGATTTGACTTCGTTTCTACTGTTCTCGCACTTTTTCCTCCAATCGACAAAAATGAAGCATCGGATCTATTCTGTCCCCCCCCCCCCCAGCTTAGTGAGCATAAATTTTTTATGACCCCCAGGCGCACGTGCTATTTTCTCACATAGTAACGTGCTATATAACAACATATAATTTGTAACGGGGGGTCATAAAAAACACTGGGGGGGGGGGAACAGAATAGATCCGAAGCATCATTCACAGCAATAATTTTGTGTTCACCTGACTCTGTTAATCATTCTTTTTGTATGAACAGGTGTCCGCACGTTTATCAGAGGATCAATTAACTGGAACAATGCCACTTCAGGCGACATCATTACGTAGCAAAAATGCAATTTGCAATTTTTGATGTTTTTCTGGCCTTCCGTGGATAACAATTACAATGTTTTCTCACAAATCATGAAGTCATATAACGCCATTGATATTAACAATGAAAAAGCTGTATGTTAATCGTGGACAAATGTGACATAATGTGACGTAACCATTGTCCACAAAGTGGAGCATTCAGTTGGTTTAAAACCTACTTGCTCGAACTTAATTGGCAATTATTTAGGCCCCAATTTATAGGCTTAACTTTTTTATAGATAGTTCCAAGACTGCTTATTGTTTTGTCAATACACAAAAAATTTCGAGAAGGACATTTCCTTAATTCATCACGATGCAATTTTTTTAAATTTCGGTCTAATTGACATGTTCTAAACTAGTGGTTAGCTACTATGGACAATAGAAGACAGGCGTGGCGAGTATCTCAACAGGAGTAACAAAATATTGTCACCGCTTTCTGCAATTACTCAAAAACAAGCATCGGCGATAATTGCGACAGATTTATTCACGCTTAAAGCACATGTAAATTAATATCTCTAACTGCCACAAATGTCCCCACACGCTTATGAAAATGTTGGTCTTGAATAGGACGGACAAACGCGAGCAAAATTTCACAAGCAAACTCGACTTTTGAAATGTACTTATAATGGCATTTTGGTTTCCAAAACATGTTCGCAATTTCTCTCATTACTATAGCTAAAGCCTATGTAATGGTTTACGTGACTCTGCTTGAAATCAATGAGAACTTCTGGCGTTTATCGAGAACCACGAAGCGGATCGAGATATAATGTCAGAATTTCGAAGTGACTTCTGCAGAGTCACCTAACCATTTTAAAACAAGCACTGTTAAAGTTCAGTCGGAAGCTTTGCGGAAGTGATTTTACCCGATGCACAATCAAAATAGGAATTTTCTTCCGATTCAAGAAAAGGAGAACCACTTTCGCAAACAAATGGCTCTATTTATCCAAAGCACTATAGAAACAAAACAATTTCTCAATTTCGTTGTTCTTTGATTTTTCTATTTGATATAAAACAGAACCAATTGTCCCTGAAAAAAAATGACCGATGATGACTCCAGCTTTGCAAAAACAACATGTGACAAGATTCGATGGTTGGACAATCTGTGGAAATGATGGATTCAATTTAAAAAAGAGAAGACCCAGAATTTTTTGGGACATCTATGGATATGGTCTTTTCGCCAGGAGTTTTGACCTAGCCAACCAATACATTTGTCAATTCATACAAGGGAATTTTTCCGTTTCTCCAACCCCCAGGATTTTTTCCCGTTTTTGCAACCCCCCACCCATCAGTGCTCTCAACCTCCTGTAAACCAGTGACAGCACGATTATCATTACATAATGAACAATCAAAATCAACATCCTGTTAGGGGACAGAATTGTATGGACCAACAAGCAGAGGCAAAAAATGGAAAAAAAGACCTTTGTACAATTAATTTTAAATAAAAAGAATGCCTTTTAGATTTTTTGGAGTCAATTTTTAAAAATTTCAACTTCTGGCTAAATATATAGAAACTTCTGCCTTTCCAACTTCTGTCTAAGTATAAAGGAAGTTCTGGCATTTCAACTTCTGGCACTCGCGACTTTCGGCATTGTAAAACTTGCACGTGCATGTTTTAATTAATCTACCAAAATCTAATACGAAAACAAATTTTTAAAAGTGTTTCAAAAAACTTTAAGAAGTTTCCTTTATTAAATGCAATGGTTTGCGAAAAAATTAGATATTCAAAAAATGAATTTTTGTTGGTTTCTGTGAAAATATGAGATCTGATCTATTTTCATTATTCAAAATGATTAGTTGATGGAATTAACAGAGTAGTTCCAGCAATCGAATTCATTTTTCATCAAAGCTGTGCGACTACTTTTTTGGGCTGATAAAACAACATTTAGTGCAACTGTAATCTACAGTATAGAGGAAATAAAGTTACAAGAGCGAACATTACAGCTTCGCATCCCCACAGCTTGTAAACCTCTAATAGCGAACGGGGTTGTATAATTTTTTCCTTGTAATTGATGACAAAGCAGCCGTTACATGAACTGTTTGCTGCCTAATACATATCAGCTCTTGTAATCAAAAATGTAATGTTGAATTTTTCATCTCAGAATTTGTAAAGCTATAACTGGAAGTTATATCCCACAGAAAGCCGGTACATCTTTAACCGCAGTCTCTCGCAAGCAAAAATAACAACACTGCCATTGACTGCACTTCCAACAAACGTAAGGTGGTAGATGTTGAAACTGTTCGAAAAATGCCAGAACGAAAAACATAGTTCCAATGTAGAAAGAACGCAGAAATATAATACGCGGATCTTTAAGCCTTTTCTGCAGCGGAAGCATTTCTTACTGTTGTTAGGATACCAGCAAAGGCACCTATTTGTTGCTAGGGTGCCATCTTCAGTGACTGAATAAGATTATAAAAATTTCTAAAGATTGAAAAACCTTAAATTTTTGAAAGCCATCAGATAATTAATCCCGTTTATAATCATTTCACTACATCTTCTTCATTTTTGATTATTATGTTATTTAAGGTCCTGACTTCTGGCCGGAAAGCGTTATTTTCTATAGATTTTATCAAAAAAAACCAAGACTGAGTACCCTAAGACGGAATGAGTAACTATATTTAGAAGCTTTGAAAGTCAAATCCACGCATGTCTGCGCAATGTTCGATCAATCAAGAACAATCAAATTGTTTAACCTATGATTTTAACTGAAACTTGGATCAGAAAGAACTGCAAGGATCATTCTATGCCTTCGAACATTTTGCTCAATTCGCTACTCTTATATAAAAAATGTCCCTGAGAGCAAAGAGTTTGATAACAAATAAAGCACCTCAAAATTAAGTCTCCTTTTTGGTTCAGTTTGGTCTAGTTCAGCATCTAAGTGTAATAACATCTAATGTAATAACAATTCAGGGCATTCGGTAAGACCATCTCGACGTCTTGAAATTCACAACATCTAATCAGGCTGTTCTCAACCTTATCAATTGGCCAATTCGTTGAAAAAAATATGTTAGTCCAAAGAAAACTGTGTACCAAAGAAAATTTTGCCACTGTTGCGTTTAGCAATTTCTTGTTCGAAGATTAAATCGATAATGTGAAGTGAGCCTGGAAGAAACTGCTTTTTAAAACAGCTGCGCACTGTATAACAAGAACATATGGCTGGTCAAAGTTTTTTAGCTAAACAAGTTAAACTTAAGATGCATTAAACTTAGCTCATTTAACTTCCCATTCTGACAATGGGCTGATAAAATCGTAAAGAAAGAGCATAAAATACATCTAGAAGCAACCAAGTTCAGGCAATATGTTGGGTTATGGATTTTCGCAAGGGGAATAAAAAGCGTTCCGATAGAAGTAGAAAAATTATTTTCTTAAAAATGAGAGAATAAAAAATGATATTTTACAGTAGAGTTTAGAGATATACAGGAGAGATATGATTATTAGGTTAAGATGGTGATTTGATTTCTGAAAAAAAGCTCAAAAATCAGCTGTATATGTACCCAATATCAGCGCGAGAAAGTCAAGACACAAAGCTAATCTAAGCACCATGATCTATAGTGGGGGTCGCGAAGGTTGCACAATATGGTTTGCTTCTGTAAATTTCCAAGATTTCAGTCGCAAGAGACACCGTAAAAAATATACGTTTTCATTTTTCTATGAATTCGTTGCTATTTTTGAGGTTTTTCTGGATTTCCGTGGATAACAATTACAATGTTTTCTCACAAATCATGAAGTCATATAACGCCATTGATATTAACAATGAAAAAGCTGTATGTTAATCGTGGACAAATGTGACATAATGTGACGTAACCATTGTCCACAAAGTGGGGCATTCAGTTGGTTTAAAACCTACTTGCTCGAACTTAATTGGCAATTATTTAGGCCCCAATTTATAGGCTTAACTTTTTTATAGATAGTTCCAAGACTGCTTATTGTTTTGTCAATACACAAAAAATTTCGAGAAGGACATTTCCTTAATTCATCACGATGCAATTTTTTTAAATTTCGGTCTAATTGACATGTTCTAAACTAGCGGTTAGCTACTATGGACAATAGAAGACAGGCGTGGCGAGTATCTCAACAGGAGTAACAAAATATTGTCACCGCTTTCTGCAATTACTCAAAAACAAGCATCGGCGATAATTGCGACAGATTTATTCACGCTTAAAGCACATGTAAATTAATATCTCTAACTGCCACAAATGTCCCCACACGCTTATGAAAATGTTGGTCTTGAATAGGACGGACAAACGCGAGCAAAATTTCACAAGCAAACTCGACTTTTGAAATGTACTTATAATGGCATTTTGGTTTCCAAAACATGTTCGCAATTTCTCTCATTACTATAGCTAAAGCCTATGTAATGGTTTACGTGACTCTGCTTGAAATCAATGAGAACTTCTGGCGTTTATCGAGACCCACGAAGCGGATCGAGATATAATGTCAGAATTTCGAAGTGACTTCTGCAGAGTCACCTAACCATTTTAAAACAAGCACTGTTAAAGTTCAGTCGGAAGCTTTGCGGAAGTGATTTTACCCGATGCACAATCAAAATAGGAATTTTCTTCCGATTGAAGAAAAGGAGAACCACTTTCGCAAACAAATGGCTCTGTTTATCCAAAGCACTATAGGAACAAAACAATTTCTCAATTTCGTTGTTCTTTGATTTTTCTATTTGATATAAAAAAGAACCAATTGTCCCTGAAAAATAATGACCGATGATGACTCCAGTTTTGCAAAAACAACATGTGACAAGATTCGATGGTTGGACAATCTGTGGAAATGATGGATTCAAGTTAAAAAAGAGAAGACCCAGAATTTTTTGGGACATCTATGGATATGGTCTTTTCGTCAGGAGTTTTGACCTAGCCGACCAATACATTTGTCAATTCATACAAGGGAATTTTTCCGTTTCTCCAACCCCCAGGATTTTTTCCCGTTTTTGCAACCCCCCACCCATCAGTGCTCTCAACCTCCTGTAAACCAGTGACAGCACGATTATCATTACATAATGAACAATCAAAATCAACATCCTGTTAGGGGACAGAATTGTATGGACCAACAAGCAGAGGCAAAAAATGGAAAAAAAGACCTTTGTACAATTAATTTTAAATAAAAAGAATGCCTTTTAGATTTTTTGGAGTCAATTTTTAAAAATTTCAACTTCTGGCTAAATATATAGAAACTTCTGCCTTTCCAACTTCTGTCTAAGTATAAAGGAAGTTCTGGCATTTCAACTTCTGGCACTCGCGACTTTCGGCCTTGTAAAACTTGCACGTGCATGTTTTAATTAATCTACCAAAATCTAATACGAAAACAAATTTTTAAAAGTGTTTCAAAAAACTTTAAGAAGTTTCCTTTATTAAATGCAATGGTTTGCGAAAAAATTAGATATTCAAAAAATGAATTTTTGTTGGTTTCTGTGAAAATATGAGATCTGATCTATTTTCATTATTCAAAATGATTAGTTGATGGAATTAACAGAGTAGTTCCAGCAATCGAATTCATTTTTCATCAAAGCTGTGCGACTACTTTTTTGGGCTGATAAAACAACATTTAGTGCAACTGTAATCTACAGTATAGAGGAAATAAAGTTACAAGAGCGAACATTACAGCTTCGCATCCCCACAGCTTGTAAACCTCTAATAGCGAACGGGGTTGTATAATTTTTTCCTTGTAATTGATGACAAAGCAGCCGTTACATGAACTGTTTGCTGCCTAATACATATCAGCTCTTGTAATCAAAAATGTAATGTTGAATTTTTCATCTCAGAATTTGTAAAGCTATAACTGGAAGTTATATCCCACAGAAAGCCGGTACATCTTTAACCGCAGTCTCTCGCAAGCAAAAATAACAACACTGCCATTGACTGCACTTCCAACAAACGTAAGGTGGTAGATGTTGAAACTGTTCAAAAAATGCCAGAACGAAAAACAAAGTTCCAATGTAGAAAGAACGCAGAAATATAATACGCGGATCTTTAAGCCTTTTCTGCAGCGGAAGCATTTCTTACTGTTGTTAGGATACCAGCAAAGGCACCTATTTGTTGCTAGGGTGCCATCTTCAGTGACTGAATAAGATTATAAAAATTTCTAAAGATTGAAAAACCTTAAATTTTCGAAAGTCATCAGATAATTAATCCCATTTATAATCATTTCACTACATCTTCATTTTTGATTATTATGTTATTTAAGGTCCTGACTTCTGGCCGGAAAGCGTTATTTTCTATAAATTTTATCAAAAAAAACCAAGACTGAGTACCCTAAGACGGAATGAGTAACTATATTTAGAAGCTTTGAAAGTCAAATCCACGCATGTCTGCGCAATGTTCGATCAATCAAGAACAATCAAATTGTTTAACCTATGATTTTAACTGAAACTTGGATCAGAAAGAACTGCAAGGATCATTCTATGCCTTCGAACATTTTGCTCAATTCGCTACTCTTATATAAAAAATGTCCCTGAGAGCAAAGAGTTTGATAACCAATAAAGCACCTCAAAATTAAGTCTCCTTTTTGGTTCAGTTTGGTCTAGTTCAGCATCTAAGTGTAATAACATCTAATGTAATAACAATTCAGGGCATTCGGTAAGACCATCTCGACGTCTTGAAATTCACAACATCTAATCAGGCTGTTATCAACCTTATCAATTGGCCAATTCGTTGAAAAAAATATGTTAGTCCAAAGAAAACTGTGTACCAAAGAAAATTTTGCCACTGTTGCGTTTAGCAATTTCTTGTTCGAAGATTAAATCGATAATGTGAAGTGAGCCTGGAAGAAACTGCTTTTTAAAACAGTTCCGCACTGTAAAACAAGAACATATGGCCGGTCAAAGTTTTTTAGCTAAACAAGTTAAACTTAAGATGCATTAAACTTAGCTCATTTAACTTCCCATTCTGACAATGGGCTGATAAAATCGTAAAGAAAGAGCATAAAATACATCTAGAAGCAACCAAGTTCAGGCAATATGTTGGGTTATGGATTTTCGCAAGCGGAATAAAAAGCGTTCCGATAGAAGTAGAAAAATTATTTTCTTAAAAATGAGAGAATAAAAAATGATATTTTACAGTAGAGTTTAGAGATATACAGGAGAGATATGATTATTAGGTTAAGATGGTGATTTGATTTCGGAAAAAAAGCTCAAAAATCAGCTGTATATGTACCCAATATCAGCGCGAGAAAGTCAAGACACAAAGCTAATCTAAGCACCATGATCTATAGTGGGGGTCGCGAAGGTTGCACAATATGGTTTGCTTCTGTAAATTTCCAAGATTTCAGTCGCAAGAGACACCGCAAAAAAATATACGTTTTCATTTTTCTATGAATTCGTTCACATTTCTGGTGGTAACATAGTCATTCAAAACATGCTCAGTAGATTTTACTCCAAACAATCTCACTTTAATAAAAGTTATCTAAAGTTATCAGTGTGGACCGAATATCGATTCTAAGCACCATTTATCGACAATTTCTTTATATAAAATTTATGACTAGAAGCAGTTTGCTCTGGCCTTATTAATCTGATAAGTTAAACATTCATTATAAAAAGTCCAACTAAGTTCAAGACTATAGTTTTATCAAAACTCTAATACCCCCACTCAGACTTGAGTTGATTGCGTAGAGTCTGTTCGCATCAAACTTGTTCTGAATTCCGCCACCTTCGATGCGAGCAAAAGTTTCGCGAAGATGTCGGCTGAAATTTTTTCAGAAAATTCAGAACGCAAGGAATTGAAATAGTTCCATCTTCCCTCTTGTCACGACTGAAGTGAAATTTTGTCTCAATGTGCTTGCTGTTCTTTTGAACGAAAGGGTTTGAGCGCGATTTGATACAACTCTTGCCTTCCTCTCCAATTGCTTTTGGATGATTCTCCTGTATGCCAAAATCCTCCAGAGGCTGAATCAGATACAATGCTTCTTGAATTGCTACTGCCATGCCCTGACATTCTGTTTATGATGAAGAAAAAACAATTGTGGCCTCCATCTTGACAACCCAGATAACTTGTACGCCACATCCGTTGACCTTGAAGTAATAGTCCGTCGTTGAATTTCTGTCGTTCACATAAGAAGACTAGTCTGAATCATTTTCAACCAAATCAAAACTAGCCTCTCTTGTATAAGTAAGTTTGAAACCTTTTGTATCTTGAATATATCGCTGAAGTTGTTTTCCGCATTGCCAGTATTGATTGGTAGGTGTGTTCATGTGTCTGGACAGAATTTTGACAGTCAACGCGATGTCTGGCCTCAAATGTTTGACCAGACACAGTGATCGAACAACGCTTCTGTAGCTTCTGTAGATCCTTTGATCAATATCTTTGTCACGATTTTCCGCTGTCTGAAGTTTCAAAATAAGGTCAAATAGAGTTCTTAGAGATTTGTTTCATTTGAAACCACTCAAACACTGGTTCTATGGTTCTATGTAGCGTTCTTGTTCAACTGTGACTTTGCTGTCTTGTCGTCTGTTTCTTATATTTAGAAACCATTGTAGTCACCCTCAGTCTTCCGTGTGAAATGTTGCCTCGAGTGCCTTCTTGACATCGGAGATCAATGTCATGCTTCTGGGTGCTACTAGTATGTTGTCAACGCACACCAAAATCAAGATGGGACCCTTTGTCTCTGCTCTCGGGAACAGCATTGATAGTTCCAGCTTCTGGTGAACATTTGCCCCAAAAGAAAGTTTGCCAGCTCCTTGTACCAGTTATTAGCAGTCTAGTTCATGCAACAGGGACCCAATTTTACTTTGTAAAGCTTCTTGCCCGGTGTGACGTCAGATATAAGGGTGGTCTCTCTTGGCTTAAAGTCTGGTTGTCGTGGAGCGCTTTGACCTCGTCCTTCATTGCAGGGTGCCAGTATCACATGGTCAACCTAATCACAGCAAGAGAGGTCCTGACAGCTCCAAATGAAATGATTTGTGTGGGCTCTGCCTTGTCCGGTTGCTCCAGTGCCTCTTCAGTGATGCCAACAGTCACTGACTGTGAGAAATAATCTGTGTCACTGTCTTCCAGTGACATTGAATCTGTGATACTCCCTCTTGTTGCAGGAGATGCTTCATTTAGTGCCACTTCATCGACATCCTAGGCGTCTTGTCTCAACGTAGTTTTAGAGTGTTTATGCTTTCTGGGTAATGCCACTCCTCTTTTACTGCAGTATATGTGCCCTCCTCCTTTTTATTGCTATCGTTTCGATGACGATCACTTGGTACCAGATCCCCAGTCGCTGTGACCCCTCGTCTAGTAGGTAGGTCCTCTATATTGTCAGGGATGGAGCCCACTTTGGACGGACTCCGTGATGATCACATCTCGAATCACGAACTGCCAACACCTTGCGCGTGTTGATTACGTACACAAGGTATTAGTGGTCTCTTTCAGAGCAACGCACAAACTTTCCTTCCAATGTCTTCAGTTGGAGTTTGCTGACTTCTCCTCCTCGTGAAGACTGCGCAACCGAAACCAGATAATTTATTTATTGAAAACTTTGGTTTTATACCTCGCATCAGTTTTGCTGGGGATTCTTTTTCTTGCCATCTCAAAACCAAGTTTCTGATCCTGGCTGTGTGAAGAATTGCTTCTCCCTACAGCATCTTGGGAAGTCCCAAACCTGTTACTACAAACCTGTTACTACAAGTTATACCTGTTACTACAAACCTGTTACTACAAGTCCCAACCAAATCTCTTGCTACAACTATAGATTCAAAACACTTGAGGCAGTTAGTTTTTTGTACGATAAGTCAATAAACTCGATGTTTCCTAGCTCAAACTATACCTAATTGCAAAAACGTCTATATTCGTTTGATGTTTTTCTGCAAACAATTCAATTCAAATTTGCAGCTTGTGTTACCAAAAAAAAACAACAGAAAATCATCAAAATTTTGCAAAATACGATCAGTGTCCCATACATGGTCTCACTTACAGAAAGATGTGGTCTTCACTTTGTTGCACGGAGATTACTTTTCTTTCGTTCAAACAAATCTGACACAACTCATTAAAGAGAAAAATATTGCATACAAATCGAAAAAACATTTGATGCCTTGGCGTGTATTGTAATAATTTCAGAAATTTATTAAAAAAGTTTCAAGAATATATGAAATAACAATGAGTCGAATTGACTAAAACGGCATCAGTCTTACTGTCATTAAAAAAATTGCGAAAAATCATTGTTATAATAACAATATGTTAGCATTGTTTGCTGATACTCTATGTCAGATTCCAGTTTTAAGCGGCCAAAGTTTTTTTCCTACACTTAATATACTTTGTTATTTTTGTTTGCAAGCTTTTTCTAATGTTTTAGAAAACGAAGTTGTTGTCGAGATAGGACGGTAGCTAACAAGGTCCAAGCAGTCGTTTTATAGATGAGATGTGGTATATGATTGCTGTAATAAATATCGCTTGAAAGACACTGGTATACTGCATCAATTAGGTTAAACGTCAGTAACGTCAAGAATAGCCCTGGCAGCTTCTTTACAAGGATCAATCAGGATTTTTCAGATTTAACTCTGTATGTACACATTTTTTCAAAGAAAAACAATAACCTAAAAACTGAAATCAAGAGTTGCTAATAGCAAAAATTAGGGTTTCGTTTTTTTCTTGCTATAGTACTGATATAAATTTGACAACACACGATTAAATTATACTGTATATTTTTGCCGCAAAACTAATTATTGAATTAATTTTTCACTGCAGCAGTTTTTATAGATTTTTTTCCACTTAACGTTAGTTTAAAAAATTGGCAATGTTTAGTACTACTAAATGAAAAGAAACAAAAGGTGTTTAACCGATTTGACATATTGGTCTGCCTACGACTACTATATAACAGCCCTTATACGACTACTATATAACAAGTTTAGTGAAATTCATTATTATTATTATTATTATTATTATTATTATTATTATTATTATTATTATTATTATTATTATTATTATTATAATTATTATTATTATTATTTATATAGACAATATTTTACCAAAATTGTCATAGAGAACTTGACATTCACAAAGTTATCTTGAGCATTTCATTTCCCCCGAGCTTCAATTCCCCCGAGTTTCATTTCAGAAACACTTGCAAGTTTTTCAACTGCACTCGATGGAAAGTAATAGGACCCACTAAAAATTTCATTGACATTTCATTTTCATATAAGTTGAACGGTTGGATATGTGAACTCAATTTTCAAACAAATTTGCCGTGATCGTTAGTTCTCTCAAATTGCTATAAGATAATGTTCTTTTATATTCAAATGTTTATAGTGGTACCCAAGAAAGAACCAAAGAGCCAATTTTGAAGGAGCTGTTAAAAGAATACTTTAATCTTCGAAAACAGTCCTGTGAGAATAAGACCAATATGAATTTTCGTTTACATGCAAAAATTGTGCATCAGTTTTGACGTTTTTTTTGTTGAATCGTAGTTAAGAACTGAAAATCCAAATTTCGACGACAAATAAGTTGACTTCAGGGTGATTAGATTAGATTCGCTAGCTGAATTGTCATTATTATAGACATTAAAAACTGCTCAAAGCAAACCTTTCTGATAAAACTTGAGAGAGTTGTTTGGTTTAATCAAAAGAATTTTGAATTGCGGTAGGTGTTAGAACTAAATTTGTAGTAAGTAAGTTGTGATCATAAGATGGATCTTGAAATGATAGCTCAATATAAGAGAGCACAGTAAGACTCTCGCAGTGTGGACCAGTTGGCTCAGTAGAGAGCACAGGATTGCAATCAATTAAGAGATTGTGGGGTCGCGACCCGCATAGGTCCCAAACTTTACTCTCACTATAATGGTGTTGACATAGTATCAACATAACGAGCAAAGAGCTGCTCTAATAGGTTATGGGCCCAGCCATCAGACCGTTGACAAGCTAATAGAGTTTTGGTTGAGATTGTAGTGTCAGTGTTGGCAGTTTTAGCTCTTCTAGATTGTCGAGAGTTTTAAGATCTACAATTTGAGATTTCCCTCGAAAATAAAAGCTAAATCAGAAATTGTAATAGAAAAGTTGAAGTTTAAACTTCATAATGGAACCATCAAACAATAGTTTGAAGTGGAAGACGTTTAGCGGGTTGGCTGAGGACTACCCAACATGA
Source organism: Convolutriloba macropyga (assembly GCF_964194025.1). NCBI lineage: Eukaryota > Metazoa > Xenacoelomorpha > Acoela > Convolutidae > Convolutriloba > Convolutriloba macropyga. The sequence continues at coordinate 62,687,097 of NC_134474.1, forward strand.
AGCACTCGTTTCTCTGCCTTTGCTCAAACCAAGGGGCTCTTCGAAACGCTCACAGACACAGTTGAGCTACCTGACAGGCCAGCACCACTGAGGGAAGATGCCAATGATGCGCAAACCCGAGAGCACGAGGCACAGACTCAAGCTAGAGCTACAGCTGTACAAGAAGATGAGAGCCGTAAAAACCAGATTTGGTGCTACCTGGCAATTACGCTAAACGCCAGCAGCCTCATGCTCATCCGACATGACTGTGTGAACAGCAAGGGACTCGGAGATGGCCAGAAAGCGTGGCAACTTCTCCAGCAACGCTTCAGAAGCGACGAGACAACCACAGTCATAAGTCTAATGAGGCAGTTGGCCAGACTACAACTTCGAGAGGACGAAGCCATACACCAGTACTTCATCAGAGCGCAAGAACTGGTCACCCGCTTGCATCATGCTGGTGAGGAGTTTTCTGAGACGCTGTTTAATGCAATGGTTTTGAACGGAATTCCACAACGATACGAGCATTTTGTGGTGCAGGAGAGCTTCAATCCTGCAGAGAACTTTGTGGAACTGAGGAAGCGTCTCACCAACTTTGAGGAGAGCCGCAGACAGAGAGATGATGTGGAGGAGGATCAGCACGTTGCCATGTCAGCAAAGAATGCTTCTCATCAAATTGGTATACACTCTTCATTCAAATCACATCCTAGGAAGACTTTTTCTAAAACCTAGTAGTTCCAAAGGCCCTAGATTGTGTTTTGTATGTAACAAACCCGGACATTTAGCAGCTAGTTGTTACAAAAAAGACAACGATGTATGTAGTATATGCAAGGCTAAAGGCCAACTAGCAAGTGCATGTAAACATCAACAAAAAAGTCCCCATAAAGGCTTAGCATCTAGTTTAAGCGCTGACAGCCCATTTGAAGTTTCAAAAACTGATTTAGTAGTAGAGTCAGGCAGTACTGATCACATGATGATAGGTAAAAGTTGGTTTAAAAATTACCAAAAACTAGAAACCACAGTTAACAATCCAGATGGAGGGAAAACAAAAGTTGAAGGAATAGGAGATGTAGATGTAGAAGCACGAGACACTAAAGGTGTGCTACATAAGTTGACTTTTGAAAAAGTTCTGCATGTACCAGAGTACAAAACAAACTTAATTTCGGTTTCAAGTTTAGTTCAAAAGCAAAATCAATACGAGTTATTTCACACAAAAGCTAAGTCAGTTCTAAATATCAGAAACAAAGAAAGCTTCAGACTGATAAGAAGAGGCAAATTGTTCTTCTTACCATACAGAAAAAAAAGCACCACTTTTCAAACTTAAGTGGAGGCACGTGTCAAGCAAAACTTTGGCACAAAAAAAATTTGGACATTTGAACTTTAGAGATGTAGCAAATACAACAGACGAAGCTTCCCAAGCTTCAGATTTTTGTGAAACTTGTGCTTTGGGAAAAATTTCGAAAAAGCCTATTCCAAGAGTGAGCGATAACAAAGCAACTCAAAAACTAGAAAAAAATTACTCTGACGTTATTGGACCAGTTAGTCCATCAAGTATAGGTGGCAACAGATATGCAATTAGTTTCATAGACGAATTCAGTGGCTACGCAGTAGTAAAATTTATGAAATACAAAACGCAGGCATGAGAACTGATAATGGAACAGAATACAAAAACAAAGCCTTTAAAAAATTTTGCATAAGCAAAGAAATAGCTCGTGAGTTCACAGTTCCTGAAACACCCGAGCACAACGGTGTTGCGGAACGTTTTAATAAAACAGTAGTAGAGGCTGCAAGATGCCTTCTATTAGATTCAAAATTGCCAAAAAGCTATTGGGTTCGAGCTGTAGATACAGCATGTTATGCTAGAAATTTAGTTGTCAAAGACAAAAATACAAAACCAGCCTTCGAAAAATTTTTTGATAGAAAACCAAGAAGTGACCATCTAAAAGTGTTTGGTTTTTTAGCCTATTCAAAAAATCGTGATGCCAGTAAGAAATCAAAGTTTGATCCAAAAGCAACAAAGTGCCTGTTCATTGGTTACTCTGATAACACAACAGCTTATTTGTTGCAAAACATAAAAACTAGGCAAATTTTCACTTCTAGAAACGTTAGGTTCAATGAAAACAATATACCAGGTTTTCATAATGAAACCGAAGATATAGAAGACAGCTTTCTATATCTAGACTTAGACGAAGTAAGAGAAGAACTTCAGGATACAAGCAACTCAAGTGAGTTAAGTTCAGAGGTTGAATTAACTGAGGCAGATAGGGTTCAAGAAAGTAAAAACAATACAGAAACTGAAGTTGATCAAGAAACTAAAGAAGAAAAACCAAGTCCTATTGTCAAACAAAAATCCAAAATTAATGTAAAGTTTAATCCAAATGTCGCAGTGAAAAACATAGAAAGAAAGCCCTCAAAAATTCCAGTACCTGTCAAAAAATTGCAACAGAAAAAGTAAAACCACCCTCAAGACTGCAAACGATAGGTAAGCTAGGTCAAATAGCAATTCCTTCAGGAGACCAAAAGGCCTTCCAAATTTGGTCAGAGTACGATGAAGTGAAAAGATTGAGAAAGGAACCAGCTCAAGATAGAGAACTTAAGCGAAGCGATAGGTCTGGAGCGCCTCCGGAACGTTTTGGTAAAAGCTATTCTCATGCTGTTCAAAGCACATTAACAAAAAATTTCATCGAGCCTGAAAACTTGGAAAACGCTTTTAATTCTGAACAAAAAAACAAATGGCTTGAAGCAATGAAAACAGAGATAGAAAGTTTAAATGAAACACAAACTTGGGACTTAGTTCCAAAAGAAAATGGACAAAATATTATTCCTGGCCGATGGGTGTACAAAATTAAACATGATTCAAACGGAAATATCGATAAGTTTAAAGCTCGTTACGTAGCAAAAGGTTTTAAACAAATTGAGGGAATTGAATATTCGGATGCTTTTGCTCCCACAAGCAAATCTGAAACCTTTAAAATTCTACTGACTTTATCAGCTATTGAAAACTTCGTTTTAAAACAAATGGATGTAAAAGCAGCTTATTTGCATCCTAAAATAGACGAAGAAGTCTATCTAGAGCAACCAAAAGGTTTTGAAAAGTTAGACAGCAATGGCAACAAGTTAGTTTGTAAGCTTAAAAAATCAATATATGGACTGAAGCAAGCAGCCAAAAATTGGTATCAGGAGTTTTCAAATTTTCTAATTCGGCAAGGTTTTGAGAGAAGTTACACGATTACTGTCTTTTTCTAATATACAAAGAAAATGACAAACTTTATGTTCTAACCTGGGTTGATGATTTAGTCATAGCAGGAAATAGTTAAACCGAGATCAACAAATTGAAAAATTCAGTAGAATCAAAGTTTAAAATGGACGACAGAGGAGATCTTGAATGGTTTCTTGGAATGCGAATTCTGAAAACAGAAAAAGGAATAACTTTAGATCAAGAAAAATACACTCAAAACATTTTAGAACAGTTCAATATGCAAGACTGCAAACCAAGCAAAACGCCGGCAGAAAATAACCTAAAACTTTAAGTAGCTCAGGAAGATTCAGTAAAAGTAGATTCACATGAGTTTAGAAGTCTAGTAGGTTCATTACTTTACCTAGCTAGGCAAACTAGACCGGATATCATGTGGATCACAAATTTCTTATCACGCTTCATGAATGACCCAACTGTTGAGCATTTCAATGCTGGCAAGCGCGTGTTGACATACCTACAACATACTAAATCTCTCAGACTCTTTTTCCCATCAACCAGCAACAGCACTCTAGTTGGCGAAACAGATGCAGACTGGAGTGGAGATGTAAATGATAGACGATCGACTACAGGATACTATTTCAAGCTGGGAGACAGTGGGGGATCTGTCAGTTGGCAAGTCAAGAAGCAACCAACAGTGTCACTCTCATCTTGTGAGGCAGAATACCAGGGTTTAGCTGCCGCGGTGCAAGAAGCCATCTTCTTGCGTGGTCTTCTCAGAGAACTAGGGTACGAACAGTTTGAGCCCACAACCATTGGAGAGGACAACCAGAGTTGCATAAGGCTTGCAACTAACCCGGTGCTTCACAAACGATCAAAACACATCGACACGAAAAATCATTTCATCCGAGAACGAGTTGATGACAACTCAATCAAATTGATCTACACGCCAACAGATGAAATGACAGCAGATCTTCTGACAAAATCTTTGCCACAGCAGAAAGTAGAACAACATCGAAAACAACTATTGGGCGAATCCAGATTCTTACCCAGCGGCAACAATCTGAGTGGGGGTATTGGAGCACAGAAAAGAAATTTGAAAATATCTTAGAACTTAGAAACTTAACTTATGTTGATAAACTCAGAAAGAAAACAAACTTACCAGATTTATAACGACAACTGCAGCTCACAGTTTAGAAAATGAATGTAAATCAGTTGAGATCTGTATGTTTGTCAAATATTGATATTTATCTACTAATTTTGAATAGGAAATGCAACTTTGTCAACCATCTCAAATGAAGTAAATTTTGTATGTAATAATGAAATGACGCCCACTCATACGCCCCAAAATCACCTGATTTTTGATACGTTAACCTATTAACAAATGTACACTGTAAATGTTATATTTATCCTTTAGACTATATATACCGCTGATTTTTGCTAAAATCTACACAATTTTCTTCTCTTTTGAATCCCCTATAATTAATTCTTATTCTCTCAAATATCTTTTGAGCTTTAACAGCTTCAATCTCTAACGTGCCAAAACCAGTCCCGCCTCATCGGTGTTGTTGCGCTATAGTGTTCGTAATCCTGCTAATAGGTTATGGGCCCAGCTTAACGCTCTAACCAGAAGTTGGAAGTGAGGAGTTACGATGCACAACTTAAGGGGGTGTGTTAGAGTATACACTCTAGTAAGTAAGTTGTGAACATAAGATGGAGCTTGAATTGTAATAATTTCAGAAATTGATTATAATAGTTTCAAGAATGTATGAAATAACAATGAGTCGAATTGACTAAAACGGCATCAGTCTTACTGTCATTAAAAAAATTGCAAAAAATTATTGTAATAATAAAAATATATTAGCATTGTTTGCTGATACTCTATGTCAGATTCCATTTTCAAGCGGCCAAAGTTCTTTTCCTACTCTTAATATACTTTGTTATTTTTGTTTGCAAGCTTTTTCTAATGTTTTAGAAAACGAAGTTGTTGTCGAGATAGGACGGTAGTTAACAAAGTCCAAGCAGTCGTTTTATTGATGAGATGTGGTATATGATTGCTGTAATAAATATCGCTTGAAAGACACTGGTATACTGCATCAATTAGGTTAAACGTCAGTAACGTCAAGAATAGCCCTGGCAGCTTCTTTACAAGGATCAATCAGGATTTTTCAGATTTAACTCTGTATGTACACATTTTTTCAAAGAAAAACAATAACCTAAAAACTGAAATCAAGAGTTGCTAATAGCAAAAATTAGGGTTTCGTTTTTTTTGCTATAGTACTGATATAAATTTGACAACACACGATTAAATTATACTGTATATTAATCGTATGCCGCAAAACTAATTATTGAATATATACTGTATGCCGCAAAACTAATTATTGAATTAATTTTTCACTGCAGCAGTTTTTATAGATTTTTTTCCACTTAACGTTGGTTTAAAAATTGGCGATGTTTAGTACTACTAAATGAAAAGAAACAAAAGATGTTTAACCGATTTGACATATTGGTCTGCCTACGACTACTATATAACAGCCCTTATACGACTACTATATAACAAGTTTAGTGAAATTCATTAGTATTATTATTATTATTATTATTATTATTATTACTATTATTATTACTATTATTATTATTATTATTATTATTATTATTATTATTATTATTATTATTATTATTATTATTATTATTATTATTATTATTATTATTATTATTATTATTATTATTATTATTATTATTATTATTATTATTATTATTATTATTATTATTATTATTATTATTATTATTATTATTATTATTATTATTATTATTATTATTATTATTATTATTATTATTATTATTATTATTATTATTATTATTATTATTATTATTATTATTATTATTATTATTATTATTATTATTATTATTATTATTATTATTATTATTATTATTATTATTATTATTATTATTATTATTATTATTATTATTATTATTATTATTATTATTATTATTATTATTATTATTATTATTATTATTATTTATATAGACAATATTTTACCAAAATTGTCATAGAGAAGTTGACATTCACAAAGTTATCTTGAGCATTTCATTTCCCCCGAGCTTCAATTCCCCCGAGTTTCATTTCAGAAACACTTGCAAGTTTTTCAACTGCACTCGATGGAAAGTAATAGGACCCACTAAAAATTTCATTGACATTTCATTTTCATATAAGTTGAACGGTTGGATATGTGAACTCAATTTTCAAACAAATTTGCCGTGATCGTTAGTTCTCTCAAATTGCTATAAGATAATGTTCTTTTATATTCAAATGTTTATAGTGGTACCCAAGAAAGAACCAAAGAGCCAATTTTGAAGGAGCTGTTAAAAAGAATACTTTTATCTTCGAAAACAGTCCTGTGAGAATAGGACCAATATGAATATTCGTTTACATGCAAAAATTGTGCATCATTTTTGACGTTTTTTTGTTGAATCGTAGTTAAGAACTGAAAATCCAGATTTCGACGACAAATGAGTTGATTTGTTTTATAGTTGCACTTCAGGGTGATTAGATTAGATTCGCTAGCTGAATTGTCATTATTATAGACAAAAACTGCTCAAAGCAAACCTTTCTGATAAAATTTGAGAGAGTTGTTTGGTTTAATCAGAAGAATTTTGAATTGCGGTAGGTGTTAGAACTAAATTTGTTGCATTTTTATTGCTCAAACAAGTTAAAAACCTTAGATTTTTTTGAACAGATTTCTCTGGCCAAAAAAAGTTTTATTGTAACCATTTTTTGGAATGACGTGCACTTTTATAGCATATAAACATTTCTTGCACATTGGGAGCTACAATTGATGAGAGCGCTTGGAGTTGGCTTAGAGTCAAATTGCCGATGTAAACACAATATCATTTTACAAATTCAATTAACAAACAAATTTACTTGCACAAAGACAAGGCGCAACTTTTATTCATTTTTCTCTGGACATTTTATTCAGTTTCAGTGGTTTTCTATTTATCTCCCGAAGACCTTCAAAATCAGGTATTTCAAGAAACTTCGTTGCTGCCTTTTACCAAAAGGTTAAATTCAACAACTTTTGATATGACGTGATGGTCAAAATATCTCAAAATAATTATTTACAGAAGTGAGTTTTTTCGGCGGAATTTCTATGACGCGGTATAAAATTCCTCTTACTTTGTCAGGCAACTTTTTGGGTCTATTCATGGCAGAGATTTGTCATTTTTTAATTCCAAAAGATTGGAGCGAATAACCATTTCTGTTGAAGTCGCTCTGTTGATTCGGTACATCGTGAGCTCGCTTTCAGAGTAAAACTGAAAAGATAACTTTGCGCCTCAGCAAAGAACTTCAAACCATTTCAACAATTATTTGTATATTTTTGGAATCAACCGTGCTGAATAAGCAATCAACCCCACTGAACGAAGAAAAGCCCACCGAGAAAAAAATCCCAAAATTGTAAACTCTCAGTGTGATGTCTGTAAATTTATACTAAATCAGGTGGCGGTTAAGCAAGCCGATAGGCAAGCAAGCCGAATTTTGAAAATGAGATCAAGTAAGCCGAAAAATTTTCGGATACCCGTATTTTAAGTTGCCCCTGGCGGGCCGGTTATCGCGGCAAAGCCGCGACGCGCGCGAAGCGCGCCCACCGGCCCGCCAGGGGCAACTTAAAATACGGGTATCCAAAAATTTTTCGGCTTACTTGATCTCATTTTCAAAATTCGGCTTGCTTGCCTATCGGCTTGCTTGACCGCCACCAAATTCTTATTTACCTGTGGAAGCTTTTTCGGCGCAATTTCTGGTAAACGGCACACACTCTTTTAAATTTTATCAAGCGTATTTTTAAGTCTATAGTCATGGCCGACATTTGTCATTTTCAGTTTCAAAAGATTGGAGCAAACAACCGTTTCTGTGGAAGTCGTGAGCATGCTTCACGAAAGAAAGATATTTCTTTTAATTGTTTGCACTATCGAAATAATAGAAAGTGCCTAAATAAGTATAGTATCTTGTTTTTTAGTAGTATTTCCTGATATTTTTCTCTTTTCATCTACGTGTACTGTCAAATCCAAAAAACCAGTTCATTAACTTCATTGAATATCTTGTTAGCAAACTTCTTATTTTCATGTAGGTTGCTCACATTGTTTATGTAGCCTAATAGTTGTTAAAAATTTTCAAGTATTTCAAGGAAAACTCCACTCAACAAGTTATGAAGTGCTTCCGCAACCCGAAATGAGGGCAAAGATGAGAACGGAAATTGCGGTGAACAGTTCAGAACCCCCCAAAAAATACCAAAAAAATTCCTGGATCGTCCGTTTCTGTAAGTGTTATGTGCGGCCGAGAAACTTGCACAAGTGATGTCGCAGCAGGATATTTTTTATCATGTTTTAGGTACCTTCGATGCAGATGGAATTGAGCAATAGGGACTCAAAAATAGCATTAATTGTATTATCGACTATTGCCGGGATTTCTATGAAGTAGTAGCGACCATCGCAAACAATATATTTTCCCCAATTGAGGAACGAATTCAAAATCTGTCATCCATTGCTGAACTGCAGAGGAGAAGCGCCAGCCATATCAACCAAATTCGTCAGAAGGGAGAAAAAATTGATCAGTTGAAAAGAATACAAGAGGTAGATAACAGAAAAACTCTCTAAATAAACGAGTATTGTTTTTTTAAGAGAAAGAATATTGTATCAAGTTTTTAGATTCTCTCAAATGGTAAGTCTACATTCTCATTAAATGAAAAATTGAGGTTGTACGATTCCAACTACAAACAAAAAATGTGTTTTAGTTTTCATGAAAAGTAAAGTCGCCTTTCCAGACATTATGAATGATGCGAATTCTGTTCTTATTTCTTAGGGGACGATCATGTTCAAGTTTGTATGCATAGTGAGAACACAGCTAAAAACCATTCCATCTTACGCATCACTATTCACTCAATAATTAAAGATCTTAGTGATTTAAAGCATTATTGCCAACTAGTCCCATCATGTAGTCCAATGTTCGTCTCGCCAAAACATTGTTGCTTGACGATGCTAAGGAAGAACTTTTTCATTTACAGAATTTTTTGTTAATTTTGACACGTTAAAACAATCCTAAAAATTTGGGTATTTTTAATCTTTCTTCAATAAGAGTGAAACCAGTGTAGGTGAAAAGTGTAAACGTCATTTTAATGTAACGTGCGACCAAATCTAACTCTAACTCTTTTCTTTAGACTTATGTAATAATTACTTTCGTTTATTAAAAATGGTTTCCTTGAAGATGAGAACAATTTCCCAACAGAGTTTAAGAAAACTTTTGATCGTATGTATTAATTGGGAGGCATGAAGATTGATACGATGAAAAAAAGATGTATTTGCTAAAGAGTATCAAAAAATTCTATTTGAACACGGTTTTGATTAAATTATAGAAAAAAAATTTTTTGATGAAACAATAGTGTCTTTAATTGATCATATAATCTGTGATTCACATTGTTTCCTTTCATCTGGTGTTATATCTCTCTATATAAGACTGGAACTTCAGAACTAAAAATTTAAAACGAAGTGTTGCTAGATTCCTCAAATATTTCAAGATTTGTAGAGCTATAGCAATAAAAATGATTGGGAGTGCTAGAGGCACTCCTATGCCAGGCGCTGTAATCAAGTGGTTGCATGTAAATAAAACCTTTCATTGGAAGCTTTACTGATTCAATGCAACAAAAAAGCATCTCTCAATGAAAAAAGGGCATTACTTTGTGCCGCAGGAAGAAACTGCAAATCTGTAAAACAAATAATTTGCAACTTGTGAAAACAACCTTGCTAAACGAAGAAAAAGCCCAGCAAGAAAAAAATTCCCAGAAAAGGAAAACTCTGCTTGTGATGCATGTAAAAGTATACGACATCAGTACTATCGTAATTGAACTGAAAAATAAGTGCACAGACATAGTTGTTTTGTCACCCCAATGCCATGTTGCCTTCAATTGTTTTTAGTCTCACATATCTGATAAACGAATATTTTCTTTCTGGTTTGTTTCCAGATGATTTCCAATATGTTTTAGGGATATTTACAATTTTCAAACGCCGCTCACCATTTGAGCTGAAGAACTATTTCAGTTCCACCCAAGATCCGCAATATATTTAAAATGTCTCAAAATGGTTGTCCACGCATTGTTCGGTTATTGTAAAACATCGCAAATTTGCAAGCACTTGCGTCTGAGTGGACTATTAAACTGTTTACGGTCTGTAATTTTTTAATAGTATGCTAATATTTAGTGGATCTGTTTTTTTTCGAAATTGGGTTTCATTCTCAGGTTTTTGTTAAAAATTAAATTAGGAACAGGAGAGAACCATCACGTCTTTTCTTTGTTCTCTCTCTATATATGAACTGCATGTGATTGGGTTGACAAAATTGGATCTTATTTCGATCTACCATCATTTGCGAAATTCTTTTTTAAAAGAGGTTTTCGAACAATAATCAATTGAACTCAAACACAAACATGAAGTGTTTTTAATGGTCTGTGTACCATAATTGTTATCTAGTCTCCTCGTAAACAACATCACTGACAAGAAGAGGGTCTTTACTCTTGAATTTTTCAAGCGGCAGCATAGTAGTAAAAGATCATAGTGTCATAGGTAGAATCGTGTCATAGATAGAGTAGTGTCAAAAGTAGAGAATTAGGGTCATAGTTTGTTCAGTAACGCTTTTAACAAAATTCTCAACAAAATGGGCTTATAAAAGTTTCTGTATCGTCCGTTTCTGTGTGGGTAATATGCGGCCCAGAAATTTTTTCACGTGGCGTCGCAGCAGAATATTTCTATCTTCTATCTTTGTCATAGTTATCTTCGAGGCAGATGCATTTGAGCACAAATGGCGGCGGGACAATATTCGCATCAATTGTCTTAACGATGATTGTGGGGATCTCTATGAAGCAGTAGCCGCAATCGACAACAAAATATTGTTCCCTTAGTACAGAACGACCTCATAATCTGTCATCCGTTGCTGAATTTACGATGAGAACAGCATGTCATTACAGTCAGTGTAATCAGACCGGAGATAAAATTAGTCAGGAGAAAAGAATGCAAGATGAGGATAATAGAAAAATCTCCAAGTGGATGATTTTTTTCTCAAAAAAACTTTTCTGATGGGTCTGTTCGATTCTGTTGTATTCTCTCAAAAGTTAAGTTTGCTTTCTCAATATAAAAAATTGAACTTTTGCGATACTAACGGTAATTAAGAAATGTGTTTTAGTTTTCATGAAAAATAAAGTTACCTTTCCAAACACTGTGAATGATGCAAATTCCGTTCGCATCTCTTAGGGGAGGATCGTGTTCAGGTTTGTATGCATAATGAGAACACAAATAAAAAACTTTTCATCTATAGCTTCAATGTTTGCTCAATAATTAAAGACGTTGATGATCTAACGTATTTATTGTCAATTGGTCCCGTAATTTACTGTCTTATTTTAAAAGTGGTTCCAATGATCATTTATGGAAGAGTTTATGGAAACTTTTGATCGTATGCATAAACTGGGCGGCATGGAGATTTATACTTTTTAAAAGGATGTATTTGCTAAAGGGTATCAAAAAAAATTCTATTTGAACATGGTTTTGATTATATATTATAGAAGAAAAATTGTTTCAGTGAAACAATGGTGTCTTTACTTGACCATATAGTCTTTGCTCCACGTTCGTTCCTTTCATCTGATGTTATATCACTCTCGATAAACCACCGTTTTGTAACTTCAGAACTGGAAACTTAAAACGAAGTGTTGCTAGATTCCTCAAATATTTCAAAAGTTGTAGAGCTATAGAAACAAAATTGATCAGGAGTGCTAAAAGCACTTTTATGGCAGGCGCTTTAATCGTGTGGTTAAATGTACATAACAATTTTTCCAAGTCATTGGCAGCTTTACTGGTTCAAAAAAACCTATCTCAATGAGAAACACATGCCTCTGCGCCGCAGGAAGCGAATAACTATCAAATCACAAGCGAATCACTATCAAATAATACAGTTGACCTTTCTTCTTTTGAAACATTGATCGATTTTACACTTATGCAGACACAGCAAAAATAAACTTGACCTTTTTCATTCAAAAATACAGAAATTGCAATGTCTATGACAAACTCTAATAACATTCAACTGGAAAGCCAGGAGCATTTCAATCTAAATGAACAAACTGATCCTTCATTACTATCCCTAACTGAATGTGTTCAACTAAAAAAGGAAACTTCCTACAAATTACATCTTGACTTACATCAAAGATTACAAAAAAAGGAAAAATTTATTGAAAATGTGCTCGTTACTTATCAGCGACAACTGCAGGAAAAATCATTGGAACAGTCAACTACTGAAGGGGAGGGCACAACCAACCCTGAATCAAAATCTCGAAAAAACCAGGTTTTTTCAGAGAAGGTCAGAGATTTTGATTCAATCCCCCTCAAACAAGAACAATCAAATTTGGTTGTGGGTAGCAGCATCATTGGTAAACTAGAAAGTGATGCAACAATTCCACTGGATACAGCAATCCATGCCTACCGTGGGTCAACCACCAAAGAGAAAATAAAAGTTGTGGAAAAATATGAATGTAAAAAACTTAAAACTCTAATTCTTCAAGACGGAACAAATACTTTTTCAAAATTTCATAAAAGCTGCGATGAGATTTTAGATGACATGTTCAGCCTTATTGAAGCCTGTAAAAATAAGTTCCAGACTGATGTGTTTGTAGTCATGGATGTAATACCGTTCAAAGAAACTGACTACAATAGATCTAAAAACAAATTAATTGATGAAGTTAATGCGGCACTTAAAGAAAGATTGGCATCTCTTGGTGAAACTTTTGTTTTGCTCAAGATGAATGATTTAATACGCTCAATTCCCTCCTTCAATCCAAAAATCAACCATTATAATTTCCTGTATCATGACAATGTACATTTGAATTACAATCATGGCATTCCATTCCTTAAAAATCATCTTCTAATGTTTTTACTTCAAACATCTACTGGCATATGTGATACTGATAAATTCACCAACCGGAGCTATAAAATGAACAATAGATTTCAAAAATTTCAAGAGCAGTACTGGCCGAATACAAGTGCAAACCCTAATTTTAACTTGAATAATCATTACCGTTATCAACCATATTAGTAATAATAAATTCATAAAATGCCGAATAAATTGTAATTTTCTGTTGTACTGAATGAATTGGGTCTCAACTATTTGTTAAGATTAATGTTTTCTAACAAGATATGTTTAATAATCTTAGGATTAATGTTGTTGAGTTCTCAAGTGACTTCCTCTTTTCCCACGTCACTTAACTCAATAGCAGTTCCTACTGGAATTTGGTCGGAGACCAAATCCAGGAGCAAGAAGCAAGCTTTAATATCACTAAATTTTTGTTTTATCTTAATTAACTTATATTTTTGGCTTTACATTAATAGTATCTGGCTGCTACTTTTGAGGTCTGGAGATATTGAAACCAACCCTGGGCCAATTAAATCGATAAAAGACATATTCCTTGATTGCGAAACTTATTCAGACAACTTGAAAAATCTTCATTTAAATGTACGGAGCATAACAAGAAAACAACTTCAGTTAAAAAGCCTAATGAATGATGTTGGCGCTAACTGCATCTATGGTCTGTCTGAAACATGGTTAGATACAAAGATTGACACTGATTTGTTAAACCCGGACAAAAAAAACTGTCTGGTTTTTCGAAACGATTGGGTGAGTTCAAAAGGGGGAGGTGTGTTGTTAATTGTTCCTAGGAAACTTAACCCAAAATTACGCGTTGATCTAGCTTTCAAAAGTACTCTGTTTGATACTCTGTGGGTTGAAATAACTTGCCCAAAGATCAAAATTTTACTTAATAAACATTTCTTATAACCCAAAAAAACTTCTTTACGAAGAATTTCTCGAGCACTCTGCTAGATCAATTGACAGAGCAATTACTGAGAACAAAACAATAATTATGATGGGAGACTATAATATAAATTATTTGGAAAACAAAGAAAAGCAGAATTTAGAATCAATCATTCAACCGTATGATCTAAATGTGACTAATAAGCATCAAGCAACTAGAATTAAGGACGAATCGAACTCACTTATAGATTACATTATTATTGATGGAAACGAACCCCTTCTTTATAATGAAAGTTTTGACTCACCAATACAAACAGATCATTTTGCTCAATTGATCATTCTTGCCACAAAACTTAGCAAGAACAAAGTAATTAAAAAACAAATTTATGATAAAACGAATTACAGCCCAAAAGATTTTAAACATTCTATCAAGCAATTAAATTGGGAAAATTTTTACTGCTCTACAGTTCCAAGTGAAATGCTACGTACATTTGAGCAAAATCTTGAACAGCAAATACTCCTTCATGCGCCAATCAAAACATTTTTTATAAGAAACAACAAATCACAGTTTTCCCTTGCCAAACGGTTCATTTCAAAAAACACACGTAACAAAAATCTGCTTAGAGAGCAATACCTCAATTCAGAATCTTTCCACGAGTTTTTCAAATTGAAAGCCGAAGTAGGCGCTGGCTATGAAAAAGTTTTGAAAAATTTCATAATCAATTAATTGAAAGCTCAACTTCAGAGCGCAAGAAATGGAATTTGATCAACGAAGTAAGAAACTCCGTGAAAACCACAACTACGGTATACTCTTTAAAAAACTCTTTCAATGAAATTATTACAGAAAAAACTAAAATAGCCAGCATACTTAATTTAAAATTCAGCAAATTAGGAGAATTTTTTGAAAGTAGGAACTATACTTTAGATCTGCCTATGGTTAGGCAAAAAAACACCTTTTCTTTTAGATTTGTTACTAAGTTTGAGTGTCTTAAAACGCTTCTTGCTCTTGGAAAATTCAAACCATTGGGTCCTTCTACCATTCCCTCATAGGCATTGCGAGACGCAGCTAGTGAACTAGCTGAGCCTATTTGTTTTCTTTTGAATGAATTTATAAAAACAGAAACATTCCCTGCTGAACTCAAAAGAGCCGACATAACTCCACTTTTTAAAAAAGGAGACCTTGATGATCCTCTAAACTATCGACCAATTTCGTTAACACCAGCATTAGCAAAAGTTTTTGAGTCTCTTATTAAACAACAAATCGATGAATATGTTCATAAGAATGCCCTGCTTTCTAAAACACAGTTTGGTTTCAGAAAAAAACTTTCTACAACAGATGCTCTCGTTTATTTAACTGAAAAAATACGATGCAACAAAAACGAGAAAAAAATTACTGCAGCGGCGTTTTTAGATCTATCAAAAGCTTTTGACTCCATTAATCAAAAGCTCATGATTCAAAAGCTTTCCATTCTTGGATTTTCGATACCAGCTCAAAATCTAATTACGAGCTATCTTTCAAACAGAACACAAAAATTCATAATCAATAATGTTAAATCAAGTTGGATTGAAGTGGCTCAAGGAGTTCCGCAGGGAACAGTCTTAGGTCCACTCTTGTTCAATCTATATGTTAACGATCTTAGCAACTTTTTGTCATGTGAAACAATACAATACGCAGATGACACAGTACTATTGAGCTCTCATGATGAAGTTCTCAAATGCAAAGACGAGCTTGAGAAGGCCATAGAAAAATGCATACAATTTTTTAAACTACATCACCTCAAGATCAATCCGAATAAAACAGAGTTTAATATTTTTGGTAGCTCTAATCCTCATGACGAAACGACATTAAAAGTGGGAGACAAATTAATAAGTTCGAAAGCGGAAATCAAATATCTCGGTGTTAATATTGACAAAGACCTCAAATTTCAAAAACAAGTAAAAATTCTTTTGTCAAAAATGGCCCAGGGCATTAAATGCATATATGCCCTCAGGAACATAATACCCACTGGTTACAAAAAAATTATTTTGAACGCTTTTGTTCTCAGTCATGTTCAATATTCTTCTGTTTTACTGGCAACCATGAATCAAAATCTTATAACGACATTAGAAAAGCAGTTAAATTGGGCCATCAAAGCTTGTTTTCACAGACAGAAATTTGACTCATCCTCAGATCTTAAAATGAACCTTGGTATACTACCTATTTCTTTGCTTTTTGATTACAGGGCTGCCACTTACTGCCATAGTATCATGAATAAAAAGAAGCCTGCCTTCTCAAGCTCAGCTTTGAAATTACCAACCGCAAGTTTTTATATACACGAGCGAACTCAAAAAATTATTACCCAGACAATTTCAAAATGCAATTTGCATGAAAAAAGTATTATTAAAAGAGGTATTCTACAGCACAATTCTTTCCCAAGAAATTATTTGTCAATGTCATACAGTCTTGCAAAGAAGAAATATAAGCTGTTTTTTCTTAATGAATACCAGAAGGACCCAAATAAAACCCAACATAGATCAATTACTTGGAAACATTTTAAATTCAATTAAATTTCTTTCTGTTTTACATTAAATTTATGTTACTGTCGTCCCTCCCCTCCAATACAAGTGACTTCTCTATTGGATCGATATTTTAGTTATTATAAATTATTAGTTTCTCTTTTGTAATTATCAATATTTTACACTGCCTATCTCTGTAAATTTTACTACGACTGAAACATTTACAGATATTAGGAGAAATACAGTGTTCCTTTTTTTTTAGGAAGAAACTTCAAACCATTTCAACAAGTAATTTGCAAATTTTATAATCAGATTTGCTGACCGATGAACCAATCCTGCTGAATGAGGAAAAAGCCCAGTGAGAAAATAAATTTCAACACTTCCAAATTTTAACACTTTTTTTCTAAGCGGTGAATTTATGTAAGTTCACCACTAATTTAAGCGGTGATTTTTTTGTAATTTCAGCGCATCCACTGCTTTTCTCACAAAATTTCAACACTTTTTTTTCTAAGGGGTGAATTTATGTAAGTTCATCACTAAGTTAAGCGGTGAATTTATGTAATTTCACCGCATTCACCGCTTCTCTTACATAATTTGGACACTTTTTCCAAAGCGGTGAATTTATGTAATTTCACTGCTAAATTCAGTGGTGAAATTATGTATTTTCACCGCTACCAGGCGGTTACGGTTTTTTTTCACAGCATTCACCGTCTGATTTATGTAATTTCACCGCATTCACCGCTTATCTTACATAATTTGGACACTTTTTTCAAAGCGGTGAATTTATGTAATTTCACTGCTAAATTCAGTGGTGAAATTATGTAATTTCACCGCTACCAGGCGATTAAGGTTTTTTTCACCGCATTCACCGTCTGATTTATGTAATTTCACCGCATTCACCACTTATCTTACAAAATTTTGCGTTGAATGGCGGTGACAGCTCGGCCCGGGTCACCATTGGATTGGAGCGAACAATCGTCTCTGTTGAAGTCTGTAAATCGTGAGCATACTTTCAGAGGAAAACTGAAAAGATTTGTCTTTTATTTGTTTGCGCTATTGAGTCCATTGGAGCTGACTACAGATATCTCAGCTTTTGCTCAGCAACATATTTGAAATGTCTCAAAGTGGCTGGCCTCGTACTGTTTTGTTATTGCAAAACTTCGCAATTATGCGAACACTTGCGTCTGATAGAAACCTATTAGATGGACTGTTTAAAGCCTTTAACTTCGTATGGTTAGCTGATGGATGGGCGTATCAACTTTTTCGAAACTAGACTCCAATTTAAATTTACATATGTAGATATTGAAATTAATTTAATTTAAGAACAAGACCAAAATCATCACGTCCCCTCTTTGATCGATCTATGTATGAACTGTATGTGATTGGGTTGACAAATTTGGATCTTAATTCGATCTACCATCATTCGCCAAATTCTTTCTTAAAAGAGTTTTTGGAACGAAATTAACTCTAACTCCAACACACACACATGAAGTGTTTCTAATGATCTGTGCACCATAAATGTTAACCAATCTCATCGTAAACAAAATCACTGACAAGAAGAGGGTCTTTACTCCTGAATTTTTTTTAAAGCAGCAGCATACTAGTAAAGATCATAGTGTCTTTGGTAGAATTTTGTCATAGTTAGAATAGGGTCAAAAGCAGAGGTTTAGGGTCATAGTTGATCTAAAACATATTTAACAAAATTCTCAACAAGATGAGCATATAAAGAGTGTAAATTCGTGGGTTGTTCTCTTGAAACTTAGAGAAAAATTATGAAGTGTTAATTTTGTAATTTGATGAAAGTCAATAAAGTTAGTGATATTATAGACAACAACGAAGCATCGGGACCGGGATAAAATAAAGCTAGGGCATTGAAATCAAGCAAAAACGCTATTGAACTCAACTACAGGTTTTATTTAACGATTGTATTCAAGAGAAATTAATCCCAACGTTTCCAAAGAATGCAGATATCATATTAATTTTTGAAAAAAGATCTTGAAGTTTTATGCAATTACCCTCCTAGTACCGGAATTTTTGAACGACTTCTCCTCAGCCAATTAAAGGAATATATCGAAAGTTATAAATTTGTGGACAAAAACGAATCCGATTCCAAAGTAAAACCATTCGACTGATCCAAAACTGTAATGAAAAATAATAGAAAATAGGGAAGAAAACCACACCACAAGTGGGAGGACAGCTGTATTCTAGGATCTGCAAAAAATTTTAATCCAGTAACGCATGAAAACTTTCTAAAGAAGGCTGGAAGTTTCAATACCTCCTAATCAACTGTTTTTTGCCAAAAAGTTTTTCTCGCAAATTGAAAACAACGGTAAAATTGGGTACGCAATTATCAGGGGAAAAACTGTTAGCCATCGTGTTCCACAAAAAACAGTGCTGAAACTTCATATTTTTTTGTTATACAACAAAACATCACCTGGAAAAACTGAAAGCTGAAAGCGGCATTGTTTATTTTGCGAAGGAAAAAAGTGTTATTTTCAAATTGGAAGTTAAGAGATTCCAGAAAGGATCGAAAACTTTAAGAAGAAAAAAATTCTTGACAGAGACAAAACTGACATTAAAGACAGATAAGAGAGAGGGATCAGTTTTTCAAAATCATACTTATTCAGAAACAGATTTCTGTTTGAAAAGTAAAGTGATTAGCTCAAGTTTGTCTTTATCTAGGAGTACACAATGATTCAAAACTAGCCTTTGAAAATATTCGCAAAACAATTTCAAGTCAAATGGCAAACACAGTTGGTTCTTTACGTCTTGTAAGAAACCAAATTCGTTTAAGAGTAAGAGTTGAGGTTTTCACTTGACAATCGTACCCTCTCATTTTTCTTTCAGCAGAGTATGCATTCAAAGTTTTACAGCAAAACTCGTAAACTGCATACGTAGGCAAACAAACTGGGGAATAAATCTTTGCAATTTTCGGCAAAAACTTCGGCCCATCACTGCTCTTGCCCTTGAAAAATGCATCTTTGCAGCCATATATATATTTGTATATCTATATCTATGTATATATATTTATAATCATTTGGTTCGAGTATTAGCTTAATGAAACGTCAAATACATACAAGACACGGGAGAACATCAGAAATTTTCAATATACTTGAGAGTAAACTGAAAGATCAAAATAACAAGAGAACAATTCAAAGTATTTTAAAAAGCAAAAATAAAGAAGTAAATCTTTGATAAAAAAGAACACTAAAAATTTTACTTAAAGATGTCATGATCAAGTTTATACTCGATCCGCGCTGCGAAATACCACTAACCAGACCAATAGGAGCGTTCATATTCTATCTCTAACTGTGAGAACGAACACTCACAATACCAAGATTACAGAGAGAGAGGGAGAGAGAAAGACACAAATAATGGATTATATAGGGAAAACAGAAAGAAGTTAGAACATACATGAAAAGTAAACCTTGTCTTGTTTACTCTCGCTAAGTGTTTACAATGCTGACTTCTGCAAACGAGAAAATTGGAACAAGCGGTATGCAATTCGAATGATTTCTGTCGCTTAAATTTCCTGATGTTACGTAGGCATTCAGTTGGAGGTTCATCAACAATACTGTGCCAGTAAAAAATACTAGTTGGTAGCAGCTCGTGTTTACAGAGTATTGTTTAGAATTTCGAATTCAAAAGAATATGCGTCTGACTCTTCAGTTACACCAAATGTTGCGGCTGCTCATGAATCTAAGCAAACCGATATATCACAGCCTGGTTCTCAAGCTTTACGCCGGCCTGGTTCTTCACTGAGTCCAAAAGTCTAATGATCTCGCAGAAATAATTAGTTGCTCTGACGTATTAAAGGACTGTAACTTTAATTTTATTGATTGAAGTTAAGAAAATCCTTAATGATAATCTATGTTCAATCTCGTGCTGAAGTTTGTAAGTCTTCAACCAGTAGCTAGTATTGTTGCTAAATTCTTGTCAAATAAGCTCAACTAAATAAAAACTCGCAAGATCTTAAGATCTAGCAAAACTTAGCAAAAAAGACTAAAGTTGTTAAATTATCAAATTTTTGTCTAATCTGAGAGCCAACCGCTCTTGGTAAACTTTTCTAATGGTTGTGAAAAGAGTTCGGTTTCACTATTCCAGTTTGTCTTCACAGCGTTTCACAGAGTCATCTACTAGCCATTCTAACTCGCCTTCTGTCAGGTTTTGCACATGTTTTTTTTACCACTTCGATCTTTTGTTCCATTTTGGAAGATATTCAGGAGTCAATTTTTCCAGATTATTTCGGTATATGCTTGAGCCGTTTTGAATGATTTTCTCAGATCATAGCAGCGCTCACAGGATGACATTAATATTGCACTCGGGTTCTCTTGTCCTAGCAAGAAATGATTAAGTGTGAGTGCTGTCAAGTCTTCAGGGTCGTCACTTACTTGTTTAAGATGTCTCGCGTTGAGAGTCTGTTCCACAAGACACATTGTTGTGCTCAGTACCTCGTTGGTAAGACTTTGGTTGTCCAAAAGCACAAGCATGACTTTCTTGCAACTTAGAACTTGAACTAGTTGGAGGATCGAAATTCCAAATAATCTTTTTCTGTGCTAAGTCACAATCAACCTTAGCTTTGTCCCACTTTTTCATGAATGCTCCCCGCTCATTTACTGCTCCAACGAAAATTGTTCCGTTGTAAATGATGATGCTACTTGGGTAGCCACGTCTTGCGATGAATTTTGTCATTGCAGCTAGACATGACTCGGTGTCCAATGATTGTGCCTATTCAATGTGCACTACTCTGGTTGTCAGACACGTGGAGAAGCAGCGGCATCTTTTCAAGGAAAGTCGTAGGAAGACTTTTCACTTCAAAGGGTCCGAAGTCATCAACTCCGGTATGGGTGAATGCGAATACATGTTCATCAAGTCGTTCTCGGGGTAGGTCTGCCATCGGTGGGTGGATTGGGCTGGCGTTCCTGTATCTGCATTTCAAACATCTTCACTTGATTATTCTTAACGCATTTTTCAACCCGATGACCCAGTACTCTTGTGGGAGCATATTTCTCACGTATTCTGTACCCTCGTGTAGGTTGTCTCGATGTGCTTTCTCCAACAGCGATTGTACAATTGGATAATTTGCTGTCAATAGTATTGAATCTTCTGCATTGTAATCATGGTTCGAATGCTTCAGTCGGCCTTTTATTCTATGAAAGTTGACAATTTGGCAATGCTCAATGTTTTGAAGATTTTTCTGCTGTTTGCTATCTACTTTGAAACATTTGGGAAGCTTTCATTTTGAACAAATCAAAACAGCATTTGCTCTGCTTCATGAAATTCGTCTGCTTTGAGGGTACCCCCTCTGCTTCGTCTCGAACCTCATGCAATAAGCAATGAATTTTTTAATTCTGATGAAGCTACTGTATCGTCTACGGTCAAATAGTTGGTCTAAATTTTTTTGTTGCTACAGTACTGGAAATTTGTTTGGGTTCAAGTTCGTTCTCTTGACACCAGGCCTTTGGCAAGTTATCTTCAGTCCGTTGTAACCATGCCGGCCCAATTAGCCAAACGAACTCCTGGAGGCCTTCGTTGGACATTCCTCGGGTTCCGATGTCAGCAGGGTTTTCGAAACCTTTGACCTGTCTCCATTGATCCATCGATCAGTTTTCCAGTATTTCCGCTGCTCTGTTCGCCACGAACACCTGTTGTTTCTTGTGCGCTGCTTGTAGCCACTGTAGAACTGTTGATGAGTTGATTCAACGATAGAGTTTTTCAATTCTGACATCATGTTGGCTGAGTATCTGCTTTCTGAGCCGAGCTCCATAAACTGCGGCTTGGAGTTCTAACTTCGCTATTGTCATATGTCTGACGGGTGCCACAAGATATTTTCCTATTACATAGATGAGTTTCAACGTTGGTTTTTCTTGCAGATATGCAACAATACACATTGCTTCTTCTGACTTGTTGGTGAAAATGTGTAGTCTCAAATTTGTACATCATTTTACGAAATAAACTTGATTTGATGACATTGTTTTTTTTTCTATCAGATCAGAGCACCAATCAATGAACAGTTTAGAGTGGTTTGGTGACATTTCTTTGTCCCCTGATTGTCCCATTGCTGCCCAGATGCTTTTCTCATCGTGAAGATTGAGCATGTCCCAAGTGGGTCGAACACTGCTGAGGCAAAGGATAGGACAATTCTCTGTCTTATTTTCGCTGGAACTTCCTGCTCCGTTCCACGTTAGACTATGAAACTGTCTGTGTCTCCATTCCAGTTGAGTCAAAGGATTGAGGATGATTGGGGCTCGGTCTCGAAAGTTTTCAAAAGTTTGGTTGATCTGTCTTCCTCTGGGATTTGTGACTTGACTTCTTCGTCACTCGTTATCCACTTCGTCAAATTATATCCACACTTGCTAAGGATCTGTCTGACTTTCTGATAGATTTCATTTGCTTTTCGGAGTGTTCTGAGAGACTTAAATAAGTCGTCCATGTAGAATTTTTGCTGGACAGCTTCAACAAGATTTCCTTCATCTTTCGCGTTATCTTTCGCCAATTGATACAAAGCGTAATTTGCACAAGTCGGCGAGCCCTTCGCCCCAAAAAAAGTGTCTTGTATACTCGTAGAGTTTGTTTCTCCGCTATGGATCTTCTCGCCTGAGAAAACGTAAGCATGGGACAACAGTTTTAAGAAACATCGCTTCTATGTCGGCTGAAAGTATTATTTGGTTTTCTCGGAAGGAAAAAATAATTCCAATCAGACTCTGCAGCAGCTCTCACCCAGATATCAGTGTGTCGTTAAGGGCTACGCCATGATACTTCGCAGCTGCGTTGTATACTCTTCTAACTTTTTCAGGTTTATGGGAGTTAATGACAGAATGATGTGGCAAATATAATTGCAGTTTGTCTTTGGTTTTATTCAGTTTCGTTTTTTCAACTATACCCAGCATTGACATCCAGCATTGACAATGCACTGACGTATCAAGCATTGACATCCGTAGCGCTTTCTTAGCGTTTTGTCTTTCTGCAGGCGCCATTCTAGGGACTTAAGTTGCGCCATTGCAGGGTAGAAGTTGTTCGGTAACTTCTCTTCGTTATCTCGCCACAGAAGTCCAACTTTGTATTTTTCACCGTTGAATCGCGTTGTCTGCTCCAAAGTTTTGATTGCTCGTTGTTCTTCCTCTGAAAGACCGTTGACATCGCAGTTCGAAGCGTAGGACTCGATATCCCACCACTTACTCAACTGGTTTGCTAGTTTATCATCTCCACTTGATGTTACTGTTACGGCAAGAGTTGCTGCTTGCTTCAGTGGTAGTATACCATATAAGGCCTAACCAATCTTTGATAATACTGCCCGTGTTGCAGCGTTGTCTTCTGATCTCTTGAATTTGAAAGGGTAATGAATGTCGTAACAGTCTTGTCCAAGAATCATTTGAAACTCCTTTAGATTGTAGCTCTGACTTGGCAAATTCCTCATATGTCGATAACGGTATTTGAATTCTTGCAGCTTTACAATCTAGTAACCAAACTTCAGTTTCTCGTGCATATAGAATTGCGCTGTTTTCGATGGTCGAGACTTCTCAGTCGCTGAAACAGCTATGAGCACTATTCAGTCTTGACATCTTATGAACCATGGATCCCTGCTACTGATAACGACGCTTTTCGGCCTTGAAATTTAAATTTACACACAACTGACTTGTCAACGAATGAAATTGAGGATCGTGAACCACACATTGTTAGTACATTTAGGCTTAAGTCTATGTTTGTCAGCTTGATCCGAACCACTGGGAGTGCTCCTTGAGTGATGTTAGTTGCTATCGTGGTTGTAGAATCTGAAACATTCTGGGCGGTTTGAAACATTCTGGGCGGTTTGAAATATCGCGGTTGAAGGGCGGTTTGAAAATGCTGGGCTTTGGTTTATCACGGCTTTGAAACCTATTTCTGTCAAACGACGAGTTTGTCTGTGCTAACAAATTCTCATGAATTACTGCTTTGGAGGCAAGCCACTATTTGAAAATAATCAAGTTGCGTCTCTGTAGTCAACGATCTTGCATAAACTGCAACCACTGTTCTCTCAGTTGCTGAGAAAGTTTTCTAGTTGTTGCACTTAGCTCTCTTCTTCTTCTAGGTCTGATGTGTATCCAAGTTGAGTCAAGGTTTTCACCACATTTGTAACCATTTTGGCAAACATGACAATGCTCGTAGAATCGTCGTGCCAAATTGGAGGATGAGTGAGTATTTTTTTGAATTGCGCGTTGACAATGACGTCTGATCTGCCATACTTCTCACAGAGTAGATCCCAAGCATGATAGTATGATTGTGAGCTGAGTCTCATTCCCGATATTGCTGCTTTTGATTGACCCGTTAGACTGGTCTTCAGTATTGCATTTTTTTCTGTATCATGGATTGGTTTTTGATGAACAACGGCATCAAGAAGACCTGAACACTCCGGCCACTCCAGTGGATCTCCTGAAAACTCAGTCAGTTTTAGTTTCGGCAAACCAGTGGCACCAGTGCTTGATAATGGTTGGTAAATGACTTGATAAGTGGTTTGGTTCAGTTTGCTATTGTTTCTGCTCTCGGCAGATCTGTTTCGAGAGTTGTTAATGGGACTCTGACTCCTGTTTCTGTCTTGAACTGCTGAGGTTCCCTGCTTCTGAAACGTTGTCCTTGTCAACGGCGCTGGTCGGTCCATTACTCTAATTGTTTTACGGATTTCTGGTTTCCTGAGGATGCTTGGTTCTGTCAGTTGCGCTGAGAAAAGTCCTTCAAACGGTTGGAACAGCGGGGCAGTTTTCGGGTAGGTTTATAAAACGCTTGTCAACTCTGTCCTGTATGACGTTCGTTGGAGGATCGATAAAAACGTTTAGAGTTAATGGCCCTCAAGGGACAGACTGTTGAGCCATTGTTTTTGCCCACTCGGCTGTTCTTCCATGTTTGAGTCTCGATCCAACACTTTCTATTCCATCTCCCACTGATCCAGATGCCCTTCAGCTTCCTATGGTCAGCTCAATTTTCAGACGTCCATTTTGTCGGCCTCTGCTTTCCTTCTTTCATTTGAAGTTCTATTTCTGAACGCTCCTGCTCTGACTCCAACTAAGGCTGGCGCAGTCGTTGCTCTGTTTCGTTTTTTACTCTTAGATTTTCGAGCTCCATTTTTTCAATCTGTCGCCTTCTCGATGATTGCGAGTTAGCGATACTTGGTATTTTTCTGCTTCCGTGTGTGGTAGAATGCCTGGAAGAGACCTTGACGTTTTCTTGAGCGTTTTCTTTTGCTCCAATTCTTGTATCAATTACAGTGTTTGGGTCCATATCACCAGCCGATGTGGATGAAACTAACGATGTTTGATTTCCTCAATTTTTGCTGAGCCCGTACTGCTTGATCAGGTCTCGATAGTAGCGTTTACTAGCCTGACATCTTGTAGTCAGTTGTTTTTCAATGTCTATTCGGGCTCTTTCTAGCCATGGTGGGGATTTCGTTCTGGTCCATCAAATTGAATCGAAGATTCAATGCTGTTTGTGTTGTTGTTGATGTCCGGGTCGGCGGATCAAATGTTGAAGCTGCTCAAGAATCACAGCGGCACCGATATATCATAGCCTGGTTCTCAAGCTTTGAGCAGACTTGGTTTTCCACTGAATCCGAATTTCTAATGATCTGGCAGAATTAATTAGCTGCTCGGACGTTTTAAAGGGCTGTAACTTTAATTTTTTTGATTGAAGTAAAAAAATCCTTAGTGATAATCTATGTTCAATTTCGTGCTAATGTTTGTAAGCCTTCAGTCAGTAGCTAGTATTGTTGCTATCTTCTTGTCAAGTAAGCTCAACTAACTTGAAACTCACAAGATTTTAAGATCTAGCAAAGTTAGCATAAAAGACTAAAGTTTTGAAAGAATCAGATTTAAGTCTAATCTGAGAGTCAACTGCTCTTGGTAACGAATTCTAATGGTTCTAAATACAATCCGCTTTCACTATTCAAACGATTGGGTTAAAGTAAATAGTCAAATTTTTATCATTTATAACATCATCGCTACTTGTTTCTGATTGGTTAATCATGAAGGTGACTTAGGTCATTGTTTACATAATAAATGTCAAATTACTGCAATATTTACTTTTGTTGATATAAGCACGGATGGTTTTTATCTGGCTCTAAATGTCTCGAATGTACGTTATTTGACTTTTAATGGTCATCTTATTAATCATAAAATAAAATTCCAATTTTGCACCATATAAGCGCTAATAACCACACTCGTGGGTCTGATGCAATAACGTTCTTTAGGTCCATGAGTAGTTTAGAGTTAATTCTTACCGTGTGTCGTAAACTAGGGTTCCTCAGGCTAGCCCTTCCCAAAATTTGGGGGGTGTACAAATTTCCGTACCATTTTGTAAAAATTTTCAGGTTTGACCATCTTTGAATTATGACAGGTTCTAAGTTTTTTTCAGTTTCAAACGTTCTTTCTTGCTGTCTGATGACTTTTGTAGCTGATTTGAAGTGGCGTCAACAACAGAAATATCATAATAAGAAAAGTACAAGAAATTTACCGCAATAGGTATCAGGTTAAAAGGGTTAATGTTAATAATGCTAACGGTTATGATTCTGCTAAAAACAAGTTGCGCAATATAAAATGTCGTTAACGCAAAAATTTGGCGGTAACATTTAATTTGAAGTCTTTGGCGTTAGAAAACATTTGTTGTGTCGGGAGGAGCAGATGGTATATCGAAAATTAAAAGTGATAAAATTAAACTCCTATACAAAAAAATTTCGCTGTGAGGTAACAAAAACTCCATGATTCTTAAGTTTTTTTTGTTTTCTGACTATTTCATTTTGCTATTTTTACACGAAAATTGGAACGTTGCTTTCCGAAAACCGATTTTCCCCCTGCCACCACATAAGATGAATGATTTTGTTCTTTAGTCCAACTTCGCAATTAAAGTCAACTTTCTCATGTATTTTGATCACTAATCTAGCAGTTCTGTAGACAAATTCAGTTATTCTCTCATCTTGTGTTTTATTTAACTTTGGCGTTACTTGCCCTCTGTTGTTCCATGATTAAAAAGGTAAGTTGATTTTGCTCTTCAATGTCCTTGTAAAGTTTTGAAAGGAGCAGAAGATCATTCAATTGAATGAAGAGGGGTAGAGGTAGGACATTCAGTAGTTTCAACTGAGCTTTGTATTCATCACTGTGGTGTCCGCACACCCATTTCAGTACCCGCCTTTAAAGATTTTCGAGCTTCCGTTGATCTGTTCTAGATTGGTACGCGCAATTCAGCCCGTAGAGCAAAACGGGTGGTATGACTGATTTGTACCGCCCTAGTTCTATTAAGAATTTGACATCGAAGGCAACGTTTGTGTAGACGCAATGTAGACTTCCAGGTCTTCCAATTTTGCAGGCTCCCCTAGAGGTTGTCCGTTTAATGATAGATATGCGCTTGTCCCCCGAAAGTCAATTAAATGGCATTTATTGACTGCTCGTTTCATTTTATTTGATTTGACCCATTTCCCAATTCTCTTTATATCAGTTTAGACTTCTGTGTCTGATTTACCGATGGCTAGGGTTATTAGGTTATCCGCAAAAATGAAAGGATGGCTGAAAGTGAGATCATTGGGAGGATTGTTTACAAAGATGGAAAAGAGTAAGAGCCCCAGTAGGAGGCCTTGTTGTACTCCGCTGGTCAATTGTAATTCTTTCGATCTTCAATTCGTACGTACTGTTTTCGCTGATTTAGGTAGTCGTATAGGATCTCTAAGAAACATCCTCCTAAGCCAATGTCAAATAGTTTGGACATGAGCACGTGGGGCACAGTGTTTAGAGATGAGTTTGTGCTGCACGGTGTCAAATGCTTTGGAAAATTCACTTTTAAATGCAATGACTAGGGCAGTTGGATCATTGTCTATGGCGACATAAATTTCATTCAAGAATTGCAGGAGATTGCTCATCACTGATTTTTTCCTGACAAAACCGTGTTGATTCTTCGAAAGAAAATTTTTGCACTGGTTGTATAGCGGTTGTATAGCGGTTGCAAAAAATTTTCAATTATTCCAACGGAGACCTTGAAGTTCTGGAGCTTGGCTTTCTGGTTTTGGTATCGATTGCTAGTGAGTGGTGCTTTTGGTGCAAACACAGAAAGGAAAATTTATTGATCAGTTCCTTTTTGCACTGGGTTGTGCTTGCTGACTCTTCTTTAAATTTTACAGTTTTTGGTATTCGAGAAGCTTTGTTTATTATTTTCTAAAGTCGAAAGATTTCATAGGTGTTTTGAGTGCCGGAAACTTGTTTCTGATAAGAAGTGCAGTCAGCGTTGCAATTTTTAAGCAATTCGCTATCAGGTGCAAGCGCTTTTTTCATCCTGTAGGTAGTGGGGCGAGTAGCTAGCTTGATCCGTTGTGTGTTCAACCTTTTTTTTCGATTTGAAGTGGCAGCGGCTTTCCAGGGGAAGGCTTCGTCAAAACCGAGTTATTCTTGAAACATGGTTGTTGATGAGTGTCATCGTGTAGTCCTGGAATTCGTTGTACATGTTATTTGCACTTGAGAAGCTTAGAAGTTGGAAAGCGTCTGATGACTTGTGGCACAGCATAGAGTTGAAGTCTGCTTTGGCTAAACTGCAGTAACCTTCAGCAGTTCGTTATTGTTGTAGGTAATCGATTGCTACGGACGAAACAACAGGAAGATGATCACTACAAACGCATAGGGCTTTCAAACTATTGTCTATTTGGCAGAAAACCTCGCAGTTTTGGTAGAGCAGTACATCAAGAAAATTTTTACCGCAATTTGGGAAGTCAATAGCCTCTCTGATGAGACGCTCTTCGAGGATGTCAAGAACGTCCTGTTCCTCTTTACCGGTGCACCAATAAGCTCCCCAGTTTGTTGAGAGAGAATTCAGATCGTCACATATCACTGCTTTTTGATTTTTGGGAATGGCCTCTATTGTACGATGGTAACAGCCAACGTCATACCTGTACTGGTTGTTCTGCGGTGGATTGTAAAAAGAGCAGACGAAAATTGCTTCGCTGATTGTACTGATTTTGCATATTGTACAACACTCAACAGTCACCTTATTTCAATATTCACCTAAGACTTTTTCACTGCAATCAAGGATCCGCCGTTCAGGTTAATGTTAAGGTGTTCTCTGTCTGACCGATAGATAGTATAGTCGTTTAGTAGTAGTTCGGAGTCTGGGATGCCTGAGTTTAGCCACGTCTCGGAGATGTATATATAATTGTACAGACCAAAGTTAATAGCATTTGTCATTTTGAAACGCCTTTGGCAATCCACGAGACTGCGGGCGTTAAACTGCAGAATCTGAAGGTAAGATAGTCAAGTTTTGGTTTGAATGTTAAGGATGCCGTTTAGTGGCACCTCTATTCCACCTTTGTATAAAGTGAAGTTCCTTGTCTTTAGTTTATCCCTTTCAACGACCTGTTCAATTAATTCCTTAAGCCTTTCAAGACAAATATTTTCTTTGCGGGAATCCTCAATTGAGAGGGCTTGCGAGACAAACACGTTCTTGTCTTTCAGTTCTCGTTCCACACTTTTGGCCATCACAAGGTTGATGAAAGTGGCACTAGGCAAAGTGATAAGAACAGCACACGGTTTGGGTCGTTCCTTCTGGAGTTTTTCCAGCCTGCTGAGGTTAACAATTTCAGCTTCCTCTCCTATGGTTTTCAAATTGTGAGTTACATATTCATTTGTTGGGACAAAATTCTGGTCACAAATTTTGTCTGGATCATCGGGGAACCCTTGTTTTCTAAAATTCTTTTCAATGTTGTGGGAAAAGGCTTTGTTGCCCTCTTTTGGGGGTTGTGACATAGTCATTTTTTTGTTGTCCTTTACTTTATTGACTACGCTGGCATAACTTTCTTCCATAATTTCGTGTGTTTTTTTATTGCGTTGTCGATCTTCTCTTCCACTAAATCAGTTACTTTTGCTTCGATGCTATCCATTTTCCATTTTCGCTGTCACATTGAGTTGGTCGATATCATCCTTTATTTGCATTAGAGTTCGGTTTCGGATGAAGGCATCCCTTTTGTTGTTGTTGACGCTCGCAGTACAAAGCAGCCTTGCATTTTGCCACAACTCCTTGATTCCGTTAATAGCTACTGGTGATAGCCCTGTGCAGGCTGGTTCATGATGTAGATGACAATTGCATGTCACACAATCTGATCGCGATTTGAAGGTCTGATTGTGGTTTGGAATTTTTTCTTGAAAGTTCTACAAGAAGGTGTCATTTTGACTAAAGCTAGTTGCTTGGAAAGTTGCTGGAGAAGGTGTTTTCAGTCACCTTTGGGCCAGTGGTTAAACGGTGACTTTGGTGAAAAGAAAGGTCAAAGAAGGATACACTTATCAGACAACTTATCGGGTAGGCCCATTGGTTTCCTAGATATTTCTGCTCTTCTTGGCCCAGTAGTTAAGCGGCGCCCTGAGAAGCAAAAAATTACTAAGAAACTTTACTTAGTGCTTTGTAGTTACGTCTGGAGCAGCTTTCTTTCTTTTACTCTGCGAAAGTTGTTTGTTCTTGTTTACAGTTTTCTTGATATCGTAGTTGTAGCTTCTAAAAATTGTCAGAAGTTTGACTTCCAAGAACGGTCTGACGTGTAGTTTTTGGTGGGGTTTAGTGAATTCGGGATTGTACTGCTTCCGCTTTGACAAAAGATCCCTTGATAGGTGAAGTACTGGGATTCGGGTTTTGAGTAGGTCTTTGAAGAGTTCGGCAGCTGTGGACGGTGGTGTCTTTCTTTGGACGCATACGATTGCCACCAACTTTGGGATTCGTTCTAGTTTCTTTAGAAGATGAGCCTCCGTAAATGGGGTTCTGGGATGCTTAGGGTGGGACGTCACGCCGTTTTTGATATCGTTGTGCCACAGGATCACCGGTCACCCCGGGGATGTTGATATCAAAGACACTCTTACCAGGCTGGGCTTCTGAATGAACACTCAGATCTGGGACTGACTCGATGCGTATTGGGAGTGTTGGCGCCACTTCACATCAGCTTTGAAATTCAATCCAGATGGAGCGCCTCACTTCGGTGGAATCTAGGTAAGACTGGTTCAAAGTTGCAAGAACGTCAAGATTGCAGTCTTGGCAACCGAAGCCTCACCGAAGAGGTACTCAGCGCAACAATGTCTCTTCTCGAGCGGTCTCTCAACGGAAGACCCCTGACAGCAGTGAGTGACGACCTTGAAGATTTGACAGGGCTCACACCAAATCATTGCTTACAAGGAATAGAGAACGCAAGCGCACCATTCATGCCACTACCATGAGCGCTACCATGACCTAAAAAACCTTTCAAAACAACTGAACATATGAGGACATGATTTGGAAAAGATGGACCCGCGAATACCTTCCACAATGGAACTGAAGATCGAAGTGGTTTAAAAAAATATGTGCGAAACCTGAAATAAAGCGAATTAGTACGGCTAGTATATGACTCTGTGAAACGCTGTAAATACAGAATCGGACGAATCATTGAGGTCTTTTTTGGTAACGACGGTATTGTGAGATCAGCGAGAGTCAAAATGGCACACGGAGAGAGAAACCGGCCAATCGTGAAGTTACCGCCAGTATTCTACGATGGTGTTTACGAGATCGAAAACAAGGCCGGCGATGCTGACGCCACTTCAAATCAGCTACAACGCCATCAGACAGCAAGAAATAACGTTTGAAAATGAGAAAACGTAGAATTTGTCAAAACTCAAAAATGGTCAAAGCAGAAAATTTCTACAAGTTAGGACCACAATGTTGTTCACCCCCCGATTTTTGGAAGGGAAAACCTGAGCAACCCTAGGTTAAGGCACACGGTTATAGTTACTTCTAAGCTATTCATGGATCCAACAAACGTTATCGCATCAGACCCACAAGTGTGGCCATAAGCACTTATATGGTGCAAAACTGGCATTTTTCGATATTTTGTTATTTATTTTTAACTTTCCTATGTTGTTTATTTTATGATACTTTACAGTCTTTTAATACCTCCAAGCGAATAATTATTTCTGCGAGATTGTTAGTCAATCAAACCTTGTGAAGAACCAAGCTGGCGTAAAACTCGAGAACCAGGCTGTGATGTATCGGATCCGCTGAGATTCTTGGGCAGCCGCAATAGTTGGTCCGCCGACCCGGTTATCAACAACAACACGAACAGCAAGGAATCTTCGGTTCGATTTGCTGGACCAGAACGAAATCTTTACAATGACTTGAATAGGCCCAGGTAGATATTGGAAATCGGCTGACTACAAGATGTCAGGCAAACTCAAGAGACTAGAAATTGAGCAAGTTGAATTGCTCAAAATACTTGACGGACACCTTGCTGATCTGAAAATTCACTTGCTGAGAAGAAAAAGTATCTGCAGAAAGAGCATATCACTGTTTCTTCTAAACTCACAATGACCATGAGGAAAACAGAGAGCAACAGAGAGAGGAAACTTCCGAAGCCAAAATACTCGAAAAGTTTCGATGGCGACACCGAACGAAAACTGGGCGAAAAGAAGAAGACACTCGAATGGTTGGTTGAACAAACACCAATAGTTAGAAAAATTAAAGAATGTGGCAGCTGCGTTTTTGACACAACAAAAAAACACCTTGCGGCTCTACACAATGTTTAAAAAGTGAATCATTTAATAGAATAGAAGAGAAATTCGAAGAGGCGTTGGGATCTGACAATTTAAACGGCTCACGCAAGCAAGCATTGTGCAAGGAACTAGAACAGCTAGTAACAAAACTAGATTCAACTCACGCAGAAAATATACAATTTGTGAAGTCAGAGATTGCTACGGATGCTTCGACAACTTTCAGCAAGAATAAAAACTATTTTCAAGACCTACTAAAACAATATCAGCAAACCGAAGAGATTGGAAATCAAATATCGTTAGTGTCATCCAAATCAGCTGGTGATAAAGACCCAAACAAAACTGTAATTGATACAGGAAATGGAGTGACAAAAAAACTTAAGAGAACGTCGAGGTCTCTTTCAGGCATTCTGCCATACAAGGAAGCAGAATACAACCAAGTATCGCTAACTGGTTATCATCGAGAAGACGACAGGACAGATCAAAAAAGTGGAGCTCAAAAAACTAAGGGCTATAAAGGAAACAGAGCAACGACTGCAAAAGCGGCAGTTGGAGTTAGAACAGGAGCGTGAGGAAAAAGAATTTTGTCGTCAGCTAGAAGAAATGCGTTTACAGCAGCAACAACAACAACGAGACGAAGAATTATGTTTACAACAACAACAACAGCGAAAAAAGAGATACGCTTACAACAGCAACAACAAGAACAGGAGTTACGTTAAAAGATGCAACAAAAAGAAGACAAACTGCGTCTTCAACAGCATGAGCGAGCTCTTGAAAACGAAAGAAAGAAAGCAGAGGGAGACGAAGAACAAAAACTTCTAAAACTTGAGCTGACCAAAGGAAGCTCAAGGGCATCTGGATGAGTGGCAGATGAAATACAAAGTTTTAGGTCAAGATGCAAATATAAAAAAGCAGTTGGGTAGGCAGAATCATTGGCTCAACAGTCTGTCCCTAGACGGCCACTAACTCTAAACGTTGTTATCGATCCTCCAATGAACGTCATATAGGACAGAGTTGACAAGCGTTTTAGCACCTACCCGAAAACTATCCCACTGTTCCAACCGGGTGAAGGACAATTCTAAACGCAACTGACAGAACCATGCATTCTCATGAAAGCAGAAAGCCGTAAAACAATTAGAGTAATGGACTGAACAGCGCCGTTGACAAGGACGACGTTTCAGCAGCAGGGAACGCCAGCAGTTCAAGACAGAAACAGGATTCAGAGTCGCATTAAAAACTCTTGAAACGGGTCGGCCGAGAGCAGAAACAGAAGCACATTGAACCAAACCACTTACCAAGTCATTTACCTACCAGTATTAAGCACTGGTGCCACTCTCTTGCCGAAACTGAAACTGACCGAGTTTTCAGGAGATCCACTGGAGTGGCCAGAGTGGTCAGGTCAATTTGATGCCGTTGTTCATCAAAAACCAATCCACGATACAGAAAAAATTCAATACTGAAGACCAGTCTAACGAGTCAAGCAAAAACAGCAATATCGGGAATGAGACTCAGCTCACAATCATACTATCATGCTTGGGATACACTCTGTAAGAAGTATGGCAGATCAGACGTCATTGTCACCGCGCAATTCAAAAAAATACTTTCTCATCCTCCAATTTGGCACGAAGATTCTACGAGCATTGTCAGGTTTGCAAAAGTGGTTACAAATGTGGTGAAAACCTTGACTCAACTTGGATACACATTAAAGCTAGAAGAAGAAGGAGGGCTAAGTGCAACAACTAGAAAACTTTCTCCGCAACTGAGAGAACAGTGGTTGCAGTATATGCAAGATGGTCGACTACTGAGAGGCAACTCGACTATTTTTAAATGGTGGCTCCCCTCCAAAGCGGTAATTCATGAAAACGTGTTAGCACATACAAGCTCGTCATTTGACAGAAATAGGTTGCAAAGCCGTGATAAACCGAAGACGAGTACTTTTGCTTCTAAAGCTGAAGAGTCGAGCAAATCCATAAATTTTGAAAGTCCCTTCAAAGGCGGACAAAGTCCCATTTGGACTTGTGAAAAATTCAAATCAATGAGGTAAATGAACGACAAGAGCATGTCCAGAAGTTCCGACTGCGTTTCAATTGTTTGAGACCAGTTCACATGTCGAAGGACTGCAAAACCAGGACATGTAGTGTACCCAACTGCGGAACGCAACAAAACAGGTTGTTGCACAGCGAATAATCGAAGAAGGATACTACAAAGAATGTTTCAGATTCTACAACCACGATAGCAACTAACATCACTCAAGGAGCACTCCCAGTGGTTCGAATCAAGCTGACAAACATAGACTTAAGCCTAAATGTACTAGCAATGTGTGGTTCACGATCCTCAATTTCATTCGTTGACAAGTCAGTTGTGTGTAAATTTAAATTTCAAGGCCAAAAAGCGTCCTTATAAGTAGCAGGGATCCATGGTTCACAAGATGTCAAGACTGAAATAGTGCCGGTAGCTGTTTCAGCGCATGAGAATTCTCGACCAATGACGACAGTGCAATTCTATGTGCACGAGAAATTAAAGTTGTGTAATCAGATTGTGGAGCTGAAAGAGTTGAAAGACCGTTACCCACATCTGAGGAAATTGTCAAATCAAACCTACAATCTAAACGAGGTTAAAGCAATTCTTGGACAAGATTGTTACGACATTCTCCACCCTTTCGAATTCATGAAATCGGAAGACAAAGCTGCACAAATGTCCGTGAAATTAAAGATTGGCTGGGCATTAAGTGGTCCGCTATCAGCGAAGCAGGCAGCAACTCTTGCAACAACAGCGACATCATTAGCAGGTGATAAACTAGCAAACCAGTCGAATAAGTGGTGGGATATCGAGTCCTAAATTGCAAACTGCGATGTCATCGGTCATTTGAAAGAGGGTCAACGAGCAATCAAGACGTTGGATCAAACAACGCAATTCAACGGTGAAAGATATGAAGTAGGACTTCTGTGGCGAGAAGACAAAATGACGTTACCGAACAACTTCTACTCTGCAATGGGGCAACTCACGTCTCTAAAACGGCGTCTGCAGAAAGACGACACGCCAAAAAGGCGCTACCAGGAAATTCATGACCCATGACATGAATGTCAATGCAGGATATGGTCGGAAGATTGATTAAACGGAATTGAAAGGAACGAAAGACAAACAGCAATGGTATTTAACACGTCATCTTGTCTTAAACCTGCAAAAACCTTAAAAAGTCAAAAAAATTTGCAATGCAGCAGCAAAATATCAAGACGTTGCCCTAAACAAGAAATTCTTATCTGGACCACACTGGCTGCAAGGTCTGATCGGAATTATTTTTCGCTTCATTATTTCTCAGCCGACATAGAAGAGATGCTTCTTCAAGTTGCTGTGGCAAAGGATGATAACCGATGCTTACAAATTCTCTTGCGAGAAGATCCAGAGAGTAAAATAGAAGTCTACGAGTATACACGACACCTTTTTGGGCAAAGAGTTTGCCCACTTGTGCAAACTACGCTTTGCACCAAGTGGCGAAAGATAATGCAGTCAGCGACGAATGCCTCGTCAGAACGTTTGAGCGCAACTTTTACATGGATGGCTTCCTAAAGTCAGTCAGAACCCCTCAAGATGCAATCGAAATTTACCAGAAAATCAGAGACGTCCTCATCAACGGTGGATTCGAATTGACAAAATGGATAGCAAGTGACGTTGAAGTCAAGTCACACATCCCAGAGACAGAGAGGTCAACGAAAGTTGTGAAAGTTTTCGAGGCCGAGCCACAATCATCCTCAATCATTTGACTAATTTGGAATATAGACACAAACAGTCTCATAGTCTGTCGTGGAACTGAGCAGGAAGTTCCCGCAAAAATAACTAAGAGAAATAAGGACGATGTCATAAAATTGACTTTATTTCGAAAATGGATGTAAAAACTTGAGACTACACATTTTCACAGACGAGTCAAAAGAGGCAATGCGCATTGTGTCATATCTTCAAGTTGAAGCGACGTTGAGACTGACCGATGGGATAGGGAAATTCGTGTGGCACCCATCAGACATATGACAACACCGAAGTTAGAACTCCAAACCGCAGTTTACGGAGTTTGTCTCAGAAAGCAGATACTCTCCGAACGTGATGTCAAAGTTGACAAAATCTATCATTGGACCGACTTGTCAACAGTGCTACAGTGGTTTTAAGCAGCGCACAAGAAACAACAAGTGTTTGTAGCAATCAGAACAGCGGAAATACTGGACAACTCATCGGTGGATCAATGCAGACACTTCAAAGGTGTCGAAAACCCCG
Organism: Convolutriloba macropyga; assembly: GCF_964194025.1. Classification (NCBI taxonomy): domain Eukaryota; kingdom Metazoa; phylum Xenacoelomorpha; order Acoela; family Convolutidae; genus Convolutriloba; species Convolutriloba macropyga. Next base: position 62,724,355 of record NC_134474.1, read on the forward strand.
CCGACATTGGAAACAGTAGAATATCCATCGGAAACCTAAAGGAGTTTGTGTTGCTAAACGGGCCGGCATGGCTACAAGGGACGAAGATAACTGGCCAAAGCCATGATGTCAAGAGAACGAACTCGAAACCGAGCAAGTTAACAGTACTGTAGCAACGGAAACAAAACTAAACAGACCATTTGACTGGGACGATACGGCACCTTCAACCGAAATAAAACCTTCATTGCCTACGGCATGAGGTTCAATACGATACAGAAGGGGATCTTAAAGCAGACGAAAATCATCAAGCAGAGCAAGTACTGTTTTGATTTGTTCAAAAAGAAAGCTTCCCGAATGTTTCAAAGTCAATAGCAAACAGCAAAAAAATCACCAAAACATTGAGCATTGCCAAATTGTCGATCTTCATAGAATAAAAGGCCGACTGAAGCATTTAATCCTTGATTACAATGCAGAACATTCAAAACTATTGACAGCAAAGTTTTCAATTGTACAACTTCTGTTGGAGAAAGCACATCGAGACAACCTATACGAAGGCACAGAATACGTGAGAAACATGTTTCAACAAGAGTACTGGGTCATCGGTTTGAGAAAAGCGTTGAAAAGAATCAATTGAAGATGTATGAAATACAGACACAGGAACGCCAACCCAAACCACCCACCGATGGCAGACCTACCCGAGAACGACTTGATGAACATGTATTCGCATTCACCCATACCGGAGTTGATGACTTCGAACCCTTTGAAGTGAAGTTCTTACAACTTACCTTGAAATGATGCGACTGCTTCTTCACCTGTCTGACAACCAGAGCAGTACACATTGAATAGGCACAATAATTGGACACCGAGTCATGTCTGGCTGCAGTGACAAAATTCATCGCAAGACGTGGCTACCCAGGTACCATAATCAGCGACAACGGAACAAATTTCGTTGGAGCAGCCAACAAGTTGGAATTTTTCATGAACGAGTGGGATAAAGCTGAGATTGAGAGTGACTTAGCACAGAAAATGATTGTTTGGAAATTCAATCCGCCTGCATCCCCACACTTTGGTTGAATCTGGGAAAGACTAATTAAAAGTTGCAAGAAGGTCATGATTGCAATCTTGGACAACCCAAGCCTCACCGATGAGGTATTCAGCACAACAATATGTCTTCTAGAGCAGTCTCTCAACGGAAGACCCCTGACAGCAGCAAGTGACTACCCTGAAGATTTGACAGGACTCATACCAAATTATTTATTTCTAGGACGAGAGAACGCGAGCGCACCATTCATGCCATCCAGTAAGCGCTATCATGACCTAAAAAACCATTCAAAACGGCTCAAGCATACGCCGACATGATTTGGAAAAGATGGATTCCCGAATACTTTGCACAATGGAACAAGAGATCGAAGTGGTCTTAAGAACATGTGCGAAACCTGAAATAAAGCGAATTAGTACGGCTAGTATATGACTCTGTGAAACGCTGTGAATACAGAATCGGACGAATCATTGAGGTCTTCTTTGGTAACGACGGTAGTGTGAGATCAGCGAGAGTCAAAATGGCACACGGAGAGCTAAACCAGCCAGTCGTGAAGTTAGCGCAAGTATTCTACGATGGTGTTTCCGAGATCGAAAACAGGAGCTGAGATGGGGTCTTTCCCATTATAGCCCACCCATCTTAGTGGTCAGATAACCTAAAGCCCCCCAATCATGGTAATTATACCATAAGGGGGGCTATAATTTCATGAGGGGGGCTAAACCAATCGGAAACAAGTAGCAATGATGCTATAAACGATAAATAGTTGATTGTTTACTTTAACCCAATTGTTTTAATAGTGAAACCGAACTGTATTTAGAACCATTAGAAACGTTTGCCAAGAGCAGTTGGCTCTCAGATTAGACTAAAATTTGATTCCTTAAGTCTTTTTTGCTAATTTTTGCTATGCAAGATTGTTAGTCAATCGAACCCAGTGAAGAACCAGGCCGGTGTAAAACTCGAGAACCAGACTGTGATATATCGGTTCCGCTGAGATTCTTCAGCAGCCGCAACAGTGAGTGCATCACACGTTTTCCAAAACGCTCTCGAGTTGCAGGGTATTTATCAAGAGCTCTGCTCAGTGAACTGGCTGCTATCACGAAGTGCTTATAGGGAACAGAACGGCTGTCCCAGAAAATCAATGTCAATCTGAAACAACAATAACTTACGGCTTGTTGCTTGTCCCACCAAGAAGAAGGTATTATATCAAATGGTGAAGGTCGGGTGACATTGTCAGTGCTTTTTGTTCTAATTTTTTTTTTGTTTTTGACCATAAGTTGGTTAAAATAAAATTTGTCACAGTAAGGCATGACAGACGGCTCAGAGAAAATGTCTGTTTGGTCACTGGTTTATCCTGGGATCTTGTAAAAGGCAACAGCTTTTTCGGCAATTTTTCTCATAATCATGCTCATACGAATAACAAAAGCATCCAATAAAAATTGTCGTATGTTTCTACTTGCCAAAGCAGCTTCAACAACATTTTTCTTTGTTAAAGATAGATGGGAAAGAATTCCAATTATATTCTGAAAAAAATTTAGTGTTTCAGGTATTGAAGTTGCTACACTTTTGATCAATTTTTGTTTATTGACAAGTTCCGATGTTGCTCCACGACAAAAATTCTGTTTTTGCTTTTCTGGCGTTTTTAATGAAAGAACTTAGGTCATTTCAATCACAAGCAGTAAGTTCTTTGACTGCAATAATCCTGTTAGTGATGAAGAGCTAAAAAGGGGCAGATGAATTCTTATTGTGTTCCTAAACATTTTAAATGATAATAATATCAGAAAATTATTTTAATTGATACTGTGTTTACTTTATTTATTGTTTTAAGACATCTGTATATGTAAGCTGAGGGTTAAGAGAGATATCAGGTATCTACAAAAAATTGATTGTTTCTTGCAAATTCAGTCTTGAAATGATAACTCTAGGTACAACTACTCCGCAGGGATCTTTCAGTAAGGAGCATAACATTAAGGTGTTTAAACTAAACAAAAAATCAAGAGTTTTGCAACAAGTTTGAGAGATGTTCAGGGCACACTACAACAGACTTAACCAACTGTTCTCACAGAACACCTCACATCTATCAAGTTACGGCCTACATCCAAAAGAAAGAGACGCAAAAACATTGTTGGAGACACTTCGGACAACATTTGGAGAGAACTTTATAAAAATGAGCAATAGGGAAATCAGACTGCGACAAAACTTAGGAAAAAACGACATGTTGAAGTAATTCAGAAAATTTTGATTACTTCTCAAATCATACTTTTCGTGTTCAAACTGCTGCCTATGTTAGAATGTAGTCTCTTCAAAGCATGATTATTTGCATCAATATATTTTCTGTTATTATTAACTTTATCAGCTTTAATCTCTTAAGACAGGAACAACACACGAATCACATTGTATCATTTCTTAAACTGACTCAAATTCTTTATACAGGTTAGTGTTTTTAGATGCAGAAAAGATTTGCGGCCCTGTTTTGGGGTATGATCAGTCTTTAAAACCTAAAAATAAGAAGAATATGAGAATGAATGTTGAGTAGATAAATCCACAATGTACAGAACTTGATTTTAAAAAACTTAATAATGAAACAAGGCGTACTGAAAGCAATAATTCTTCAGCTTGGAACACGGAAAACGCATCACCTTTAGTGCATAGAAAATATCCCTAACGACACCCAGAAAATGAAGCCGCTTTGCAGTTTTTGTACTCAGAAAATCAATGGCTCCTAGAAAGACAAACGTTTTGACACCCTTTTGTTAAATAAATTTGAGTCATTTTTGGCACAGTGATTCCATATTTTTGACATAACATGTAAGGAAATATTGTTAATAAACGTTCCGATTCCCTACTCAAAAAAATTAATGAAAATTTTGCCTAAATTTTTGGCTTGAAACTCAGTGTTGTAGATTGCAGTTCATTGTGTTAATGTGTATCTATAACAGGTATTATCTAAACAATCATGAGAAATTATCTGTCTGTGCATAGTTATGGTACTCCACTAAACAGCGAAACAAAGCAGAACAATCTGATAAAAACGGATATAGATTATATCATAACTTATGACGAACGAATTGAAGCATCTTTCAATTTCAGTTCTGCAATTGAAACTGATCATTAGAGATCTTTTTGTTTGGAGAATAAAGGATTCGATTTTGAATGTTTTTTGATATTAAAAAACTTCAAAGAAAACTTGATAAATATGAAAGACTTAGGACAGACATTAGCTGGTCTAACTATTTGAAATCGAAACGGAAATTTTCAAGAAACGTCGTTGTTGATGTTGTTGCTTCCTGGGGTTTCAAACCAGAGGGATTGCTCCCATATCTTTGATTAGAATGATGTCCGAATATTGCGACAGCACAACATAGTTGCTAATTGCAAGGGTTGGAATCAGAGAATCTGTTCTTGAAGAAGTTCCACATCAGGTTGATTATTCCAGATTTTAGATCGACAAGTTTGGCAAACTGGATATTTTGTTAATGACTCTTCAAGTCCGGTAGACCACTTTCTAGTCTCCACAGACAAATTCTAGTCTTTTCTTTCTTGTACTTATTTATCTTGAAAAACATCAGGGACCTACCGGATTCAGTTTTGCAAGTGCGAATGTTGATGTTATGTTCTCCTTCAATAAAAATTTAGGATATGAGCAGAATATCGTTGCACTGCAGGAAGAGAAGGTGTGGTAGTACGTTGAGGAGACGTAGCTGTTGGAGTTAACTTCGATTGGAGTCAGAGCAGTCGCAGTTCAAGGCACATTTTTGAAAGGTCTCTAAATTTGTTTGAACCCTAGCTCAGCCGTACGCAGTTCATTCCGTAGAGCAGTATTGGAAGAACTATTGATTTATATAATCCGAGTTAGACAGACAAATTGACTTGGCGAAACGTTTCTTCGCAGTAGGTAAAGAGCCCTGTTGGTTTTCTTGAGTCTTCCGGAGACGTGTAGAGAGCAGGTCATGCTTTAGTTACAAAAACACCACAATATTTGATGGAGCCAGCGCTATGCAGCTGACTTGTGCCCAACATCAGGTCTCCAGAATTGTGGTAAATTTTTAGTGCAGCGCTTTTTTTGAATTGCCAGATCCATTTTGTTGGTCTTCACCCTGTGCTGAACGCTGTTCAGGTCTTCCTGAATTTGCCATTCTACTTTTCTTGTTAAAAGGAGCTACAGGTTGTCTGCAAAGATGAATGGTTCGCTAAATTTCAACGACTCAGTTAGGTCATTAATGAAAATGCTGAATAATAGGACCCCAACGCTTGTAACTTCGAGAGTTGCAGAGGAACAATGTTCATTCGAACAAATTGTTGCCTTCAAAACATGTAATCGTGGAGGATTTTGAGGATGCAACCACCCACTCCAATTGAAGCACACTTTTCTAGTAGCAGACGGTGCGGTACGCGATCAAACGTTTTTAAGAAGTTGGAGTAAAAAGCAACAACATCGTCATCCTTGTTGCCATCCAAGAAATGATGCACTCTTTGGAGAAATTTTGTCATGTTGCTTATTATCGACCTTTTGCGCACAAAACCTTGCTAATGATCACGCATGCAATGCACAAAATCAGTGTAGAGAGGCTCCTACACGCGTTTCTTAAAGCTTTTGCTGTCGATGTTAACAATGTTTATTCGGCAAGAGTTGTTCATTAGTTTCCGGATGCTTTTTTTGCAGATGAGACTGACTACGGCAAATTTCCACTACTTGGACAATTTTCATAGTCGCGTGATGTTTTTGAAAACTTTTTGGAGTTTTGATCTCATCTGCTTAGACATTCGCTGGTACAAATTTGGTGGGATGTCATTTGGGCCTCTCATCTACGTTGTGTATATTTCTAGTAGGGTGGACTTCATTTTATCTTTGGAGATGCTGAAATTTGTCACCGCCGGAGAAGCAAATTAACCAAGCTTAAAATGTTTTCCAAGGCATCCAAAACGCAAAAAACACCGTTAGAAATTATCAACAACATCAGAGAATCCTCAAAAGTCTCTAAGAACTATACAAATTTAATGAACTCCTTTGGCCAATTAGTTGCAGACGATTAAAAATTAGCAGATTTTAGAAGTTTCTCAAATATTAGCGTGGGCAATTATACCAGAGCAGAAACACCTTTTATATCATGAACATAACTTATCGAGAATCATTTGCTATTCAAAACATTGAAGTTGGGACGGTTTTGGCGAAATGAATCAAAACAAGCATTTATTATCACGCACAGTTGCTTCATGGACAATTAAAAATGCAATATGTGTCTTTTTTCAATATTCAACTTTCATATTCAACGAAAGCTAACAACCAAAATTTTATCAATATTGCCAATCTTACTCCTCTATTAAAAAGTTATCCGCACAGTTTTATTAACAACAGAACTATGTCAGTCAACAACGCATTTCTAAATGTCTGAGGAAATAAAGCATAAACAAACTTCAATTTATCTTCCAAAGCATAAGATAATGGGTAATCAACAGATTAGATTTGGATAAAAAATTCAATAAGCCTTGCTTTGTTCTTATTCACTGAGTCATTTTGAAAAGAAATTGACAATGAAAAAGTACATGCGATTTAAACCTTCGCTATTTAGTATAATTAAGTTACTTTTCGAACTCTGCTAAGAATTAAAATAACAAAAAATTTAAAATTTTTTACAGTTAAAATTGCTTTACTTTTTATTTACTTTTTTTACACGAAAAATATTTTCACGAAAAAAGTGTTTATCAGGAGTTTTTGAATTTCCCGTGTATTTCGTTCTCAATTCCTGAAAGTGAGTTTTTTCGTTCTTTCCTTAATGTTGTTATGTTTTAGTTGTCGGTTTGACAAAATTTTGAATTAACATGTACCAGAATAATTTTTGAATTTTAAACGTAAGAATTTTGCTTTTGAACTAATACTTCAATGCAGAAAAGAGGGAATTGTTTATTAAAAAATTAAATTGGTTTAAAAAAGAACGAACGTTTTCGAACATTTCGTTCATCGTTAGGTTTAACAATCAAATAGTCAATTACAAAGTATATAAACTTGTCTTTCACTCTATCTATTGAATTCTAAGAAATTATTTCAAACAAAGACGATTTTTTGAAATTATTTACAGTTAAAGTCACTTTTACAACAATTTATCAAATTTTTGTATTTGATCTAATACTACAATGTCAATTATCGCCGCCGGTACTCGTCGCGCGTATTTAGTTGCGGTTCCAGCTTTTTGATATTGATCGCTGCTATTGTCATTAGTTTTTAACCCCGCGAAATGCATGACATGCATGAATGCATGAATTAGACTTCGTGGTGTCCCTGAGTCGTCTTCAGGTGACGCATTGCAGAGAGAGTTAGACGATTTGGAAGAGGTCCGCAAGGTCTTTCTTCACTTGAATGTTAATTGCACAGTTACAGGGCTAAAGCGCTTCGGAAGGAGAGATACATCAAAACCTGGGAACTGTCGAACGCTGATTGTAAACGTTTCAAATCAAGAAGATAAAAGTATAATTCTTCTCTCTGCGAGAAAAATGAAAGACTACGACAAACGAATCTTCCTGGACCGTGAGCTTACAAAGGAGGAACTTGCTGTTGAGAATGCTGCCCTGAAAAAGCGTCGAGAAATGATCGAAGAAGGAGCAGAACCAAGAAATCTGCGAATTCGAAATTTAAAGCTCCAACAAAAAATTGGCAAAGATTGGGCAACTATACCAAACGAAACCCACTGACTAGACGGCTATGTCCCGACAACAGATCTCAAACTTCTAAATTTCAATATCAGAAGTATTTTCAAGATTGATAGAAGGATGAGTCTGTCTAATGTTTTATGTTCACTTGAATATAATATTATTTGTTTGACTGAAACTTGGCTGTCACATATTGTAACGACTAAAGCTCTCTTTATACCTGATTTCACTGTTTTTTGATGTGACAGAGACGCAAGACCTGGAAACACTCGACACGGTGGGGTACTTATAGGTGTGAGAGAATCTGAAAACCTTAAAGCTGGACTTCTACATGTTGAAAATTTTTCTGTTGATTGCCTTGTCATTGAGCTAAAGATTGTAAGCGATGCCGGATACAAGCATATTATCATTCTTTGCTGCTTATACAACCCACCAAAAGACAGTCCTCCATATCGTTGGCACGAATCGAGCTTCTGTAACCTCCTGCAACATCTAGTCAGCCTTCAGTCTACAAAAGATGCAGCTGGTGTTATACTTGTTGGCGACATAAACTTGAAGTTTGTAAACTGGCTTTCGTATCATTCTCATGATTTGTACGAAAATACAATTCTGGACAGATTGATTGAACTTAACTTCCAGCAGTTTGTCATCACCAGTAATGGCAAAAGTCTTGATGTTGTTCTATGTAACAATCCTGCACTAATTAATGATGTCGGTTTTGAATTTGCAACAACTGGGAAATACAAAATCGATGGAAAATTGCTTCCCGATCATATTGCTGTTTAGTCAAACTTAAATCTGCAGGTTGCTACTTAAAAAAGACCAGTTCCGCCCAGACGAAATCTTGACTTTTCAATTTTTTTCTGTCTCCAAAGTCGACTGGAATTGTCTGAATAGCGCCATAATAATCGAACCATTTCAACCATTCTGCTTCAGCAATGTTGAAATCCATATGAAACCTGGTACAAATGGCTCTACGATATCTTTGAACGAATTTTACCACGTAAAACTGAACATCGTCGAAGTCTTCCACCATGGGCTTCCCTGTCTTCATCCCATCTGATCAAGTGCTGCGAAACCATGAGACGAAATCTGCGGAAACGAAGGTCATTAGCCAAGACTATAAAACTCAAAAAATTAGAGAAAACCTTAAAGCAGCAGCTCTCTGAAGAACAACGGGCGTTTGAAACGAAAGTCTTTTTTGGTAGGAAGTTTTCTGAAATCCAAAAGTACCTGAAAGCAATTAGGAGGAATGACGGTTGGCCATCAAACATGAAGTGGGGGAACAACCTTGCAGAATGTCCTGAGGAAATGACTGAGCTGTTTAATAAATGTTTTCAGAGCGTTTTCTCTCCTGGAACTCCACAAAATAATGTTAACTACCTGCAACCGCTTCAAATTGATTGTATCAGTACCGTAAAAGTTTCAGAAGAGAAGATAAATTTAATTTTGGAGAGTTTGTGCGTTAGTAAATCAGCAGGCCCTGGTGGTATTTCCCCGCAGGTTCTTAGAAATCTCAGCCCTTCTCTAACCTCGTCCATTTTCCTTTTGATCAAAACTTGTTGCAACAAGCGACTGTTTCCTTCTGTTTGGAAATGTGCAGATGTAACCGCAATTCATAAAAGTGGCAGTAAGAGTAACGTTGAAAATTACCGCCCTATCAGCTTGCTGTGCGTTATTTCGAAAGTTTTTGAAAAGCTCATCTACGACGCCATTGACTTGCGAATAAGGAAGAAATTGCAACCCGAACAATTCGGTTTCACCCCCAAACGATCTGCCATCTTGCAAATGATTTCCTTTCTGTCGCAAGTTTACGACAACTTCTCCGTGGAAGAAAATGAAATTCATAGTGTTCTGTATCTGTACTTTTCAAAAGCCTTTGATCGAGTAAATCATTCGATGTTACTTCTCAGGTTGAGCAGTTTTGGAATTGGCGGTGGACTACTGGAGCTCATACAAAGCTACCTAACTGACAGATATCAACGTGTTAAAATCAATAACGTAGTTTCCCAAAAATTGAAAGTTACAATCGGAGTTCCACAGGGATCTCGTTTGGGGCCCCTGTTTTTCTTAGCCTATGTGGATGGACTACTAGAACAGACTACGTCTCCAACGTTTGCATATGCCGACGACATCAAGCTTGTGTGTGCAAACTTGAGGGACACACATCAGGATATCTGCTGTATTGAAAACTGGTGTATTGAAAGTGATATGAAATTAAATTCTGACAAAGTAACAGAACTGGAGATTTTTAAAGGCGAACACCAACTAGTAGTAAACGATCAGATTGTCCAGAAAGTACGGTCTCAGAAGGACCTTGGAATCATTGTAACGGAAAATCTCTCCTGGAACGACCACGCAGAGGAGAGGTGTAAGAAAGCTACTGGTGCATTCTTCCAAATTAAGAAAAACCTAAGCTTGAAAACCAGTCAGTTCTTAAAACTAAGTGCCTACTGCGGGCATGTCATGCTCATTCTCTCATATGGAAGTGAAGTCCTTCTTCTAAACAATGCTGCTACGAAAATGATTGAATCTGTACAAAGAAGAGAAACAGCGTGAATACTTTCCGACTCTAAAAGTAGCTACAAAAAGCGATTAGAGACTCTAAAGATTCTACCGGTATCCTTATATTTCGAGATGCATGATCTACTACTCCTCTCTTCCATTGTTACGGGAAAAGTAGATATCAACTGGCAGAAGTACATATCGTTCTCAGATTCGCGAACCAGGTCGTCTACTAAAACTCTCAAAATTAATGCAAATGAAAATCTCAAGACTCGGCAAAAGGCGGACTTTTTGGTATAGGGCATCAACCCTTGCAAACCTGCTTAGTACCAGTATTGACTTATTTCACGACACAGAAACTCTGAAAACCCGACTATCAGACATCTAATGGGAATATTTTCTGGAATACTACAACGAACTGACTTCTTGCACTTGGCATATCAGATGTGGATGTCCTATTGGTACTTGTTCTGTACAGAAACGACTTAAAACTACTCAAACTGTGACTGATTGAATTGATATGGGTCTAAAGAACCCCTGAGTTTACTCTAAAGTCTATATTATTATTATTATTATTATATATATAATAATATAATATTCAACTTAATAGATATTCATTTTAATAAAATATAATTCAATATTCAACTACAATAATTCATTTTTTATTACTGGAATCTGAGAATCTAGTTTTCAAAATATTTGGTTTCCGTGACTAAAAAAAATGACAAAGCCCAGTAATCTTATTTCTTTTTCTGTTTAATATGTGAATTAATGTTTTTACGCCGTTTGACTAAACATGAAACTGCTTGTATATTTTATAAATTTAATTAAATTAAAGCGTGTTTTTTATTGATTAAGGCAATCTGTCGGGGTTGTTCCTGACAATGCAAATAATACTAATGTACTATGATTACAAGGCATCCACCGATTTCAGAAGAGTGCTTTGCATTTGTATGGAGGTCTTCGCATACAAATCTGTCTGCAAATTGACCAGTTGCTGTATATATGACCGCAGTAGTGTCTCCAATTGCAGCTGAGCTTCATTAACCTTTTTACAGCCGGCCTCAGAAATCGAATAGGGGTGGAGTATGTCTGATAAACCGTATGCTAAATTGAGCGATGCTGACTGGAAATTAAAAGGTTTATCGAATGAAGCAATTCGAGTAACGCGTCATTCAGGAACTGAGGGACCATATACTTCTCCTTTGTACAAACACAAGGAAAGCGGCATTTATCATTGTGTATGCTGTAAGTCACCACTTTTCAAATCTGAACATAAATTTCAATCTAGCTGTGGATGGCCGGCTTTTTATGCTGACAGTTTCCGTGCCATGGTTGAACGAGAAGACAATTCATATGGAAGACGAAGAGTTGAAGTACTGTGTAGAGAATGTGGTGCGCATTTGGGTCACAAGTTCAACGACGCTAAGCGGCATAACAAATTTGTTCCGGTAGACACAAGATATTGTATTAATGGCGTGTCTTTAGAATTCCGATGAAATAGTAAAAACCTGACAATTTTAGTTTCAGTAAAAAATGACAATGGCAATTATAACAGCTTCCTGAAAACCCGTACACCCTCGATATATATTTTTGAAAAGCAAACAATTTTTTAATTGCAGTGATTTAAACCTGTAACCAATTTCTAATGAACTGTATCTGTAAGTTGTAAAAATGGAAATAGCATGTTTTTAAAGTAACCTACAATTTTAGTTACAATTTAGTAACCGTGTGATGTATTATCAGAAATGATATGGTATGCTCTTAACCTATAATGGTGTCCTTTCTTGGTTTGGTGAGATCCCAAAAGAATTTTTGAAATCGGGTCGCATTTTCTCAGTTTGTTTCGGTACTTCGAATTCTTTGTTTGTCTCGTTTCGGCTGATATAAAAGTTGGGTATTATCGAACTATTGATGTTGTAGTTTCCACTTATGAAAGATAGAAGAAACAGGAGATCATGTTGTAATATACCATTGGTATTGTGTATTTTGATGCACATTTGTATAATGGCAGAGGATGTGCTCTGCAGTATCTTCGTAGGATGCTTGAGTTGACTGTATCTACTTCTTGTTCATAAAACTGGGTATAGTGAGTTTTTGCAATCTTTAATTATTTATTTGATAATAAAAATTCGAATTATTGCTGCTAACAAGGCAAGGTTCTTGGGTACAATCGATTTCCGTAGTTCTCAATGGTAGTATAATTGAAGTGTAGAATTCCTTCACATTATATAGAGGGTAACAAATTTCATACTTCAACTAATGAAAAGTTTTGGTGAACAAATATACAACAAAATTACTGCGTTTATGATATGACGTAACTTTCAAGGAAGTCACACTACCATGCCTTTTAAAATTCTTCCCCGCTGGAAGGAAATATAAAGGTAAGCACTAATTTCCATTTACGCGAGTAACAAATAATTTTTAGCTCCGGTTACAAGATTTTAACTATTTGAACATAGAGAATTTAACATAGAACACAATATAAGTAGGCTGTGTAGGTGCATTGGATTCATCAACTCATTACGACTAAAATTACAGATATAAACATTGATAAGAAGCGTATCAGAATATGCCAACTGGCGTGCTATTTGTGGATTTAGTGTATTGTGACTAGGGTTAGACCAAACCAGTTGGTTATCTGTTTCTGTGTTATTTATGTGCGATGATGAAGTACTTGATGTATCTGAATCCTGATGTATATAATTCTCAGTACCTTGCGCAGGAAAACTGAATTGTGCAGTAACGTTTATTAAGCCACGAGGCGACTGTATCATGTCTATCTTTTAACTCGTCTGCACAGTTCTAATGTGTTACTAACACTTTAACTGAAAAACTGACAGGTTGCTTGAAGTGAGCAATTCACACCAATTGGTAACGTATGAACAAAGACAGTAGTTAAATAACATATGCAATACGTGTTTATAAATATATAGTTTACTGCTTGGTTGCTAACTCCGGGTCACTGGATACTCCTGTATCACATTTCCCCCTCTCTGAACTGAAACGCTGTGTTACAGTGTTTCATTTAGTTGTTCTAACTCTTCTGTGTTTATGTCCGAGATAGCGCTATTTGGAGATAGTGGGGGCGTGCAGTATTCTTGGGAAGTTGTGCTGCTTGTGACAGAGTTCTGTGTTCGTGTTTGTAATGTGTTTACCAGTTTGAGTTCATTGTCTTTCGTGTTATTTGTGGTCGCATCTTGTGTGATTGGTTCTTGTGTGTCATTTGTATTGTTGTTGATTGTCGTGTTGTTTGTGTCGTCCGTCTTTTGACTGGCTATTTTTTCGCTTAAGTGCGTTTTGGTGAGTTCGTCCTGTGGAGTATGCTGTGGTGCTGGGGTGATTGAGATCAGGTTTGCCTGTTCCTTTTCTACTCTTTGTTGTTCCCGTTGTATAGCCTTAGTTTGAGCTTGTATGTCCTGCTCGTTATTGTCCGGGTCCAAGAATATGACTTGAGGGTTGTTGTATTTTGGCGTATCTTCTTTTAGAGCTTGCATCTTTTTGACGGCTCTGTCGATTTTACGTGTTGATTTGCTGGATACGAAGTGGATGCTTTCATTTGCTTTGTCGATCTTTTCTTGGTTGTTCGGAACTGGTGGGCTGTCTGGAGAGGTTACCATTAACTCGTTTTGGTCACTTTATGTCAAAATTTTTTGTGATGTATTTGTGTCGCTTTCGATCTCGTAGGTCACAGTGTGGTCGATTTGTTGGACTGAGTCTATGTCTAGTTGAATGAAGGGTCTATTGGTTGCGTATTCCTTGCTGTTTTGGAGGGCCCTTAGCTTTGAGCGTTGTTCGAATATCTCTCCTGAGCTTACTTTTGGTGTGCGAGGTCGTTTCTTTGCTCCACCTTGTTTCAACCAGTTGGTCGTATTTTTCGGAGTTGTGGGGCTTTTTGTTTTCTGTTGTTGTCTTCTTTGATTTTGTGTAGCTACTCTTCTTACTTTAGGTAGGCTCCAGTTGGTTGACTTGTCTTCGGGTCGAGTGTTCCTAGTGCTTGGTCGTTGATGTATTGGTTCACCAGTTGGTTGTGATTTAATTGCTGCTTTCAATTGTTTCGCTTCCTCTAAACAGAGTTTTTTTTTCTTCGTTTCTTTTATATTCACCTACTGTGTTACATGCGAGCATGTGTATTAGTCTTAGTTTTTGTTGTTCTTTTGTCATTTCTGGGATTGGTTTTTGTTCGGTTACTATGGCTAGATCACTTTTTCTTACTGTGTTCTTTCTAAGAGGTGTGTCTATTGTTATGGTGTGTGGTGTGTATCCCGTGATGGTGCCGTCTTGTATTATGTTCCATTGTGGTGCAAGTGTGTGTCGTGGTTCTTTTGTTTTTGCGAGTGATTTTCGTGCGACATTTTTGCGTGATTTTATGACTTTTGCTTTATCTCCTATTGTAAAATGAATTTCTGGTGGATATATCTTACTTGGAGAATCTTTTTTTCTGGGCGGTAATGCCAGGGGCATGTTTTCGGAGTCATCACTGTTTATGACTTCTTGTTGGTCCTGGTTGCCGCTTGGTTCTGGATTGTTTTGCGGAGATGGTTGGGGTCCTTCTTCGTCACTTCCACTTCTGTACCTAATGTCTAGTAGGTCGTCTTCGGACTCTCCGTCCCGCTTCCAGATTTCCTCCATTGTGAGGGCGTTTTGCTTGAGCAGCTTTCTGTCTAAACAGTACTTTGTAAGGTTTTTGTATGTGAGGTTTTTGTGTGATGTTTTTGTTGTGATGTTTGATATTTCAGTGTTTGGTTTTCTTCCGAAGTGTGCTTCGAATGGAGAAATTTTTGTTGTGGTGTTAGGTGTTAGACGGATGTTTTCTATAATGTTTGTTAGCCTATTGGCTAGTGTTGTGTTTGACCAGTTGGGTTCGATGTCTAGTACTGCCAACCTTCTTTTTATTGTTTGTATTAGTCGTTCGACCATACCGGTACCTCTATGGTCACCAGCTGGTGCGAGTATTAGATTTATATTTTTGTTTTTGTAGAATATGTCAAATTCTTTTGCTTTAAATGCTTGTGCTTGATCACATCTAATGGAGCGTGGTATTCCGTGTAATTTGCTATAGCTTTCGAGATTTTCTATTCCTGTGTTTGTGTCGCAGTTGGTAAAAGTTTCCGCATGTGGGTATCTTGAAAGTCTATCTACTGTTACTAAAATGTAACGATTTTGGGTGCTGTTTTTATAAGGGATTGGGCCTGCGAAGTCCATTTGGATTTCTTCGTTTGGTTCTACTAATGTGGGTAGTACACCTAGATTGTTTTTGGAATGAGAGGTTTTAAGTTTTTACCTTTATCTATGCAGTGTTTGCAGCTCTGCGCTTGTGCTACAATCTCGCTGTGTATATGCGGGTACCATACTAGTTTTGCCAGAGCAAGCATTCCCGCTTGGCCGGGGTGTTTGCTGTGTATAGTTTGGAGGACCATTGGTCGCAGCTTTGCTGGTATAACAAGTCGATTATCGTATAATAAGCAGCCTGTTGGAGTAACAGATAAGTAGCGATGATATTTATGGAAAATGGGGTTTACTTTATTTAGCGTTAACCAGTCATGTTTTAGTACCAGGTCTATAATTGGCCCCAGATCCTTTTTAGAATTTTTAGCAATAAACTTTTCATTAAACACTCTCATGAGATTTAGTTGCTATTCAGGGGTTGGTGTGCTGTCGATTGCCGTAAATAATTCGTCATGTTTTTCTTCATTGAGTGCACTGAGGCTTTTGCTTTTATTTGAGTCTGGGTCCGTTTGTGTGCTTGTATCGCACGTTGTTTTGTTTGGGGTTTGTATCTCCATTGGGAGGTTCTTTTTGTTGGGGGCTCGGTAACGTTTCTTGATAGGTATATCAAATGTGTTTTTTAGGATTAGAACGAGTTGTAATGGCAATAAGTTGTGGTTGAAATTGTGTTAATAACGATTATGAAGAATGCAGCAACTTGTTTTTGAAATTATTGTGGCAAAAAGCGTTTTCTTTAATGCGTAACTTTAGTTTATCGTGTGTGACGTCATTTCGTTCATTTTGAATGTTGCTTTCCGATTGGTTGAAATTACCAGTTGGTTTAATTGAACCAAGTGGAGTAATGTTTTGCTTTAGAATGGCGTGCTTTATTTCCTGTATTATAATTATGACGAATTTTTCGTCGTCCTCAATTTTTGGTACAGGGGCTGGATGGATGTCAGCTTAGGTAATCAGCAAAACCCATGTTTTTCCCCGGTATATGTTCTTGTCTCTTTAGTTATATCAAAGAGTTTGCTCTTTGTGTTTATATTTGATTTTTGATGTTTTCAAATGCGATTGTGTGTTCTTCTTTCCAATATAATTTATTTTTTGCTTTTGTATTGTTTTTTGGTAATAGTGGTCTTAGTGGTTCTGAAAGTTCCGCTAGTCTTGGTGTGAATTTTATTAGGTGATGGATACATCCCATGAATGATCTGAGTTGTTTTAGTGTTTTTGGGATTTCAAATTTGTTTATTGATTCACACTTCTTTTTCGTCGGTGTTATACCAGTTGGTGTTATTTGATAGCCCAATTAAGTTATTTGTTTTTTAGCGAATTTGCATTTTTGTAGCTTTATTGCTAGGTTTTATTTATCAAGTAGGTATAGTATCTTGTCAAGTTCGTTTTCGTGGTCCTCTATGCTACCTTTCGTGATTACTAGGATATCGTCGAGGAATGCGAATTTGTTGTGGTAGTTTCTTAATGTGACGTCTGTGGTTTTTTGAAATGTTGCTGGCATATCTGTTAGACCATAAAAACCATTTAAGAATCTGTATGTACCTGTTGCTTTTCCTCCTAGTATGTTAAAAATGCAATGTTTTTGTTGCTGTGGGTCTAATGGTATCTGACTGTATGCGTATTTCAGGTCTATTTTTGAGAAATAAAATATTCCTGGTTCTGTGCTTCGTTCGGAGGCGTAGTTTGCAACTGCATCTATGAGGTGTCGATACTTTGCATTTGGTATTTGTTTTTGTGTATTGCGTCATTTAGTTCTTTTGAGTCTAAGGCTATTTTGACACTTTTGTCCTTTTTTATTGTTATTACTACTGGACTTATGAAATATTCGTCTGAACATTTTTCAAGTCTAGTTATTTGTTTGTCCTCCATTAGTTTTTCTAGTTCTTGTTCAACGCGTTGCAATAATTGTAGTGGTACTCGTCTACCTTTGTGGTGTGTTGGAGTGAAGTTTTCTTTAAATTTTGATTTTGCCCTATGGTTTTTTGAGCGGCCTAGGCGAGTGGATAAGTGTGGGTATTTTTTGAATATTTATTTTATAATGTTTTGTTCTGTTGATGAATCTGATATTAGACCAATTGTCTTACCAGTTGGTTTTGTGGCTGTTAGGTGAATTCCTAGTTGTTGGAGAATGTCTCTGCCCATCACATTTTGGGGGAGTTTGTTCACCAGTAGGATGTTACAATTTTTGGCAGTCCACGATCCCGAATTGAGGGTTATATGTAGTGCACCTGTTATTTTAATGTCCTGGTTGTTGAAGCATTTGTATCTTGTTTTCTCTTTGATTGTTGTTATTTTGTTTGATGTGTTTTTGCGTGCGATCTCTTGTGCTTTTGAGTACTGCATGAACGATCTTGGCGAGCCTCTGTCTGCTAGCCAGTCTAGTTCTAGGTTGTTGTTATTTGTTTATACCCAGAATTCTGTTTCTTTATTTAACGATACGTTGTTTACTTCATTGAGTCCAGTTGGTCTGATCGTGTTCACCGATAACCAATCTTCTATTAACTCTTCTATGTAAAGCACTTCTATGTAAAGTGCGGCATCTGCGTCAACTGTTTCCTCTTCTGCTTCTTCTTCGCATTGCTGTTTTTCTTTCATATGCCGTACTCTTCTTCTTTGTGGTGTGCTCTGTTGTTGGGGGGTTTTTCTGATGTCTTGTCTGAACTGTGGGTTCCTCCGATCGGGCATTGGTGCTTTACAAAGTGATGTTAAATGGCCAGTCTTTTTGCATATCGTACATGTGAAGTTTTGAGACTTGCACATGTTCAGATGGTTTTTTATGAATGGTTGGCCACATTTGTAAGATGGTTCTGTCTTTCCAGTTGTTGGTGTAGGGAGTATTGGTTGTTGTAGAGTGCGTTGTGGAATGGGGGGCCTTGGTCTGTTTCTGATGTATGATACTTCAGACCAACTGGTGTTGTTTGTATGTGCTTTTAGTATTTCTTGTTGTTTTGCTTGTCCCCTCTCTCTGTTGATGGCGAAGTTAAGTACTTGTTGGGGCGTTCGTACTTCTGAGAGTAAATTCATTTGGATGGTTGTGTTCGTGATGTTTGATATGAAGAGGTCCTTTACTAGATCCTCTTCCAGATCTTTGAATTTGCATAGTGCGCCTGCCTCTTATTCTGCTATAAAATGTTTCTAATGATTCGTGTGGTTGTTGCATGGATTTGAAGAATTTGAACCTGTCGAAAGTGGTGTTGCGTGGAATTGTGAATGTGATGTTGAGTTCATGTGCTAATTCGTGGGTGGTGCATTTTTCTATTTGTGTGTGAGGGTTTTTCTGGTGATAAGCTCTTCTAGCTTCTGCTCCATGTGATAAATAAATTAGGTTTTTGACTTGTGTCCGCCTCTTCCCACGGTGTTCTGTAGTGCTCCTTTTCGTTCAATTACTTTACATTCGTTCTCGAAATCTACTCTTCTTCTTATTTCTCTGCTCTCTGTTTCTTGCTTCGTCCTCCGTTTCTCCTTCGAATTCTTCTTCGTAAGTGGGTAGTGTGGGGTAGAATAAGTCTCTGTGTTGTGGTTTCAATCTAAGTAGTTTGTCTACTTCAATGCTATCGCGTGCCATTATCGCCGTCTTTAGTGTGGAAAACCATTGTTTGCATTCTATCGGGGGTGTCGCTTCTGATTCCCAAAACAGGTTTACTCCTAATGGAGTTTTTGCTGACTGAGCCATGATAAGGAGCGTATCAGAATATGCCAACTGGCGTGCTATTTGTGGATTTAGTGTATTGTGACTAGGTTTAGACCAAACCAGTTGGTTATCTGTTTCTGTGTTATTTATGTGCGATGATGAAGTACTTGATGTATCTGAATCCTGATCTATATAATTCTCAGTACCTTGCGCAGGAAAACTGGATTGTGCAGTAACGTTTATTAAGCCACGAGGCGACTGTATCATGTCTATCTTTTAACTCGTTTGCACAGTTCTAATGTGTTACTAACACTTTAATTGAAAAACTGACAGGTTGCTTGAAGTGAGCAATTCACACCAATTGGTAACGTATGTACCAATACAGTAGTTAAATAACATATGCAATACGTGTTTATAAATATATAGTTTACTGCTTGGTTGCTAACTCCGGATCACTGGATACTCCTGTATCACAAACATCATAATTATAGATAGACAGTGATTTATCGCTTCGTAATAATCAAATTTAAATAGCCACTTTATGTACTAAGCAATCAATAAGGTTGATTAATGATTCGAAAATGAGTTTTGGCAAAATTATGATGTCCTTTTTTGGGTACTCTAAACTTCAGTCGTGAATTGTAGCATGTGCAGCAATTTTTGGGATTGGACCTTTCATTATCCGGAGTTGTCCTGCATTCGTCGGATTCAGTTCTAAGTCCCCGCTGAAAGTGCTGCGGTAAGATTGCAAACTGACAACGGAATCGCGTCTAACTAAGTCTGTTCGTTTCAAGGGTTCTTCGGCATCGTCTTCCCATTGGATAGTCGTTCCAGGCTGTATGCATCTTGTCTTTCCATTCGTTCCGCGGTTTATTTGTATTGCAACTTTATCCGGACTGACACTGAACTTGGAATGTGGGTGGCTGGATTGTGGTAGCGTTGTTGTAATCTATTCGGCTACTGATTTTAATTCCACCGTGGAAATCTATTTGGTCAACTGTGATTGTTTCCTGGCCACTGTCTCCTGAATCCAGGCGTTTGACGTTTGATTATGAAATCTATAAGGTCTGTAGTTTGAACTGTAGAATGATTGGTAATATAGGTTGTTATAATCTCCTATCTGGTTGTTATCAGGACGATAATTTGCTCTGAAATTTCTTCGCTAATTTGGTCGATAATTTTCTGACGTTTATGCAGTTTTTTGATTTTGGAAGTTTTGATTCACATTTGGTGTTGCTGATTCTTGCACCGATGCGACTGTTTAATATTCTCGTGACTGTAAATCTAATCTTCGATCGAGGTCCGTGAATCTCTTTCCGAATGCTTGTTGAGCTGTTGTGATCATTGACAGAGTGTTGATCAGGTTTCCAGATACAGGTTTATTTATTTCATTAAATCCATCCTCTGGGTAGTCATCTTTCCTGCATAACTCTCGAATTGTTATCTGGCGTCTCGAGAGATTACACAAATTATCAATTGGTGTAGCTGTTGGTTGCTCCATCAGTTTCGATCGCAACACCAACTAAACGAACGTTTCACTTGTTCATTTCTATGGTCTGTTACAGCATCGGTTCTTTGTCTGCGCTGTCTCTTGAGAAACGTGCTCTATTTATCGCTGCGTCGTCTGGCGGTCCTGGATCAAGTGGCACAAACGCTGGCAAATTTGGTGCTGAGTACGAACGAATTTCTCTTAGCTGTCAATTCACAACGAAATTTTCTGGCGTGTCTTCCTTTGGATATAACTTTTCTTGTTTTAGTTTGAGCACTAATACGTCTTGCACCTGTAGATTGGAGAAATGGTTTCGTAAGGCATCAAGACAGGTTTTGCTATGTAAAAGTGTACACTATCAAATTAATCACTTCTCGCACTTCAATTTGTTTGAATCTCAGTTAAGAATGGTTTCAGATGCCTGTTTATAAGCTGTCATTTTTTGATTGAGTGTCTTTCAATTCCTTGCTGCTATTAATTTACTGCAATAGTTAAAAGAATGAATAACTGAGTTTGAAAAGTCAATGAAGTATCTCAAGACCTGTAGTGGTAGCTCATATCCGACAAACCAATTAACAGTAGGTGAGAGAAACACTGTTGAGACGACATGGCGTCTTGCTAGAGAGGCTGAATTGTTACTTATTGACTAAATTGTCCTTAGTTATCGTTAGAATCCTTAACATGGCGCTGAGAGGCTTCCCAATTAGGCTCCAAGTTCGTTTCGGTTTTTTTCTGGTGCTGGTTCTGAAAAGCGTCGCGTGGCAGATATGTTTTGGTGGTATCAATTTCTAGTGCTGTCACAAATTTTTCTGTTTAGTGAAGCTGCTGTACCTCCAGGTGTGTTTCTGAATCAACCATTAAGTTGTGCACTTTTTTCAAAGCTGACAAAGCTGTTGCAAATGACTCAAGAAGTAGTTGTGTAGAGTCAGCAATCCGTCACCATGTAATATACCATTGGTATGGTGGATTTTGATGCGCGATTGTATAATTGTAGAGGATTTGCTCTGCAGTATCTTCGTAAAGAGGGATGCTTGGGTTCGCTCTATCTACTTCTCATGCATAAAACTTATTCATAAAATCTTTAATTATTTAACTTAATACCAATATGCATTCTCGCGTCTGACAGGGCAACTCGTGGATACGATCGTTTTCGGTTGTTCTGAATGGTAATATATTTAATGTTTACACAATTAATGTAAATAATAGAGTTCATTCATATTATGTCACGGGTAGAATTCCTTCACATTAAATGGCAACAATATTCATAATTTAATTAATAAAAGTTTATGATGAAAAAGTTTTTTATAACAAGATTACCATGTTTGTGATAACGTAATTTTCAGGGACGTCACACAAATAGTTTCATGTACATGGAGCTGGGGAGTATGTTGAGTCGGGCAACTCTTGTTTTGTAGTCGTCCTTTGAACTGCATGTCCACTCAGTGGCTGTTTTATGTACTCTCTCGAGTGCCTTGGATTCAAGTTTGGGGGGGTGCCACAACTGAGATGCATAGGAGAGTACTGGTACAACTTTACCCAATAAATGCATATAGCTTGGTTGTCAGGGTTACTATGGGTGAGATGTTTCTCTTAAGTGCCTAGAAGGCTCTCCAGCCCTTACTAACTCATTTTCGGGAGTTTTCAGCCCCGGATAAATTTGAGGACATGATTACCCGAAGGTCTTTTTGGGTGTTCACGATTTTGAGAATCTGGTTTTCTTCAGTGGTTGGGGTTTCACCTTGATTGACAGAATTTTTCTTTTCCAGGTTTACGACCATGTCGTTGCTCCATTGTTGAATGCATTTGTCTGCTTGATCAGCTTCTTGGTAACTTTGATGACTTTGATGTCGACAGCGTATCCATATGCCCGTTTTTTCTGTTTTCATCATTTCCCATGCCACCCAGCTTGGATATAAGTCTTTAGTGGGTTACTTTATGGAAGCCTGGAAACCTTTGCGGAAGTCGATATTTAGGGCGCCGATTTCCTCGTGTTTTTCGTCCATGTGCTTGAGAGTCTCATCTCGGTAGATTACTATTTGCAAGATTACTGATCGCTCCTGTCGAATGCAAAATTGTTCCCTGCCTTCAGTCGGAGGGAAGTTCATTGGACAACTTTGTGATAGTGATGTCAGCGTGGTAGTTTTCTGTAAAATGGTGTGACCTCGCAATTTTTCCTGCTAATGCGAAATTTTTCTTTCTTTAGACTAGTCTGGAAGACTAGTCTAAGTGAGTTTGCTAACGCTGCTATGTTCTTTAAAATGATATTACCAATGTTGTCTGCTCCAACTGCTATATTTATCTGGAGCCCACGTCAGGTTTCCTCTGTTTCTTTTTGGGAGATGGTAAAGTAATTGCTCTTTGATTTTCGGCATGTTCGGTCCTGCTGTATTTGTCCTTTTGTCGATGGAGACATTGGAGAAGTGGTTGAACAAATTGAATTTCTCGTTGTCGGTATGTGCTATTGTCTGTTTGCATTGGTGGTGTAGTGCATTCAGTGAGGGAATTGTTTTCTTGTGTTTTTGCATATCGGACATATGTTTTCCTTCAAGATGCAGTTTGGTCACTTTACATCCGGTCTTTGATGTGTTTTCCTTTCCTGTTGATTTTCTTGAGAAATAGCTGCGCTTTTGTTCATATTTCTGCTTCATGGTGTTCAAAATTCTGATTTGGCGGGAGGTGGGAGGGGTTACTCAAGAGTTGGGGTCGTTGATTGGTAACACGGGGGATGTGCGTATCGATGATCTCTTGGATAAGCTCGATGATCGATGTTGCTGTAACAGTATGGCGCGAATCGATGCTCAACAGTGTAAGTGTTCATCTTCTATCAGTCGGTTTTTTGATAGGCTTGTTGGATTATGCTCTTTTTGGGTACGAGAATGTCGTTTTCGATCTGTTTCTTCTGGGGACTTTAGTTCCCGGGATATGTAGACTCTTTTATTGTAGGTTGCCATTTTGACTGCAGACAGAATTTTTGTTGTTGGTGTTTGTTGCTGACCCTTACCAGGATTGTTCGGTTTTTGTTTTGATATGTTCCAATCCGTTTGACTCCGTAAATTTGGCGGTTGTCGGCTGCTAGGAAGTTTAATATTCGTTTCTGTTGTTCTTCGTCATTTTGTTCCCTTCGTTCCCCGCCTCGGATTCATGGATGCCACGGAAGCTGATGCCGTCGATGTTGTCTTTAACCCGGTTATTAGGGATGTGGGGCTTTGTTGACTGTTGTGGTTTTGCGTTCAGTTTTGATTTGGAACAGTTCTTATTTGACCTCTTCTTCACACCGGGATCAGCATCTGCCCGTTCTCTGGTGCTTGCGATGTCGAGCACTCGATCGCGCTGATTGTTGTGTACGCCAGTGCTGCTGGTTTTGCAGTTGCTTTTACTAGGGACACAGTTTTTTTAATACCTATTGATATTCCGATAATCCGGGGGCTTCGGGAATCACAAATAGATAGCTTTAGTGTGGGGTGAGAAATTATACAACTTTCAGTTTAGGAAGCGATTCCGAAACTCAGCAAAGCTTCCATATTCACGAACCAAAATTTATACAGGTACAGAGGTGGAAACGGATGAAAAAGGTACTTCGGTTAGACCTACCTAATGCGATTACGATACTCCGAGGAACCTCCAGATTCACGAAAAGATAATTCCGGGGGAGGGGCTTCTTACTAAAACTACCCTGTTCTAATGCGATTCCGATACTCCGAAGAGCCTCCAGATTCACGAAGAGAAAAGGGAGAAAGTAAAAGAGGGAACTCAATTAAGATGTTGAAGCTTCTGTGCTTCTGTTTCTTGTTCGGTTTTTCTTCGGTTTCTTTATCACACGGCGTAGTTTTCCACTGTTGTGTACGACACCAGAAACGAAGCGGCAATCAAGGATGGCATCCAGGTGTACTTTTGTAGATTCTGCTAGCAGGTTTAACGCGTTCTTATTTCCTCGGTAGGGTAGTTTCCTAAACTCTCAAGGAATAGAATGCCAGTTTCGCGCGGCTTGGAGAACAGATCGGGGGTGCAACCTCTACGAGTGTATACAATTGCGATGATGCGGTTGTTGTTAAGTTTCTTTAGGTTTGCGACCAGCTGGTCGGGTAGAGGCGGCGGTAAGCTTTTGTGATTGAGCAGTAGTTAATTCTGTGTTCAGCAATTCTGTTATCGTTACCGTCGTGCCAGATGAATAATGTTTTTTTTTGCGGACAATTTTGTTTTTAAACAGACTGACAGTTTTTTAGGATTTCCCGTGTTTGGGTTCACAGAGTCTGGGTTTTGGAGTAAAAATTTGTCTCTAGTCGTTTCCTCGTCTTGGAATACAGCAATTGAGTCCGTGAAAATATAAGTAATCCTATCCTTGAGCATCACAACATTTGAATAGTCAGAAAGCTAGATCACTACAAGGAAAAAACTAACAATTTATCGCCAAAGAGCCGTCTCCGGAATTGCAAACTTGTAGGCCTTTGAAATTGGCTAAGAAATTTGCAATTTAAGAATTGCTGATCGTGTTCGGAAGCATCTCAAAAGCTTAAAAGAATGTGAAAATCTGTCAAAACAGATGAAGCCTGGGTCTCTGATTCGGTCAAGTGCGTTTTATAAAGCTCTATCTCTTAAATGATTTTTCACTCCGTCTTTTTACAAGAAACTGTCTTTAGCATTCGTGAGTTCAATTGTGAGGATCTAGTTCTTGTAAATTTCTATCTCTGTCAAAACTGAAGAATTTTCCGAAGAATTAGATGCGATCACAACTCAACATCCAAATGTTAACTTTCTTTTGCCCAATCAGGCTGAAAAATGAATAGTGAAAGTTGTCATTTTCCTGAGAAGGGGCCCTTCTTGTTGAAAAGTTGCCGCTCTTCTGCTGTAACGTCCGTTTAGTGTTATTTTTCTCTATTGGTTGACGCAAGGTTGATAATCATAGAGAGCCAACTCGTTAATTCTGTTTGTTTTGGTGGTTGGTTTTCGTCTTTACAACAGTCATTTTGATCGCAGGTTATTGTTAACCCATATCTGTAATCGGTTTGGGAATTGATCATAGTTATTTTCTACAATTTGGTTCCCTATTAATTTAAACTATCAGTTAACATGTTAACTTGCTTGAAGAATCCCGTTAAGAACAATATTATTTTTTACCTATCCCTTGAAAACAAATTGTTCTGTTTTGTATCTTACAACTGTTTTTTGATGCTTTGCTCTCTTTTGTTGAATTCCGGTTTACTCTCGATGACTTTTTTTTATTCTCTTATTAAATCTTTTTCTGTTTGTGCCCCCAGCTTAGTTGGGTACATTTTTTTCACTCCCTTAATTAACTGCAAAATTCTTGCAATAATTTACTATGTAATGCTACCTGCTTTGTAACTGAGGGGGGAGGGTGCATAACCTACTGGGAGCCAAAAAGGAAAAGATCCGGCTCATTTGATTAAAATTTCGAATTGTGGAATTAGGTTCTGTTTTGAAATCTTGACTTGCATTCTTTTGTTGAGGGTCATTACGCTGCCTCTATCTCTAAAAAAATGATTGTTGCACTCATATAAAAACAGCTAAGTGGCCATTTTAGAGTTTCAATAATCTTTTGCTCTCTCAGTTCCATATTTCGCGCCTCTTTGTCAGTCAAAAACTTTGTTGCCTGGTTGAGGCAACGTTGATCTTTCTCAACCGTCTCCAACTCCCGAGCTAAACACTCACGCTGTTCTACCAGAGCGACACATTCCTTGCTCTTAAGCAACGGCGAATCCAATTGCTTCCTCGAAATCTTTTTTGCATCTCTACCTGCCTTCTGCAGAACGCCTGCTGAATCCCAGCTTTTCAAACATCTTTTTGTTTCTTGAATATCATGTGATTCAGCCCTTTGCTTTTTTTCAACTGTCGGAGCTCCCCCTCAAACCGAGTGCCGGTAATGCTTGGCATTTAGCTGTTCTCAATCTGTCTTTCCGGCTCCTGAGTTTTGTCTGAACTTACTTAATTCCATTACACTAATTGGTATTGTCCACTATATTTGGGGACTGAAGTTGCCGTAACGGTTAACGGCACAACACTTCACTTATCGGTTATTCGAACAAAATGAAAGACTTTGTGCTTGACCACTGATTCATTTCATCCAACTCCGGCATCTAGTAGCAGTAATCACCAACTTTTGGTTGTCATTCCTGCACATCATAGATCAAAGCTACTCCAACGTTATCAATCAAGCATCTATCAGGATAGTTTAAAACGGCCTCTACGAGAGGTTTTCGCCTATGTATAAGGATAGGGTATGGATTTCACATGCATCAAGATTGGCTTTAGCCGAGCGTCAACAAAATTATTAAGATTTGGTATTGCCGACTAGTTTCAAGATTAAGTATTGCCGACTACGTGTTAGATTAGGTATAGCCAGATACATGTTTTAAGA
Source organism: Convolutriloba macropyga (assembly GCF_964194025.1). Lineage (NCBI taxonomy): Eukaryota > Metazoa > Xenacoelomorpha > Acoela > Convolutidae > Convolutriloba > Convolutriloba macropyga. The sequence goes on from NC_134474.1 coordinate 62,751,239, forward strand.
TTAGGTATGGACGACTAGATGTGCATCCCTAATTGGTTCACTGTTCCGATAAAGTTTTAGCCAGATTCATTTCGTACTCCTTCAGTTCCACTATGAATCTGACTCTAAAATCTGACAATCCCGATTTTTGTCCATTGTATTGTAGAAAACGGATGTGTTTCTCTGTTTGGTTCACTGTTCCGATAATGTCGTAGGCAGATTCATTTCACAGGCCTTCAGTCCTGGTTTTTTCAAATATGCCACGTTTCTATATGCAGATCGTAATTGTGGTAGCGTCCTACTTTATTTTTCAGGAATAATGAATAAAGTAGCATTTTGTTCTGTTCAATATACAGTGTGAGAGGAAGTATGATGAGCATTCTCAGATGGTCCAATAATCTGACTTTGCTTTTAACCGTTCAACAAAGTTTGTAGCAATTATATTATTCCGGTCGGTCTTTTTAATGCGATTTTTCGCGTGACCGATTTTTCGTCGGACTCATTTGACTTTTTGTTCTCAAAAACGGGATAAAGAAGTAGCGCCCAGTCGGCATTAAGTGCTCTTAGAGCATCTCATTTCACTTGTTTCCATGTATGCAATTCACAGAATCTGTTTTGGAGACTTATTTTTATGGTGTGAAGGGCGGTTCTTAGAGGTCCCACGGTTGCCCCACCCCTACCCCCCGCTGTTGCCCACCACTCCACTGTCTTCCGCATCAGCCCCTGATGCACCCGCCCTCCGAAGACAACCGCTTGCCGGTCGTTTGACAGTAATTCGCGCGATGTTAGTCGGTTACCTTTGAAGTCGGTTACAATTGAGTCCGTGAATCAAAACCGGCAAGTGAAGTAATTTAAAGATGCCAAATTTAATGACATTTTTGGGGAAACATTTCTTTTTTGAGACTAAAGAAGGCTTTGTTTGCCTTTTCAGACGTCTCTTAAGGTGTCATGGCAGGGTGACCAGTGTTGGTCAATCTGAAAGTGTCTCTGTTCCCTCTGAAGATGATCTGTGACATGTCTCATGGAAATTTAGTGAGCCGGAATTCTGGTGCGGTTTTGAGTATGTTTAGAATTATGCAGTTTTTGTTGGTTCAGAGAGGACATGAATTGTATTCGGACTCATTGGTTTGTTTGTGTCCAAGTCTTTGAAAAATTATTGAATGGTTAGCGTTGATACACTGAGTTTGGGTAAGGATAATTTGTTACGTTTGTGTCTTTGATTTTAAAGTTCTCATTTTTTTGAGAAAACCGAATGGAAATCATTGAGCATGTTTACTTGTCAAGACCGTTTATGCATGAGCATCCATCGCTAGTCTTTGTCTTAGTCAACCGTTTGTTTTTGACTTTTCAAGCGATTTGTCAAGTGCACCGGGTACCAAGACGAATTTCTGGTGTAATATTTGTTTTCAGCACAGTTGAGGACAAAATTTTCAAGCTCTGTTTTTTTCGGTTACTGGGTGGTTTGGTTTCTAGTTGATATTTTTTGTTTTTAGTCGCAATAAATTTGAAGTGATCGGCGTTATTGAAGCTTCTGCTGTTGAACTTTTCTCCTTGGAACGTGAGATCTGATAATTATGTCAAAATACTCATTGCTTTTCAGCCATTTTGTTGATGTTTGTCTGACTGATGGGATCGAAAAAAAAATTCATTGGGAAATGATTAATTCCGAATCAAGCAGACGATTTCGATTCTACTCACAATATTTTGGTCTATAAAGATTACATAAACTGAGGTTCGATTTTCTGTATTAGTGAGCAATTGGTCCACAATCTCTTATTTTTTGTTCCGACCCCACTTATGGGGGGAGGAACTATACTCAAATGGTTTTTTTTGTTCAGAAAATTTTGGTGGAACGATATATTCATCGTAGAGAAATGTGAGTGACATCATTTAAAAGCTCGTCCAGCGTAGAATTCGAAATTAAAAAGATTTTTTTTTAATTTCGCATTTTTCGAGGAGTTGTTGAGGTTTAAAGTTTTGTGTGAACATGTGGTATTTTGTTCACTTTTAGCATGATTTTGTTCAATTTAGCGTAATTTTTGTTCAACTAAAGGCTTTTCTATAAAGAATATTATTTCAAAATAACATTTCATGCTACAAAAGGAAACAATTTTGTGTTACCTGTAGACCGATAAAAAGAGCTAGTTCTGGTCTCGTGAGGAAAATTACTATAAAAAAAAAACTGGAATTCAATTAGAGAGCTGTTTTTTTTTAGAAAACTTTTCCTATTTATTATTGTTTTTAGTGACTTAGAGACTTGTCATTTTCATATCGAGGTTCCCAATGACCAAGAAATCCGTTTTCAAGGCATCGCTCATAATTTTTTTTTGTCCTCGACTTTGAGTTTTCGATTTTTTTATTGAAATTTTGACTTTCTTTGAGATTTTTTACAAAATTTTGGGAGTCCTATTGCATAGAATTTCCAACTAAAAGTTCAATCGGCTTTCTAATGTGCAGTAGGTAAACATATATAGCGCTTTAAGTGGACAGCTAAGGGCTGTGAAGAGATTAAAAAATAATTTTTCAATTTTTTTTTGATTAACCAATATTAAGCTACTTTTCATGAAAAGTAAGTCGGTCTCAGTCATGACAGGACTTGTGTTTTTTTGTTCCCTTTTGAAATCTTATCTCACTATCTTCGTATTGGCAGTTCCCATAAGCTTAAAGAAGACTTCCAAATGATCATAAACAAAGTTTTCAGAGAAAAGATCTTAGACACTTTCTTTTCAAATTTCTGCTGCATTTTTTTTTGGTTTTTGACTGTTTGTCGTTGTTTTCATAATCTTAGGACTTATTGTGATGCCTTAATGGTAACATATTGATGACAAAAATCCATGTCTTCCCATCGAGTCATAAGGGAGTGTATTTTTTCATTTCCGTAGAAAGCTCTTGAATTTAATGGCTGTTATGTCTAAAAACAATTTTAGTTTTTTTTGGACATTAACCAATCCTATTTTTTTCGTGAGCTGTGAAACAGTCTCAGTAATGACAGGACCTCCACCTTTTCTACTGCAACTAAAATGATTTCGGCTAGTGGTTCTATTTTCTAATTATTGGTTTTATGACTTCGATGCCGCGAGTTTTCGTAATTTTTTTTAAAGTTTTGATATTTTCTTTGATAATTTTGGTTCACATTATTCTAATTTTGCTAGTTCTCAGTGGCTTAGAGAAGGCGTTCAATGGGTTATAGATAAACTTTTCAGAGAAAAATTTATAGTTTAAATGGCTTCTTCATTTTCTTGAACTTTTCTACTGAATTTTTGGTTTTGCCTGCTTTTGTTGTTGTTTTCATAATCATAAGACCTATTGTGATGTCCTATTGATGACATTAGAATGACAAACCTGCTTATCTTCTTATTGAGGCATAACTTTGCAACTTCATTGACTTCCGTTAAGAGCTATTGAATTTAGTGGCTGTTAAGACATTTAAAAAAATCTTTTTTGGACACTAACCATTATCAAACCTATTTTCATGAACTGACTGTAAGTCAATCTCAGTAATGACATGACCCCCTTACTTTTAACTGCGTTAAAATTAATCTGGTAGGTTGTTTTATATTCTAAGTAATGGCTTTATGACTTCGATGCCACGAGTTTTCATAATTTCAAAAAAATTTTTCGGAATTTTTTTGTAATTTTGGATCCTTTTGAAATCCTTTTATTATCCTATTATTGATAGTTCCCATTGGCTTATAGAAGACGTCCAATGGATCATAGATAAAGTTTTCAGAGAAACGCTTGTTGTTTAAATGGCTTCGAAACTTTCTTCTCACACTTCTGAATTTTTGGTTTTTGCATGTATTTGTTGTTTTCATTATCATAAGACTTATTGTGATATTCTTTTGATGACTTATGTTTGACAAACATCCTTGTCTTATCATTGAGGCATAACTTAGCTGATTTTTTGTTTTCCGTTGAAAGCTAATGAATTCAACGTTGTTGATAGAACGGGTTTTCTCAAAAATTTCCTGGTTTTATTTTATTTGTTCATACTTGATTTTTTGAGGTCATATTGTTTAAAAGAAGAACCCAATTGCTGCTTAAAGTTTTTGAGATTAGAAATTTTTTTACCAAAAAGTTTTTGGCCGCGACACTTCTCTCGCTCAAATTTTTTTGCTATTTTTGCCTTTTTAATTCTTCATAGTAATCGTAGTTCATCGTAGTCGTAAAATGCTGACTGGTCTCATAGGCTTCTAATTGAGGATTGAATTAACGATGTTGCTCAAGGCACTCAGTTTATAGCAAATAGTATTAAAGTTTACGATACTGTTGGTTCTCAAACATTTTTTATACATTTCAGTATTTCTGTTCCTCAGCTTGTAATTTACATCGTTGAGAGGTTCCATCCAATTTCCTGTAATTCAAAAACTATTTTTTTAATTGATATCATGTCGTAACTCATGTTTTGTTTGTTGGGCAATATGCGTTTTCATAAAATTTTGTGATTGGTCAATATTTGTGTTTCCTTTTCTCCTTTAGCACATCCGCTGAAAAATTTTTCTTTTCGAGTATTTTGGCGTTTTTTTCTCGTCTTTTTATTGGCAGATCTTTTGAGCGCTGTAATGAGGCAATGCAGTTATGCAATTCAATTAGTTGTTTGGTTTTGTAACGATTTTTTAAAACTCAAACATCTATTTTTAATTATCTCATCATTAGGTTGACAATTAGGTCTAAAATGTAAATGAGCTCGGGTCGGAACATCATGTGCGAACGCACATTAACGAGCATCATTGTTTTTCTTATATTGCATTTTTTGTTATGCGGAATGTGGTTTGAGGAAAGTTTGTATTAGACAGCGTAGGAATATCAGCTTGCCAGAAATTGAAGTGAATTTCATAAATCCATCGAACTTATGTCTAATTATGTCTTCAGAGAATGGTAGTGTTCTCGTCTGCTGTGTCTTTATAACACTTGGGTTATTAAGTCGTAAGCTGAATCGATTGAGTCGTTAGCTGGGAGAAACTCGAGTCTCTAAGTTGGTTCTCGAATAGTGAATCACAATCAGATCGACTTTGAATATTTTTATCTATAAAATTTCAATATCGTTGGATCAAGATTTATAATGATTGTAGCGGTACAAAGAAACCAGAAGTTATAGCGCATGTATAAGTAAAAAGGTTCGTCTGTGGACAGATGCAGAAAGATCAATAAAAGGTCTTTCCATGACGAGATTAGAGTAACCCAGGTCTGATCAGAATTATTTTGTTCTATTGAATGAAAACGACATGAGTTTCAAACATTGTCTAATACACCAAAGAAAAAAATTGACTGGAGCATTTGCACATCGAGAGAATTGAAAAGGACAATGCTAATAATTACTGAGAAAAATTGATCTTGTCAGAGCTAATTTGCAAATTTTAAATGGAAGAGTTATCTAATTGGGAGTAAGCTGTTTTCAGTTGAAAGAAGGCTTCAGAGGAAGAATAAAATTTTAATTTAGGAAATTTGCATTTAATATCGGAGACAAAAAAGCGTTCACTAAGAGCCACTTTTAAAAAATCTGTGGAGATAATGGTACATTTTTAATTGAAAGGTGGCAGTGATTTCAGATTAATCAACGTCGCTAATTGAATACAGAACATTTTGTTATTTTAATTTAAATCTAAACAATTATTAGGGGTAAAAATTAGCCCCTAATGTAAAAGCATTTCAAAATACGTGAGTTTTGAGACAAATGAGCTGACGTATTTTCTTTCGGTTAAACCCCTGGCGCTGCCTTTCGATTTTATGTTTCATGTGCACTTCGAGAAAATATAAGATCTTCAAACCTTTTGGATTTCGAACGCCATAATTCTGCCTGGTATTGAAGCAAGAATATTGTCATTTTTTGTGGCGAAAGATTGAAAGAAAAGGAGCTTTTTCAAGGAACTACTGTAGAATTGATAAGTTTAAAATCTAAGTATTATTTTTCAATATGAAGTTAAAGCGTAACTGTTCAAAAGTGGGTCAATGACGAAAGGTTCAAAGAATCAATCAATGGATAAATTAGAGTATTTTTATACCCTTCAGCACAATTTGTAGTTATTAACTCAAATAATGTAGCATAGCAGTTAAGCCCTTATTATATTATGATGTTGAAATATGGAAGCTGTTATTTTAATTGCGAAACCTATAGCAGTAACAATATTTTTTCCTTCTACTTAACTGATTCCTCTGTTCAGATTAGAATATTTCTCATTTTAGTGCTCAAAAGAAATTTAGTTTAGTTTTTAGCGGCAGTTTTTATCTATTGTTTAGAAAACGATTTGTATGTTTGACTGTTCAAATAATTCTTATGGCGCTATTTTCTATTATTAAAATTTTATGAAATATTAAATAGATTATTAAATAGACGATTATTAGTTAGAATAAAGTTTATTGAATATATTTATTAGAACTGTTTGCTTTATCCCCCTTGGATAGAAGTTCTCTATGGCCTAGATAATGAAAGAGGGTTGAGAACACAATTTCAATTCATCATCAGTTTTAATGAGAACATGGAATTACTATAGTAAAATTGCTCGGCAGTAATTATAAAATTGCTCTCAAACGAAGTTTGTAGCAATTATGTTAGTCCTGCGCTCTTGTTTTGCGTTTTTTCGGCTGACCAATTTTTGTCTGTTCCTTTAATTTTTCGTTCTCAAAACGGGATAAACAGTTAAAGCGGGCTCATGAAGACTGATCATAAATTGAAATTGTTGATGATAAACTGATGATAAAATGAGGGCATTAAGTGACCGGGGAGCTCTCTTAGAACCTTACGCTTCACTAGTCTCTAAGTATGCGATTGACCGAAATTGGTTTGAGGAGACAATTTCATGGCTTGAAGGGTGGTTCTTAATCTTTTGATCTTGACCCTCACGCATAGTCTCCATCCCCGTAACCCTCTTCTGTCTACCCTCCTCCTGGCGATTTGACACCCCTGCCCTACACTCACCCCCTATTGTGGGGTTGAGTATTTACTGCTTCAAGAAAAGCACACACATGAAACCAATAGGTTGGACTTAAGTAATGAAAATCAATTTTTTTCCTAAAACGGCCTGGGCAACCTTTTTAAAATTAAACGGTGGGTCGCTTTTGGCAGTGATAGATTGTAATCTTAATCAATTATTTTCCATTTTTAATAGCCTAATTGCATGTCGTATAGTTGTTGGGGATTTGTCTGGTTGTTGACTCTTCAAATACGTCTATTTCTTATCAACTGTATGTGCTTAATTTTAAGTTGTCGCACTCGTTGTATCTTTGGTCATATTTGGTCGGTTCTTCAAATTTGGTCGGTTCAAAAAAAGTTCCCTCCGTAACATAATCGCGATCACTATTGCGAAACCATATCATAATCAGGAAATCATATCTAACAATGTTATCCTTCTACTTAACTGATTCCTCTCAATTCAGATAAGAATATTTCTTATTTTAGTGCTCAAAAGATATTTATAGTTCCGTTTTTTAGTGGAAGTTTAGAAAGTTTAGAAAGTGATTTGTATATTGCTTTGACTATTCAAAACTCTGAAAACAATTCTTATGGCTGTTGATGAATTTTTGGTTGTTGATAAACTGTTTGAGTCTTTAAAGGCAAAATTTTGGTTTTCTTCGATTTTCTTCGGCGTTGTTTTCTAAAAATGCAGTTTTATTGCATCTTGTTTTCAGTAGGTTTTACGGTTAGCGCTATACCTAGTTGTGAGTTTGCGGTTTTGTTAAGATCAATTGTGGTCTTTTTTAAGAGTTTTGGATGTAATTGTGAACTTTTTTCGCGTTTTGCATTTTTAGGTTTTTAAAGTAGTTTTTATATTCTGTCAAATTATAATGTTTACAGTTAGTTTTAGCCTGCCGGTTGCCTTTCTCTGCGTTTTGATGAGCATCGGTTGATTTTTTCACCTCTGAAAGTTTTTAAAAAAATTTAAAGTGAAATTGATTTTTATCCCTTTTCTGTTTTCATATATCCCTCTATTGTTAATCTTCTGTTTTCCGACCTTTTGTCTCAGAACAGTTGGCACTATATCATGAGTTTTGTTGCGAAGAGGTGAGCAATTGTATCCTTGGATCTCTTAAAAATAAATGCTGTGAAGTTATAAATTTATATGATATCGTAACAATTTGTTGAAAGATTGTGTTCTTTTTGTTTAGTTCCCTTTTTCGGTATGTATCGTTTAGCGTAATTTAGCTGTATTGATTTTCTTACTGTCTTTTTGCGACTCGAAGAGGAGTATTGGTTTTCTTAAAGCTTTTTTAACGGGAAGTACTATTTGTTCAGTCGCCGTCTTGGACCTAATAGTGAAAGTGAGTAAAATTGCCATGTGAACTAAATGACTTGAAAAGAGTTTTTGAAAGGTTGGCGCATACAGATGACAGTTTTTAGCTGTTTTCGTATATTTGGCCCAAATTTTTTTTGTAACTTGGTTTTTTGTAGACCTAAATTTTGATCGATGCTGCATGAATATTCAACCAACTGAAATTGAAACCACAATGTTTCTCAGAGCTCAATAATGCGTTTAGAGTGCCAAATTGGCTCATGTTTCTCAAATTTTTGTCACTGTCTTCATTTTTGGCTCTTTGAACGGATTTTTTTATACCAAATTAGTAAATATGTCAACGTCGGTTTGATAATTTCTCAATTTGAAGCCTCTTCTTGACGTGACGTGTTTTTGTTTTGAAAAATTGTACACATACTAATCCGATTTATCGGCTTTTGTCAAACTTTCCAAGTTTTTTGCTTTTTTAAGTTTAATGACAATAAAAAACATTTTGGTGCACCATCAGTTTTTTTGGTTTCGTTTTGTTGCTAATAGATTTTTTTGGCAATGAAAATTTAAAATAAGTTGAAAGTTTTTACCATATTTTGAACATTTTTTGAAATTGTTTAACTGTTTCGCAATTGAGCGCTTTTCACTTTTTACCGAGGCAGGAAGACGGTTATGTAGTGTTCTTAATCATCGATTGCCAAATGAAAAAAATCAATGTTTTTTACCTCAATTTTTATTTCGATTTTTCGTGTTTTTAATTTATTTATTTGATTTTTGAGAAATTTAGAATGTTTTTTGTTATCTTTTTCACAATGTATGTATTCTCTGCATTCTAGCATGTTGCTTTCTAACATTCTCCTGAGAGCTATAATTTTATTCGCCCTGCCTTTATTAAATTGAAAATTATTGATTTGAACTAATAATTTTTGTCTTTTTCCTTTGCATTTTTTTAAAATGTTTTCTTGTTTGCAATAGATTTTGCTTAACATATGGCACTGAGGTTCTGCTAGCTTCGCTTTAAGTAAATTTTGAACAACACTCGTTTTCTGCGAATATTGTAAGAGCTTGATTCGGCAACATACGAATTTTTGCGCTTGAATATTGTTCTGTCTTCAATATTTTTCATGATTAATTTCGATTTGAATAATTTTTTGGTAATTGTTAAGTTTTGTCGCTTTCATTGTGATTTTAAGCGACAACTAATGTTTAGAGTTAAAGCGACAAAGTTTATTTAGTTACTAATTGCTTACTGTTTTTATATTGTAAAATAGTGTTTCGATTGAGAATTTGCGGAAACTGATAAATCTCTAACAATTTTCGGCGGTTTCTTGAGGTGTTCAAATTTTTTCAAAATTAAATTTTGGGAGCCTAACATGACTTGAATTTTGCTGCTCATGTACTTTGACGTTTTCAATTGTGTACAAAAAATGTGGCTTGTTTTATATTTCAGTGTAATGTAATCGTTATTTCAGTTGGTTTTACCGGCAACCTTCATTTTTTGACTTTTTTGTTTTTATTAGTCACTTTAGTAGGAACCAGTTGATTTAAAAGGTAATTCTTTCATAAAGACGACTCTTCGAGTCGTTTCCGGAATTCTTCGGGCTATGTTTTATGTTTTGTGAATGAAATAATTTTTTTTCTTGCAGCATTATGATCTAAAAGCGACAGTTGTAAAACTGCTGTGATAAATTAATTTTGTGCGGAGTGATGGAGGAATTGTTCTTGCTCCGCTTTAAGCAATGACTTAATACGTTTTGCTTGCATATTGGTCCGATTTCCCCCCTTTTTGGCCCCTTTTTGTTTTGGTTGGGTTTGCTAATAGAAATGGTTATTTGATTGAGTAGGTAGAATTGTTTGACAGTACACAGTTAACAATGGTGCTTTTTTGGAACCATTAATGAGTTTTAAGCAAGAAAACTTGTGATTCATCGAAAAATGTGCCCAGAAGGCTTTTTTTGTGCAATTAACCTTTTTTTGGAATAATTTTTTTCCTGCAATCAGTCGAAGTGGAACTAGTTTTGATTTAATGTTGATTAGGTTTTTGAGTTTCAAGTGTCAGGTAAAGAATGATTGGTTCTTGCATATCTACTTAGCCTACTTGTTGTGATAAACTTATTAAATAGAGATGAGCCAGCGAGGCATGGGAGATCTGATGGCATGAGAGTGAGGGTCTTGACGAAACATGTAAAGAAATTTTGAAATTTCTAATTACTGAAAATGCCGCGAAAAATGCACGAATTGCGCAATTAGAATCAGAGGTGACGCAAATTAAAATCAAAGTGAATCAACTTGAGAGATATCAATCCAAAGATTGTTTAATATTTCGAAATCTGCCATTTAGTAGAAGTGGTACTTATCTATCAGATGTTTTTTGCCTAATCCAGAACGTTCTGAATGTGAACATTGAACCGAGTGACATTAAAGCTTGCCATCCACTGGGTAGAGGATCGGCGTTCAATCCACCCCCAATAATCGCAAAATTCGTGTATTTTGAGCAAAAGGAGAGAATATGGACAAGGAAAGGTTTGCTCCAAAATTTTCAAAATCCAAATAATGGAAAATCAGTTTATATCCACGAAAGGTTCAGCAAATACGATCTGGCATTGAAAGAGGACGTTGAAGCCAAACAATTGAAAGTGACCACTAAGAACTCGGCACCACTTGTTCAAATCCAGTCCGAAGGGATGACTCGTTATCTTGAACTTAATTCGAACAAAGATATTGCTGAGTTACAGCCGATTGCCAAGAAAATGGATCAAGTATTGAACAGATTTTCAATGAATGCCCACTCAAGTCAAAGACAAGCAAGCCGTACGGATACGATTTCAATGCAAATAAATGCAAACATTTTCAACACGCCTGTTCCAAAGTTATCAAAACCACCAAATTTCACGCCTGGAACACCATTGTCAACTAAGATGCCTTCTCTCAAACGTGTGCGCGAATCCGTTGAAGAAAATGAGTATAGAAATCTTCTGGAGGAGCTTAAAAGTAGGAGAGAAAATAAAGACGAGTTGCTGGACTTTGTTATGGGTTTTATAAGCGATTCACCTAATGCCAAAGAGACTTTTCTGGATAGTATTGAGGAGCAGCCGTTTCGGATTGAAGAGGACAGCGAAGACTGTCACCTAAAAATTCAGCCAATGGTTCAATCAAACCTACCAAAAATGTATCTACATCAAATTCCTGTAAAATTTTACATATAACACCAGATCCATTAAAAAACATTATGAAGAATTAGAGGCACTGATCTCCACCTTCCATAATTTGTTTAACAGAATCTTGGCTGACAAATGTAGATGATCCAAACTTATTCAAAGTAACTATCTATAATACTTGCTTGTCAAAATCAAGGGTTGGCAGGGGTGGTGGTATTGTGATCCAAATAAGAGACGAAGTAAGCTTGATTGAAGAGCTGAATTGTGGTTTAGATGAAAGTCTTTTAGCTCATTTAAAAATTGGAGAATTGAAGATCGCTTTGTTAGTAGTGTATAACCCTCCAAGAGCAAACAAGCAAAATTGTATCTTTGAACTATGTAATACATTAGAAAACCTCAGCGATAGTTATGACAGAATAATTGTCTGTGGAGACTTCAACATAAACGTACTAGATACTAATCAATTGACGTCGACATATCTATCAACATTAAGATCAAATGGTTTTGAACTAATTTTTCTTGAACCAACCCGCATCAGCCAAAATACTGAAACTTGTTTGGATCATTTTTTCGTGAAAAACTTAAAGGTTCAAAAAGCTTTTGTAATGGAGAATCAAAGTTATTGTGATCTCCCCCACAGTGCTGCAATTTGAAACCAATAATGGAGTTAGTTTCTCGCAAACTCGCTTTCGTGATACCAGTTTTTTAAAATCCCCTGAGAAAATGGCTCTTTTTATTGAAACTTTTTCTGAGTCATTAGCCACAATAAAATACCATGAAGTAGACGATGTTGACAATGCTTTTGATAAGTTTGAAATTGCATTTAATCAAGTATTTGAAGTGTTTGCTCCTTATCGAGTTCCTAATGGAAATAGGACTGGAAAGCCATTTTGGTTTGATAAATCATTGAAAAATTTGATTTGCAAAAGAAATCAGTTGCACAAGTCGTGGAAAAAGGACAAACAAAACCGCGGAAAATTAGACAAATTTTAAGGGCTACGTACTAAAGTAGAGTAAACAATCAAAGCAAAAAAGAAACGTTACTATGAACAAATATTCTTAAAATGTATTGGAGACTCAAAGCAAGTTTACAAATTTATAAGTGAGCTCAAGGGCGTTACTTCTAAAAACACTAGCATTCCTTCGTTGTCCAAAAATGGTAAAAGAGTTGAAGATCACTTAGCAATTGCAAATGAGCTGAACAATTTTTTCGTAAATATAGGGCCAAATCTCAAAGATGCAATTCCAAAAGAGGTCTTTGTCAGACCCCAGGTTAATAGTTCACAGAGTATGTGGCTTTATCGATTTATTTGCGACGAAATCATTGAAGTCATTAACGACCTAAAAGAAAAATCATCTTCAGGAATTGATGATATCAGTACTTTTTTGATTAAGGAAACAAAATCCCTTACATGCAAGCATCTTGTTTATCTTGTAAACACCTTTTAAATTTGGTAAATTGCCAAGTATATTAAAACGAGCAAAAATTATGCCACTGCATAAGGCGGGAGCAAAAGACGACGTAAACAACTACAGACCAATTTCACTGCTCATTGTATGGAGTAAGATATTTGAACGTATCATGTATAATCGAATTTATACATACTTCGAAACATTCGATTTATTTAACCCTAATCAGTTCGATTTTCGAAAAAAAACATAGCACAATTGATGCCATTGCAAAGTTGACCGAAACAATTCGAGAAAACAGCAATTTGGAAGTTTTAACCTTTTTTGTTGACTTCAAAAAGCCTTTGATACGATTGACCACGAAATATTGTTAATAAAACTTGAATTATATGGCATAAGAGGCGTTTGCTTTAATTGGATTAAAGATTTTTTATCACAAAGACAGCAATGTGTTTCGGTCAATAATTTTAACTCCTATTGGAAGAAATTAAATTGTGGAGTTCCACAAGGCTCAATTCTTGGCCCACTGTTTTTCTTGATTTACATAAATGAACTTCCAGACGTATGTCAATTCTGCAAAATTGTTCTCTTTGCAGACGATACAAACCTCATAGCAGGAAATATTGGTTTTGATTCAATACAAAAAGACTTATTTAATGCAGAGAAATGGCTCAATGCGAATAGCCTGTCACTAAACGCTAAGAAAAGTTGTCAAATCAGTGTTAAAATAGGTAACAGTGCCTCTAATTCCAATAGGCTTTGTGATTTTAAATTGAGTTCTGTTAGTTTACCTGAATCAGAAAGCTGCAAATATCTTGGAGTACATATAGATTTAAAAAAACTTAAGTTCACAACGCACATTGTTGAGGTAAAAAAGAAATTGTCTGTTCAATGTGGAATTGTGTCAAAGTTAAGGCATTATATTTCAAAAAGTGTTTTATTGCAATACTATTCATCAAATATTAAACCAATAATTCAATACGGCATTTTGGTATATGGTTGTGTTAATTACAGAACCCTTGAACCCCTAGTTTTGTGGCAAAAGAAAATTCTTAGTCTAATTTTGTTCCTGAGGTACACAGAAAATGTCGTCCATCTTTTTGAGAAATATGAAAACTTAACTGCTCACGAATTGCATATATACAAGTTATTAAAATTTGTGATAAAATCAGTGAATAAAATGCATAATGACACATATCTCAATGATTTGTTTTCCTGTGAATCGCGATCAACCCATTTGACAAGAAGGTCAATGAAATGGTTGTTAAAAATACCAAGATATAAACGAAAACATGAACAGAATTCAGTGAGATTTAGAGGTGCCAAGCTGTTTAATCTTTTAAGGGAAAGCAATATTCTACCACCGAATTTTGATCAGCTTTCTGGTTTCTCCTTTGTCAATTTGGTGCACAAAATTAGAAATAACTTCATTTTATCAAATATTCAGTTAACAAAAACTGTTTTCTCTTAATCAATTTCCCGTGTTCACATTTTGAATTTTTTTAATAATGGAAAAAAACCATCACATAACGCTTTAACGTGCTGTGGCCGGGTTCACTAAAGGGTTTAAAAATTTGGTCAGAAGTTGAAAATTCCTTTAACTTTGTCGAGAATTTTGGCTTTTAACTTGTGGCTCTCTGCAATTTTTTTGGTTTTATTTTAATTTTTTGAATTTTTACATCTCTTGACAGGACAATGTCCAGTGATCCTGTTGGGTCCGTTAATTGCCATCTCTGAGTGTTTTGCAATTTTCTGTGTAGCCCAATGCTAACTCGAAGCTTTCTGATGTTATAAAATTATAATTTTGATGTTCATTTATATTCAGAGGAATAAACTCTCTCTCTCTCTCTCTCTCTCTCTCTCTCTCTCTCTCTCTCTCTCTCTCTCTCTTCTCCCCTATTTTTTTAAAGTTTTTTTTAGTGATTTTTTAATTTTGAATTTCAGCCGCTTTTCTGAAACTTTCTGTTTATTGGCAGCATCATTTTTATTTCATTTTAGTAACAGATAGTTCGCTTTTGTTTTTAATTTTTTTGGCATTTAAAAAGTATTTTTGAGCTGGGATTTGATGTTCCATTAGTTCTTGGTTAAAAAACGTTGTTTCCAGATTGTTTGCTGAAATTATCCCAGACTTTCGCCAGATTTTTGGAGACTTTCCCAAAGTTTCGCTATACTTTTCGTGCGTTTCATCCAGTAGTATCGCAGCATGAGACAGTGCTTGATAGAACGTTTTGAATTACCACATAGAGTTTTATTCGTATATTAATTGCTTGATAGAATAGGTCTGATCGGATATTGGTTTTGAACGAAGTTTGCGAGAGTTAGTATTAATGTTTTGGCTGAAAAGCAGTTCAAATCTGCTCATTTTTCACGCCTAGTAGAGCTTGTTTTTTTCTTCCGCGTGATTAAGCGTTTGGTCACAGGTGACTTACTTCAATCTCAAAATGATTTTTGTCTCTCTGATATTCTTTTTGCTAACTTATCTTTTTCCAGCTGTTTACTTGGGTCTTTTACGTTTCTGCCCCCAGCTTAGTGCATGCATGTTATTTGCACCCCCAGACTCACGTGCTATATTTTTACATAATGATTTACTCTGTAATGCCGCGTGCTTTGTAACTGGGGGTTCATGGCGATTTGGGCAGGGGTGGACACAAACGGAAAAGATGCATTTATTTAACTTATTTGATCTTTTTTTTCGATTTTAAAGTTAATTGAGTCAGTAGTTAATTGAATTGAGTTGTTTGCTAAGTCAAGGTTTACTTCGAGGCGATAACGGAGTTTTACTTCAATTACGGACTGTAGGTGTGTTTTCGCTTGTCTTTTTATGTAAAATTCTTGCTGAAACGTTTGACTCTTCTATTGAATATAGCTCCTTGACTTCGAATTTTGCGTAATTTTTAAGCCGCTGAACTGAATTGTTGGAAATTTACTACAAAGTCAGATAAAAGTGCGCCTAAATTGATTTCGTGCTATGTCTTCAGATGTTAATAGTGGTCTATAATAACTTTTTGACCACAATCCCCACCAGCACCACTGAATCAGACAACAAAAGAACCGAGCCCCAGCCATTCGTTCGTGAGTAAATCAGATGATAGTCAGTTGTTTCTGAAGTACATACAGAGTTTTCGTTACATTTGTTAACAATTTTAGAACTCGTAATGTAGAAAGAGATTACTTGTATAATGACTGTGGTTGGTATCGGTCGCTACAGAACACTGCCACTAGACGAAGATTTGGATGGACTGGACAGTATTCCTGCTCTCTGTATACAAGATTGCATTGTTCTATCGTTCAAAAAGGTAAGCAAACTTGTATCCAATTTCCTCAACTTTCCCAAAATAAATTTTCCGAATTTTTAATTTCTAAAATTTTAAGGACAATTTTCTTTTGACAACCCTTAAAGGTTCAAAATTCAGCAGCAGGGTGACAGCAGAGTTTTTGTTGTTTAGCTGCAAGAAAGACATGCAGAGAACCCAACTACAGTGAGGAACAATGAGCCGGCTCTGGACCCATTTGCAGAGAGCATAGATCTACTCCTCTCACATAAGTAGGGCCACTTTGATTGGTGCTTTTCATTAATTTGGAAGATAATTTGCTTTCAGTAACGGCAGGAACATTTTTACATGAGAGGAAGAATTATGTACAAGCTTGTTTGATTCAATGGCATCTACAGATGAGTTAAACTTGATTGCTCAGCTTACTTTTGCTTTTTATTTTATCATCCAAAGAAGTGTTATTTAAGTATTTTAAGTCTCAAAGGTATGACAAAATTTTAAAAAGTGTAATAGGCAGTAAGTATGTACGTTGAAAAACGTCAACGTATGTTTAGGTTGAAGAACAAGAAAAACAGCTTCTGGAACCTCGTGAAAGAGATCTCGTTCAATGATGTTGTTCAGACTATCTCCAATCTGTCGTATGTCACAACAAACGCCGGGAAAGGTGAGACAACTTTAACTTTAGTTTAAAACACTCACGTGCACATTTTAAACTGCCGAAGTTCCTGCGTAGCCAGAAGTTGACTTCCGTTAGCTTTCGTCATTTTAAAACGTGTGCGTTTCGTTTAGCATGCTTACGTAACTCTGCAGAAGTCACTTCGAAATATCTTGAATTCCTTCGCGGTTCTCGATAAACGCCCCAAGTTCTCAGTGACACTGAAGATGAAAGAGAAAATGGTTCTTTCCTAGTGTTACTGGAAAAGCTCCGGAGCTTTTTATTTCTCGTCTTTTTGATTTATACCTCGCCATATTTTTCAGCCCGTATTGTTGATCTTCTCCGTTAATGCCTCCACGTCGATTTCACTTGATCTTATAACAGTATTAATTTACCCATAATGCCTGTCATAAAAAAATCCGCGTAATTATACAAGGTTATGCATGATTTCCTGGCAACCGTACGAGGACCGTACTAAGAAATAGTATATGCGGCGTATGACATTACCCTAGTCTGATTACAAAGTGACAACACGGGTATTTAATTTGCGGTGTCCATGTGTTGTTTAAATGGGGTTTCAGCGCGTGCCTGGATCTACCTGGCCATTCAGGATCAGCTGCTACAATGTTACCTCACACAGTTGACGGAAGATAGAAAATTGTTGAGCAAATTCTACAAGGCAGATGCGGCCATCTGTGACCAGGAGATGATGTTTTCCATCAGCAGCCTTTTCAGTGGCCTAGAGGTCATGACATTCGACATCTCAATTGTAAGTGTAGACACCTGTCGTGAATATTCTGACCAAATTTTACAACAAAAATCCATGCACCGTCAATATTTTTATGGCGTCATGATTTTTGGGTATTGGCGTTCAATGGGATAAATCATTTATTAGGGATAAATAATCAGATCTATCTTACCGTTAACTGCTATTATCTTTGTCTTGACGTGGTGCTATCTGCTTTCCGAGTTTGACTACTGAAGGGTGTTTCGCCGCAGGATGCCATCCTAAAGCCGGTTGTGACTGTTATCAAGATTTCCCCTTCTGATCATTGATGTCAGAATAAGTCAGTTATCTTAAGTGTGGTAAATATTCTGAAAGCTCAATTGTTATTTGTTTTTGGATCAGCATCCCTGTCCTCAAGGTCAGATCTCTCTCTTGACACAAAGTGAAAATTTGCTCCAGAATGTTCTCAAGAATAGCTGCAGAAATGAATTTTATAATGGCTACTTGTCTCCGACTTGTGAGTGTATTTTTTGAAGATTTGCTGCCTAGGACTGTCCGTCATTTGACCTGGGAGTTGCACCATCATTCACTTCCATGGCAATGGAAGGAGCTCAGAGGGCTCTCTGGGGAGCGAGTAGCAACCTTACCGATATCGGAGAGTCCATTAACGAGAGTGTTGCTATGCACATGCCGTACCTGTTCAAAGGGGCTCCTGGTGTACTGGACGGGAAGGATTCCTCCCGTTTGGTGGTTGGCACTGTGCCTTCCCATTATTCGTCAACTCCAAGTATCAACAGCTTTGACAGTCTCGAATGCAGGTGTGGTGTTTTGATGGTTTTTAAGATGCTTGAGGTTGAATTTTCAAATTTTTATGCGCCAGTTGACATCATATTCAATGTAAGATTTTACATTTCCTCTAGGTAATATCATGTTAAGATAATTAATTCGAGTTCTATCTTATTTTTAATAGCCGCCCTCATCTTCTCAGCCGGCTATTATTGCGCTCGTATTTTTTTTTTTTACTTCGTCAAACTTTTTTTCGCTTTACCATTTTGCCGCTTTTTCGACATTTTGCGTGAAATCTTTTCGACTTCTCTAGGCTAGTTTCTCTCTTCTCTCATTCTGCTTAAAGTGAATTTGAACATCAGTTGCTAAGCAAAGCAATTCAAAATGAACAGAGTCGGTATAAAAAATTGAAGTCAGAAATAGAAACGGGATAAAACCATAAAGCCCAATTTTAGATGCCCGCTATTTGAACGTCGTTCCTATAAGTCTTAGTTACCACCTCTAATGCTTATTGGTGTTGATAGTAGCCCCTGTAGCCTCTCTCTAAGAAACAGAAGTATGTTCAACTACGAAATGCCATCAAAATAAATCGGACTTGAAAAATATTTTTGTACAAAAATCTTTTTTTTTTCAATATATTCTATTCGTTCAATCCCAATCATGCTTATTGGAATCAACGGCGGCTATTTTCCGGCAATCTGCCGGGTATGTTCTAAAATGGCGAGGTTGTTAAGGTTATTTTGCCATTTTAGTGAATTGGTGATCGATTACATTATCATACTAATCTTCGTATCTATTTGGTAATCGACGCAAAATTCAGTTATTAATAGCCGCACAGCAATAGCTGGGGCCACTATTGGACTTCTCTTGGTTTTTAACAATTCAAAGAATTTGAATTGTATTGGGGCGCTTTTTTCGGCTTTTTCACGCTGTTTTCGCTTTCTCGCTAGTAGTTTTTTTGTTCACATGCGGCAATTTCACTTGAATTTTTACTGGTTTTTCGATTTTTCGGATAAGGCTTTTTCTAAATGGTTTTCCCAATCCATTCGTAGTACATTCTGGGCCTGGTTTTTTGTTTGAACCAAATTTCCATTTCTCGCTAGTGGTTTTTTGTTCACCTGCGGCCTTTTGACATTGATTTTCTGTTTTTTTTTAAATTTTTTTATCTGATTGTTTAGAAAAGGTATTCCCAAAAAATCATAGACCGTTCTAGGTCTAGTTTTTTGTTTAGTCAATGAAAAGTCTTTGAATTGTATGTCAGGACTTGTCCTGCTATGTTTTTTATTTCGTCAAGATTTTTGTTACGACCATATGACGTCACAACCACTTCAAATCTGCTTTTTATTCGTTCGTTCATCCAATTTCAACTGAAGTGCGCGTGTGACGTCATTTGTCACTCTTAGAGGAGCGATTTTTTTGTTCATTCGGTTGATTAAGTTTTTCGTCACACGTGACTTAGCCTCACTCTCAAAAATGACTTCCTCACATAACAGATCAGCCTTCAATGAAAAGGCAAGTAGGGACCAGAAATTGCCCTCATATGGTTGTAAAAGATGTTTTTGAGTTTGTAGATTTCTCTGTACTGAAGGCGCGAGAACTTAATTTACAGAGTATTAAATACATATCTCGAATTGGTGGACTACGATACATTGACTCTGAATGCAAAGCAAAGAAGAAAAAGATGCCTGGAATGGGAGTTGAAAGGTGATCCTTGCAGAAGCAATAAAGTGATCTAAGAATCACATTTATGCAGTTAAAATGAGTTATTGACCAAAAACGAAATGAGTTTTGAAAAACTCTCCTCGATAAGCGTTAGAACGTCGTTTGAAACACTAAGGTCACTTATGACACGCTACAATCACACTGTAGTCACAAATCACCTGGAATACTAGGAAATACGTTCAATCTCTTCTACCAAGAGAATGAAGCCATTAAAGGAAAGTATACCAGACCAACCCCTAATCTGCGACTCGCAGCAGAAACTAGCTAATGGACTGAATGCAACCCAGTAGATTGTGAGACTGTAAAAAGATTTGTGGATTCTTTATCCTCAGCTTCTTCGTTTAATTGCGTTCTTGTAAGTGGAATTTTTACTGATGCGCTGAGGGAATGTACAATAAAGCCATTACTTAAAGTTGACAAAGAATCTTTTCCTAGCTACCGACCAGTTACCTATCTTAAATGGCTGGAAAAGTTACTTTAGCTCATTGTGCATGAGCAACTAGCTGATCACCTCGACTAAAGTGCCATGCAGTGCAATCCGCCTACCGAGCAAACCACTCAACTGAGAACGCCATAATTTGGTATGCTAATCTAGTACTGAGGAATATCTCAAGAAGTTTCTCGATGCTAATGGTGTCCCTTGACCTCAGTAGTGCTTTTGATACTATGCATCTTGAAGTACTCATGCAAATACTGAGAAAATGATTTAGTTGAACCGTGGCAAAATTTTTCGAGCCATATTAACAAAGTTGAACCGTGAAAGAACTGATTATTGCTGCAAAACTGTAAGCTGAGCGGAGCTATATTGCCGTGCTCTTGTTTTTTTTTCGTTTCGTCGTCTGGCGCTCTCTCTTTCCGTTTTTCATTTGTTCACACAGCAAAGCTGAAGATGTCAATTTTTCTGAATGACTTCTTCCTCTCACTAAGGGCAATTGGGCCTCTGACGTCATTTCTCGTTCTATTCAGCCAACGTTTTGAGCTCATTTGCGTGATTAGATTTTGATCATGCGTTACCTCGCTCAATTAAAATGACTTGCAATTTAAAACTGAAGTTTAATTTGAACTATTTTAAGTTCAAAGGAACTCATATGTGTAATAAAGGTCCCCGATGAAAAGGCTTTGCGCAATGAATTTTGACAAGCTGTATTAATTTATCGCAGAATGTTTTTTTCATAGCTTTTTTTGAGCTGCTTCGATAACTTTTTCAATTTATATCCGTATCTGTTTCTCTCACTTATACGGCACGTAAATCTATTCTTTCGCCGCTATTCCGGAACTCGGCGGGCTATATTTAATGTTTGATTTAACGGTGTCGATCAAGAAACTGGAATACACCAAGGAAGCATTTTTGGACCTTTGCTTTTCAATTTCTATTTTAACCCTCTTTTTGAGAAATTGGACGCACATAGTTGCCTCTATCACTTCTATGCAGATGATTCGCAATTTTTCTTCCAGATAAATCATGAACATTTGGCACCAAAATGTGAAGTAATTTTAAATCATACTGAAGAATGTTTTGATTCACTGAAATTGAAACTCAACAAGCTCAAATTGAGATAATCGTTTTGAAGGCAACAACTACTTTTTGCTCTGATGGTTTTCGCTCCCTTCGGAGACCAACTAGTTAGAAAACACTCTATAAAAGTGCTTGGCTTTTGGCTTGACTCAAACCTTGACTTCGAAGATCAAATCAGCGCGGTTAGAAAATCCTTCTTTTTTATCTTCGAAAACATTATGCCTGTAATCAATTCCTTGATCAAGAACAACGTAGCTTGTTTTTAAGATGTTACATTTCATCTCGACTCGTTCATTATAATCCACTACATCTTGGTCTACCTGATTCAAAACTGATAAGTTTTCAGAAAATGCAGAATGTTGCAGCACAATTTTTTTTGGAAAACAGCAACTAATTTAATGAAAGATCTGCTCTTGCTGCCAATAAAGCAACGAATACATTATAAAGTGGGCTGCGTGATGCTTCGATTCAAGTATGGAAATGATGCCAAGTATTAGAAGAAGCTATTTCAGCAGAACATTACTTCGCCGAACCCTTTGCGGCGTGATCTATTTCGTATCCAAGTTGCCCAAACTAATTACCAGAAGCGAGCGAGCGTTCATGAACAAGAGGTTAATACTGGAACAATCTACTTATCTGAAAAATAAGTCAAGCAACAAGCTTTTAAAAAGATGCTTAAAATAATGATGTTCTTGCAGGCCTTCTAACTGCAAGAAATGCGCTTCTGAGATCAGAAAAGTGTTTAAATCATCATCCTCCTCCCCTTCCTCCTCTTCATTTTAATTCTGAAGAAAAAAATTAATTCGGAATCCTTGGAAACTTTAATTTTTCTTATTAGCCGCCCTCATCTTCTCAGCCGCCTTTTATAGCGGCCCATTTTTTTATTTTTGTCAAAGATTTTGGATTCTATTGGTGCGCTGTTTTTTTGACGACTCTCAGTTTGAAGAGAACTGGTAGAGCGTCTTTTTTTATTGATATTTTTTGGAGTATGTATAAAACAAGATTAAAAGTCAAACGGATGAATGAATTAAAGAGAAGAGAGTTACTTTCTGATGAAATCGCGTTTTTGAGAGAGAGCGAGCGAGCGAGAATAGTAGGTGTAAAAAAGTTTTCGCGAAGCAAGCGAAATTTTCGATCACCTGCGGCGTTTTCGAAGCTGTTTGAGTTTTTAAAACTGTTTGGTGTAAATTCGTTTTTCCAAACCCTGTTTTTCTAACAAATTAAATCGAGTACTTTTGACAATCACACTTTTATATTAGATTTTTTGTGCTATTTTTTATTTCGCCTTCTAGACGCTTTTTAGTGGATTTTTGTACTCTTTTTCATATTTTTTGTCTGCGATAATTTTTTGGTTGAAATTAGTTGTTTGTTAGTTATCTCGGCCTTTTAATTGCGTTATCAATTTAACTTTGTTTTATTTGAAGAAAGTAGTCTCAAGTTTAACATTTTTGGTGCTTGATTTTTGAAATTTTTTGCCTAATTCGCTTTTTTGGCATTCAGAAAATTTTCTGTTCAGTTGCTTAATTCGGATTATTTGTAGAATTATTGTTACTAAATGATTTCAGTTAAAGTTTTGATGGCAATTTTTATAAAAAAAAATAAATAGTTATTTCTGGAGTTTGTACTTTTTACGTTTTACCAGTGTATTTGGCTGTTGTGTGCGTGCTCATACTTGTTTGAATTCAACAAATTGAAAAATTTCACCTGTCAGTTCTTTGTAGGCAATGATTTTGGCGTCGGAGTTAATGAAAACTTTTACGACGATTTTTTCCTGATAATTTGTTTCCTCAGTTTATTTATTAAAATTGATTGGTATTATGAAAACTAACGTTTTCATCTGTTAGTTGTTGGCTATGGTGTAAGTTAATTTTTACTTCGAGTCGATTCAGGAGTCTTCTTCTGTTTTCAAATCTGTTCACATTTTCATGTTTTCACGCCTAAAGAAGTTGAGCGAAAAATAAGCGGTTCTGATGCGCATATTTTTTTCACTCTAAAATTGAAATAGTTTGAGAAAATGGTTTTTGAGCGAAAATCTGTTGCTTTTTAGTTGGTTTAGTTTACTTGCGGCATTGTTCTTTGATGTTTACTGCTTTTTAAATTATAAGATTTTCTAATTGGTTTTCCCAATTCGTGCATAAATTATTTTAGTTCTAGGTTTTTGTTTAGTGGCCGGCTTTATGTTGTCGGCCGGCTATTACAGTGTTCCTATCTTTTACAATAAAAAATTTTGTGATTGTGTTGTGCTGTCTTCTTTTAAGATCTGTTCACACTCTTCGGCCTTTTCACCTCAATGAGAAGTTAAATTAGATTGGGGATTTTAGTCGCGCTGAAGTAGTTGAAGGAGCAAAAAAAATGAGTGGGTCTGATGCGTGATTGTATGTCAAACTACCTTTAAAGTAGATTGAGAAATTGTTGTTTGAAAAGTTTTTAAGTTCAGGCCATTGATCTTCATGTTGATGTTTACTGCTTTTTCGTTTTTATCAGATTTTTTTCTAATTTGTCATCCCAATCCATGCATAAGTCTTTGTAGTTCTAGTTTGCTGTTTACTAGCCGCACTCATCTTCTCATCCGGCTATTGTAGCGCTCCTTTTTTCACAATCTAAAGTAATTGGATTGTATTGGTTTGCTGTCTTTCAAGATCCGTTCATTTTTTTCACCTTTTTCACGTTCATGATGTCTAATTAGAGGTTTAATTTTGGTTGCTCTGAAGTAGTGAAAAGAACGAAGATCGAGCAGCTCTTAGGGGTGATTTTTTTAAACTACCTTTTAAGTGGTTTGAGAAATTTGTTTTTGAACAAATTTTAAGAGGGAATTTTTTTTCACGTGCGTCAATTCGAGTTCTGTCTTCAGCGATTCGTGTTTCTTCTCTTGAGTGATATTAAAAGGTTACATATATGTTCTAATTTCGCGTAGTTGCAATTGCTTGAATTCATTAATGAGCAGCTGTAATTTTTTATGACTTTGACACTATTTGTCATTAAAACATTAGTGAATATTTAAATTTTGCCACTTTTTTCAAATATTACTGTCCTCTTCATTAGTATCTTTAATGACTGGTCTTATTGGCTGCTAATCAGACATAAAGTAAACTAATTAATAGTGTACGTCCATAGCTTGTGGTTTTAATGACTGACTTATTTACTCTCAAAACTTTTAATCGATTTTTTTATTTTCTCGTGTTTGAACTTTTTGTCTTATCATTTAATCGCATTAAGGCCAGTTCTCTTCAGTTAGTAATAGACAATAAAGTGATTGATTAGTTTTATGTTTGAGGCTATTGATTTCGTGAAGTTGACACTAATTGTTTTTAAGTCATACTTGATTGTTTTGAGTTTTGCGAGTTTTTATTATTACGTTGTTGTCTTGCTGTTAGTTTAATTAATGACAGTACTCATCAGTTGCTAAATATGCTTAAGTCAACCGCGTTAATTGTCTCATGCCATAGGTATTTCGTTCGGTGAACTATACGATGTTCGTTTTAAAACGTTTTTCTTCTCAATAATGAAAGGTAATGAAGGTTGGTATTGATGATAAATTCTTTCAGTTCTAAACTAATGCTTTCCGTGACTTTTTTACTGTTAATATTCAAAAAATAATAGCCAGTTCTTTTGTTTCTGTGAAATTTGATTTATTTTTTGTTGTGTTTATTTAGTCTCATTTATGACAGCTTTTATTGGTTGATAGAGAAAGTGAATGAAATTTGTCGCCTGAGTTCATAGTAGTCGCTTTCAAGATTTTGAAAGTTGATCTTTTGGTCTTGTGTTTTTTGTTGTTTTTCTTGTGGTCTTGTCACTCATTCTCTCAAATTTACTGTTCTGATTGGCCTTGTTGTGGATGTTATTGTAGTCAAATATGATTCAATTTTCAGCTTTTTTATTGACAGATGCCATTTGTTTGCGTATTTTTAAAGTGAATTTGAGTATATTGCCTTCATTTGCAAGTATATTGTCCCCTTTTCAGCCATTAGACCTGCTAAAGTGTTTTTTTCCGACTGCTAAAGTGTCTAAATCTCAGGTCAATAGTTAATTCAATGCTTTGGATTGTAATTCAGGACATGTCCTGCTGTTTTTATTTCACTTCATCGAACAACGATTTGTTGCGCTTTATCTCAGTTCACAGCTTATTCAAAATTTTGCGTGAAAGCTTTTTGACTACTCTAAGCTAGTTTTATTTTTCGCTCGTTCTGCTCATGTGCTTTGAAACTGCCTTGAAAGATGCCTGGAATGGGAGTTGAAAGGTGATCCTTGCAGAAGCAATAGTGATCTAAGAATCACATTTATGCAGTTAAAATGAGTTATTGACCAAAAACAAAATGAGTTTTGAAAAACTCTCCTCGATAAGCGTTAGAACGTCGTTTGAAACACTAAGGTCACTTATGACACGCTACAATCACACTGTAGTCACAAATCACCTGGAATACTAGGAAACACGTTCAATCTCTTCTACCAAGAGAATGAAGCCATTAAAGGAAAGTATACCAGACCAACCCCTAATCTGCGACTCGCAGCAGAAACTAGCTAATGGACTGAATGCAACCCAGTAGATTGTGAGACTGTAAAAAGATTTGTGGATTCTTTATCCTCAGCTTCTTCGTTTAATTGCGTTCTTGTAAGTGGAATTTTTACTGATGCGCTGAGGGAATGTACAATAAAGCCATTACTTAAAGTTGACAAAGAATCTTTTCCTAGCTACCGACCAGTTACCTATCTTAAATGGCTGGAAAAGTTACTTTAGCTTATTGTGCATGAGCAACTAGCTGATCACCTCGACTAAAGTGCCATGCAGTGCAATCCGCCTACCGAGCAAACCACTCAACTGAGAACGCCATAATTTGGTATGCTAATCTAGTACTGAGGAATATCTCAAGAAGTTTCTCGATGCTAATGGTGTCCCTTGACCTCAGTAGTGCTTTTGATACTATGCATCTTGAAGTACTCATGGAAATACTGAGAAAATGATTTAGTTGAACCGTGGCAAAATTTTTCGAGCCATATTAACAAAGTTGAACCGTGGAAGAACTGAATATTGCTGCAAAACTGTAAGCTGAGCGGAGCTATATTGCCGTGCTCTTGTTTTTTTTGTTTCGTCTGGCGCTCTCTCTTTCCGTTTTTCATTTGTTCACACAGCAAAGCTGAAGATGTCAAATTTTCTGAATGACTTCTTCCTCTCACTAAGGGCCTCTGACGTCATTTCTCGTTCTATTCAGCCAACGTTTTTAGCTCATTTGCGTGATTAGATTTTGATCATGCGTTACCTCGCTCAATTAAAATGACTTGCAATTTAAAACTGAAGTTTAATTTGAACTATTTTAAGTTCAAAGGAACTCATATGTGTAATAAGGTCCGCGATGAAAAGGCTTTGCGCAATGAATTTTGACAAGCTGTATTAATTTATCGCAGAATGTTTTTTTCATAGCTTTTTTTTGAGCTGCTTCGATAACTTTTTCAATTTATATCCGTATCTGTTTCCCTCACTTATACGGCACGTAAATCTATTCTTTCGCCGCTATTCCGGAACTCGGCGGGCTATATTTAATGTTTGATTTAACGGTGTCGATCAAGAAATTGGAATACACCAAGGAAGCATTTTTGGACCTTTGTTTTTCAATTTCTATTTTAACCCTCTTTTTGAGAAATTGGACGCACATAGTTGCCTCTATCACTTCTATGCAGATGATTCGCAATTTTTCTTCCAGATAAATCATGAACATTTGGCACCAAAATGTGAAGTAATTTTAAATCATACTGAAGAATGTTTTGATTCACTGAAATTGAAACTCAACAAGCTGAAATTGAGATAATCGTTTTGAAGGCAACAACTACTTTTTGCTCTGATGGTTTTCGCTCCCTTCGGAGACCAACTAGTTAGAAAACACTCTATAAAAGTGCTTGGCTTTTGGCTTGACTCAAACCTTGACTTCGAAGATCAAATCAGCGCGGTTAGAAAATCCTTCTTTTTTATCTTCGAAAACATTATGCCTGTAATCAATTCCTTGATCAAGAACAGCGTAGTTTGTTTTTAAGATGTTACATTTCATCTCGACTGGTTCATTATAATCCACTACATCTTGGTCTACCTGATTCAAAACTGATAAGTTTTCAGAAAATGCAGAATGCTGCAGCACGATTTTTTTTGGAAAACAGCAACTAATTTAATGAAAGATCTGCTTTTGCTGCCAATAAAGCAACGAATACATTATAAAGTGGGCTGTGTGATGCTTCGATTCAAGTATGGAAATGCTGCCAAGTATTAGAAGAAGCTATTTCAGCAGAACATTACTTCGCCGAACCCTTTGCGGCGTGATCTATTTCGTATCCAAGTTGTCCAAACTATTTACCAGAAGCGAGCGAGCGTTCATGCACAAGAGGTCAATACTGGAACAACCTACTTATCTGAAAAATAAGTCAAGCAACAAGCTTTTAAAAAGATGCTTAAAATAATGATGTTCTTGCAGGCCTTCTAACTGCAAGAAATGCACTTCTGAGATCAGAAAAGTGTTTAAATCATCATCCTCCTCCCCTTCCTCCTCTTCATTTTAATTCTGAAGAAAAAAATTAATTCGGAGTCCTTGGAAACTTTAATTTTTCTTATTAGCCGCCCTCATCTTCTCAGCCGCCTATTATAGCGGCCCATTTTTTTTTATTTTTGTCAAAGATTTTGGATTCTTTTGGTGCCCTGTTTTTTTGACGACTCTCAGTTTAAAGAGAACTGGTAGAGCGTCTTTTTTGATTGATATTTTTTGGAGTATGTATAAAACAAGATTAAAAGTCAAACGGATGAATGAATTAAAGAGAAGAGAGTTACTTTCTGATGAAATCGCGTTTTTGAGAGAGAGCGAGCGAGCGAGAATAGTAGGTGTAAAAAAATTTTCGCGAAGCAAGCGAATTTTTCGATCACCTGCGGCGTTTTCGAAGCTGTTTGAGTTTTTAAAACTGTTTGGTGTAAATTCGTTTTTACAAACCCTGTTTTTCTAACAAAGTAAATCGAGTACTTTTGACAATCTCACTTTTATATTAGATTTTTTGTGCTATTTTTTATTTCGCCTTCTAGACGCTTTTTAGTGGATTTTTGTACTCTTTTTCATATTTTTTGTCTGCGATAATTTTTCGGTTGAAATTAGTTGTTTGTTAGTTATCTCGGCCTTTTAATTGCGTTATCAATTTAACTTTGTTTTATTTGAAGAAAGTAGTCTCAAGTTTAACATTTTTGGTGCTTGATTTTTGAAATTTTTTGCCTAATTCGCTTTTTTGGCATTCAGAAAATTTTCTGTTCAGTTGCTTAATTCGGATTATTTGTAGAATTATTGTTACTAAATGGTTTCAGTTAATGTTTTGATGGCAATTTTTATAAAAAAAACTAAAGAGTTATTTCTGGAGTTTGTACTTTTTACGTTTTACCAGTGTATTTGGCTGTTGTGTGCGTGCTCATACTTGTTTCAATTCAACAAATTGAAAAATTTCACCTGTCAGTTCTTTGTAGGCAATGATTATGGCGTCGGAGTTAATGAAAACTTTCACGACGATTTTTTCCTGATAATTTGTTTCCTCAGTTTATTTATTAAAATTGATTGGTAGTATGAAAACTAACGTTTTCATCTGTTAGTTGTTGGCTATGGTGTAAGTTAATTTTTACTTCGAGTCGATTCAGGAGTCTTCTTCTGTTTTCAAATCTGTTCACATTTTCATGTTTTCACGCCTAAAGAAGTTGAGCGAAAAATAAGCGGTTCTGATGCGCATATTTTTTCCACTCTAATATTGAAATAGTTTGAGAAAATGATTTTTGAGCGAAAATCTGTTGCTTTTTAGTTGGTTTAGTTTACTTGCGGCAATGTTCTTTGATGTTTACTGCTTTTTAAATTATAAGATTTTCTAATTGGTTTTCCCAATTCGTGCATAAATTATTTTAGTTCTAGGTTTTTGTTTAGTGGCCGGCTTTATGTTGTCGGCCGGCTATTACAGTGTTCCTATCTTTTACAATGAAAAATTTTGTGATTGTGTTGTGCTGTCTTAAGATCTGTTCACACTCTTCGGCCTTTTCACCTCAATGAGAAGTTAAATTAGATTGGGGATTTTAGTCGCGCTGAAGTAGTTGAAGGAGCGAAAAAATGAGTGGGTCTGATGCGTGATTGTATGTCAAACTACCTTTAAAGTAGATTGAGAAATTGTTGTTTGAAAAGTTTTTAAGTTCAGGCCATTGATCTTCATGTTGATTTTTACTGCTTTTTCGTTTTTATCAGATTTTTTTTCTAATTTGTCATCCCAATCCATGCATAAGTCTTTGTAGTTCTAGTTTGCTGTTTACTAGCCGCACTCATCTTCTCATCCGGCTATTGTAGCGCTCCTTTTTTCACAATCTAAAGTAATTGGATTGTATTGGTTTGCTGTCTTTCAAGATCCGTTCATTTTTTTCACCTTTTTCACGTTCATGATGTCTAATTAGAGGTTTAATTTTGGTTGCTCTGAAGTAGTGAAGAGACCGAAGATCGAGCAGCTCTTAGGCGTGGTTTTTTTAAACTGCCTTTTAAGTGGTTTGAGAAACTTGTTTTTGAACAAATTTTAAGAGGGAATTTTTTTTCACGTGCGTCAATTCGAGTTCTGTCTTCAGCGATACGTGTTTCTTCTCTTGAGTGATATTAAAAGGATACATATATGTTCTAATTGCGCGTAGTTGCAATTGCTTGAATTCATTAATGAGCAGCTGTAATTTTTTATGACTTTGACACTATTTGTCATTAAATTATTAGTGAACATTTGAATTTTGCCACTTTTTTCAAATATTACTGTCCTCTTCATTAGTATCTTTAATGACTGGTCTTATTGGCTGCTAATCAGACATAAAGTAAACTAATTAATAGTGTACGTCCATAGCTTGTGGTTTTAATGACTGACTTATTTACTCTCAAAACTTTTAATCGATTTTTTTATTTTCTCGTGTTTGAACTTTTTGTCTTATCATTTAATCGCATTAAGGCCAGTTCTCTTCAGTTAGTAATAGACAATAAAGTGATTGATTAGTTTTATGTTTGAGGCTATTGATTTCGTGAAGTTGACACTAATTGTTTTTAAGTCATACTTGATTGTTTTGAGTTTTGCGAGTTTTTATTATTACGTTGTTGTCTTGCTGTTAGTTTAATTAATGACAGTACTCATCAGTTGCTAAATATGCTTAAGTCAACCGCGTTAATTGTCTCATGCCATAGGTATTTCGTTCGGTGAACTATACGATGTTCGTTTTAAAACGTTTTTCTTCTCAATAATGAAAGGTAATGAAGGTTGGTATTGATGATAAATTCTTTCAGTTCTAAACTAATGCTTTCCGTGACTTTTTTACTGTTAATATTCAAAAAATAATAGCCAGTTCTTTTGTTTCTGTGAAATTTGATTTATTTTTTGTTGTGTTTATTTAGTCTCATTTATGACAGCTTTTATTGGTTGATAGAGAAAGTGAATGAAATTTGTCGCCTGAGTTCATAGTAGTCGCTTTCAAGATTTTGAAAGTTGATCTTTTGGTCTTGTGTTTTTTGTTGTTTTTCTTGTGGTCTTGTCACTCATTCTCTCAAATTTACTGTTCTGATTGGCCTTGTTGTGGATGTTATTGTAGTCAAATATGATTCAATTTTCAGCTTTTTTATTGACAGATGCCATTTGTTTGCGTATTTTTAAAGTGAATTTGAGTATATTGCCTTCATTTGCAAGTATATTGTCCCCTTTTCAGCCATTAGACCTGCTAAAGTGTTTTTTTCCGACTGCTAAAGTGTCTAAATCTCAGGTCAATAGTTAATTCAATGCTTTGGATTGTAATTCAGGACATGTCCTGCTGTTTTTATTTCACTTCATCGAACAACGATTTGTTGCGCTTTATCTCAGTTCACAGCTTATTCAAAATTTTGCGTGAAAGCTTTTTGACTACTCTAAGCTAGTTTTATTTTTCGCTCGTTCTGCTCAATGTGCTTTGAAACTGCCTTGAAAGATGCCTGGAATGGGAGTTGAAAGGTGATCCTTGCAGAAGCAATAAAGTGATCTAAGAATCGCATTTATGCAGTTAAAATGAGTTATTGATCAAAAACAAAATGAGTTTTGAAAAACTCTCCTCGATAAGCGTTAGAACGTCGTTTGAAACACTAAGGTCACTTATGACACGCTACAATCACACTGTAGTCACAAATCACCTGGAATACTAGGAAATACGTTCAATCTCTTCTACCAAGAGAATGAAGCCATTAAAGGAAAGTATACCAGACCAAACCCTAATCTGCGACTCGCAGCAGAAACTAGCTAATGGACTGAATGCAACCCAGTAGATTGTGAGACTGTAAAAAGATTTGTGGATTCTTTATCCTCAGCTTCTTCGTTTAATTGCGTTCTTGTAAGTGGAATTTTTACTGATGCGCTGAGGGAATGTACAATAAAGCCATTACTTGAAGTTGACAAAGAATCTTTTCCTAGCTACCGACCAGTTACCTATCTTAAATGGCTGGAAAAGTTACTTTAGCTTATTGTGCATGAGCAACTAGCTGATCACCTCGACTAAAGTGACATGCAGTGCAATCCGCCTACCGAGCAAACCACTCAACTGAGAACGCCATAATTTGGTATGCTAATCTAGTACTGAGGAATATCTCAAGAAGTTTCTCGATGCTAATGGTGTCCCTTGACCTCAGTAGTGCTTTTGATACTATGCATCTTGAAGTACTCATGGAAATACTGAGAAAATGATTTAGTTGAACCGTGGCAAAATTTTTCGAGCCATATTAACAAAGTTGAACCGTGAAAGAACTGAATATTGCTGCAAAACTGTAAGCTGAGCGGAGCTATATTGCCGTGCTCTTGTTTTTTTTTGTTTCGTTGTCTGGCGCTCTCTTTCCGTTTTTCATTTGTTCACACAGCAAAGCTGAAGATGTCAAATTTTCTGAATGACTTCTTCCTCTCACTAAGGGCAATTGGGCCTCTGACGTCATTTCTCGTTCTATTCAGCCAACGTTTTTAGCTCATTTGCGTGATTAGATTTTGATCATGCGTTACCTCGCTCAATTAAAATGACTTGCAATTTAAAACTGAAGTTTAATTTGAACTATTTTAAGTTCAAAGGAACTCATATGTGTAATAAAGGTCCCCGATGAAAAGGCTTTGCGCAATGAATTTTGACAAGCTGTATTAATTTATCGCAGAATGTTTTTTTCATAGCTTTTTTTTGAGCTGCTTCGATAACTTTTTCAATTTATATCCGTATCTGTTTCCCTCACTTATAGGGCACGTAAATCTATTCTTTCGCCGCTATTTCGGAACTCGGCGGGCTATATTTAATGTTTGATTTAACGGTGTCGATCAAGAAACTGGAATACACCAAGGAAGCATTTTTGGACCTTTGCTTTTCAATTTCTTTTTAAACCCTCTTTTTGAGAAATTGGACGCACATAGTTGCCTCTATCACTTCTATGCAGATGATTCGCAATTTTTCTTCCAGATAAATCATGAACATTTGGCACCAAAATGTGAAGTAATTTTAAATCATACTGAAGAATGTTATGATTCACTGAAATTGAAACTCAACAAGCTCAAATTGAGATAATCGGTTTGAAGGCAACAACTACTTTTTGCTCTGATGGTTTCCGCTCCCTTCGGAGACCAACTAGTTAGAAAACACTCTATAAAAGTGCTTGGCTTTTGGCTTGACTCAAACCTTGAATTCGAAGATCAAATCAGCGCGGTTAGAAAATCCTTCTTTTTTATCTTCGAAAACATTATGCCTGTAATCAATTCCTTGATCAAGAACAGTGTAGTTTGTTTTTAAGATGTTACATTTCATCTCGACTGGTTCATTATAATCCACTACATCTTGGTCTACCTGATTCAAAACTGATAAGTTTTCAGAAAATGCAAAATGCTGCAGCACGATTTTTTTTTGGAAAACAGCAACTAATTTAATGAAAGATCTGCTTTTGCTGCCAATAAAGCAACGAATACATTATAAAGTGGGCTGTGTGATGCTTCGATTCAAGTATGGAAATGCTGCCAAGTATTAGAAGAAGCTATTTCAGCAGAACATTACTTCGCCGAACCCTTTGCGGCGTGATCTATTTCGTATCCAAGTTGTCCAAACTATTTACCAGAAGCGAGCGAGCGTTCATGCACAAGAGGTCAATACTGGAACAACCTACTTATCTGAAAAATAAGTCAAGCAACAAGCTTTTAAAAAGATGCTTAAAATAATGATGTTCTTGCAGGCCTTCTAACTGCAAGAAATGCACTTCTGAGATCAGAAAAGTGTTGAAATCATCATCCTCCTCCCCTTCCTCCTCTTCATTTTAATTCTGAAGAAAAAAATTAATTCGGAATCCTTGGAAACTTTAGTTTTTCTTATTAGCCGCCCTCATCTTCTCAGCCGCCTATTATAGCGGCCCATTTTTTTTATTTTTGTCAAAGATTTTGGATTCTATTGGTGCGCTGTTTTTTTGACGACTCTCAGTTTGAAGAGAACTGGTAGAGCGTCTTTTTTGATTGATATTTTTTGGAGTATGTATAAAACAAGATTAAAAGTCAAACGGATGAACGAATTAAAGAGAAGAGAGTTACTTTCTGATGAAATCGCTTTTTTGAGAGAGAGCGAGCGAGCGAAAATAGTAGGTGTAAAAACATTTTCGCGAAGCAAGCGAATTTTTCGATCACCTGCGGCGTTTTCGAAGCTGTTTGAGTTTTTAAAACTGTTTGGTGTAAATTCGTTTTTCCAAACCCTGTTTTTCTAACAAAGTAAATCGAGTACTTTTGACAATCTCACTTTTATATTAGATTTTTTGTGCTATTTTTTATTTCGCCTTCTAGACGCTTTTTAGTGGATTTTTGTACTCTTTTTCATATTTTTTGTCTGCGATAATTTTTTGGTTGAAATTAGTTGTTTGTTAGTTATCTCGGCCTTTTAATTGCGTTATCAATTTAACTTTGTTTTATTTGAAGAAAGTAGTCTCAAGTTTAACATTTTTGGTGCTTGATTTTTGAAATTTTTTGCCTAATTCGCTTTTTTGGCATTCAGAAAATTTTCTGTTCAGTTGCTTAATTCGGATTATTTGTAGAATTATTGTTACTAAATGATTTCAGTTAAAGTTTTGATGGCAATTTTTATTAAAAAAAATAAATAGTTATTTCTGGAGTTTGTACTTTTTACGTTTTACCAGTGTTTTTGGCTGTTGTGTGCGTGCTCATACTTGTTTCAATTCAACAAATTGAAAAATTTCACCTGTCAGTTCTTTGTAGGCAATGATTATGGCGTCGGAGTTAATGAAAACTTTCACGACGATTTTTTCCTGATAATTTGTTTCCTCAGTTTATTTATTAAAATTGATTGGTATTATGAAAACTAACGGTTTCATCTGTTAGTTGTTGGCTATGGTGTAAGTTAATTTTTACTTCGAGTCGATTCAGGAGTCTTCTTCTGTTTTCAAATCTGTTCACATTTTCATGTTTTCACGCCTAAAGAAGTTGAGCGAAAAATAAGCGGTTCTGATGCGCATATTTTTTCCACTCTAATATTGAAATAGTTTGAGAAAATGGTTTTTGAGCGAAAATCTGTTGCTTTTTAGTTGGTTTAGTTTACTTGCGGCATTGTTCTTTGATGTTCACTGCTTTTTAAATTATAAGATTTTCTAATTGGTTTTCCCAATTTGTGCATAAATTATTTTAGTTCTAGGTTTTTGTTTAGTGGCCGGCTTTATGTTGTCGGGCGGCTATTACAGTGTTCCTATCTTTTACAATGAAAAATTTTGTGATTGTGTTGTGCTGTCTTCTTTTAAGATCTGTTCACACTCTTCGGCCTTTTCACCTCAATGAGAAGTTAAATTAGATTGGGGATTTTAGTCGCGCTGAAGTAGTTGAAGGAGCGAAAAAATGAGTGGGTCTGATGCGTGATTGTATGTCAAACTACCTTTAAAGTAGATTGAGAAATTGTTGTTTGAAAAGTTTTTAAGTTCAGGCCATTGATCTTCATGTTGATGTTTACTGCTTTTTCGTTTTTATCAGATTTTTTTTCTAATTTGTCATCCCAATCCATGCATAAGTCTTTGTAGTTCTAGTTTGCTGTTTACTAGCCGCACTCATCTTCTCATCCGGCTATTGTAGCGCTCCTTTTTTCACAATCTAAAGTAATTGGATTGTATTGGTTTGCTGTCTTTCAAGATCCGTTCATTTTTTTCACCTTTTTCACGTTCATGATGTCTAATTAGAGGTTTAATTTTGGTTGCTCTGAAGTAGTGAAGAGACCGAAGATCGAGCAGCTCTTAGGCGTGATTTTTTTAAACTGCCTTTTAAGTGGTTTGAGAAATTTGTTTTTGAACAAATTTTAAGAGGGAATTTTTTTTCACGTGCGTCAATTCGAGTTCTGTCTTCAGCGATTCATGTTTCTTCGCTTGAGTGATATTAAAAGGATACATATATGTTCTAATTGCGCGTAGTTGCAATTGCTTGAATTCATTAATGAGCAGCTGTAATTTTTTATGACTTTGACACTATTTGTCATTAAATTATTAGTGAATATTTGAATTTTGCCAGTTTTTTCAAATATTACTGTCCTCTTCATTAGTATCTTTAATGACTGGTCTTATTGGCTGCTAATCAGACATAAAGTAAACTAATTAATAGTGTACGTCCATAGCTTGTGGTTTTTATGACTGACTTATTTACTCTCAAAACTTTTAATCGATTTTTTACTTTCTCGTGTTTTTGAACTTTTTGTCTTATCATTTAATCGCATTAAGGCCAGTTCTCTTCAGTTAGTAATAGACAATAAAGTGATTGATTAGTTTTATGTTTGAGGCTATTGATTTCGTGAAGTTTGACACTAATTGTTTTCAAGTCATACTTGATATTTTTGAGTTTTGCGAGTTTTTATTATTACGTTGTTGTCTTGTTGTTAGTTTAATTAATGACAGTACTCATCAGTTGCTA
Source organism: Convolutriloba macropyga (assembly GCF_964194025.1). Classification (NCBI taxonomy): domain Eukaryota; kingdom Metazoa; phylum Xenacoelomorpha; order Acoela; family Convolutidae; genus Convolutriloba; species Convolutriloba macropyga. Next base: position 62,787,617 of record NC_134474.1, read on the forward strand.
AATATGCTTAAGTCAACCGCGTTAATTGTCTCATGCCATAGGTATTTCGTTTGGTGAACTATACGATGTTCGTTTTAAAACGTTTTTCTTCTCAATAATGAAAGGTAATGAAGGTTGGTATTGATGATAAATTCTTTCAGTTCTAAACTAATGCTTTCCGTGACTTTTTTACTGTTAATATTCAAAAAATAATAGCCAGTTCTTTTGTTTCTGTGAAATTTGATTTATTTTTTGTTGTGTTTATTTAGTCTCATTTATGACAGCTTTTATTGGTTGATAGAGAAAGTGAATGAAATTTGTCACCTGAGTTCATAGTAGTCGCTTTCAAGATTTTGAAAGTTGATCTTTTGGTCTTGTATTTTTTGTTGTTTTTTTTTGTGGTCTTGTCACTCATTCTCTCAAGTTTACTGTTCTGATTGGCCTTGTTGTGGATGTTATTGTAGTCAAATATGATTCAATTTTCAGCTTTTTTATTGACAGATGCCATTTGTTTGCGTATTTTTAAAGTGAATTTGAGTATATTGCCTTCATTTGCAAGTATATTGTCCCCTTTTCAGCCATTAGACCTGCTAAAGTGTTTTTTTCCGACTGCTAAAGTGTCTAAATCTCAGGTCAATAGTTAATTCAATGCTTTGGATTGTAATTCAGGACATGTCCTGCTGTTTTTATTTCACTTCATCGAACAACGATTTGTTGCGCTTTATCTCAGTTCACAGCTTATTCAAAATTTTGCGTGAAAGCTTTTTGACTACTCTAAGCTAGTTTTATTTTTCGCTCGTTCTGCTCAATGTGCTTTGAAACTGCCTTTGCTCAGAAAAGCAATCTAGAATCAAGAGTCGGTCTCGAAAACAAAAATAAGAATATAAAGAGGATGCACCCATACAGCCTAATTTTGGCTGCTCGCTACTTAAACATTGATCTTAAATCTTATTTACCATAAGGTCGTTAAAATCATTTAATGAATGAGACATATTCTCGAACATCGGTAAAAGTAGTCGGAAAATTATCTTATTTTTAAATTTATCTCAAATACTCGCAGTTTTTCCATCATGTTTTTTTCACTGCAGGTGTATATAGAGTGAGATCTTCTATTAGCCGGCCTTATGCCGGCCATTTATGTAAAATTCTCAGGTAGTTAACTGAACATTAACTCAGGTAGTTAACTCAACACATTAAGATTTCCATATTAAACCCTGCCCAAATTAACCCTGGTGAGACATTCCAGGGCTTAAGATGAGATGAAATTTACTTATACTTTAAGTGAATGATCTATATATTTTCATATTGCTTTGCGTGGAAATTTCCATAGTTATTTTTCTGAAAATTTAATGTTATCTTTGAAAACAATTAAGACGCTTTCAAGGACGAGTTAGCGGATAGTTTGAGTTAGTGGATAGGTTGCAGGTATCTCTAGTTTTTGAACGCATACTTTTTGCATCTTGAACTATGTTCACCTGTGGGCCTTGTCGGTGTCAAGATCACAAACTAAAAAGAAAGTGTTGACATGAAGAAAAAAAAGATACCGGCTACAATTAATAAAGGTCTTTGCATGCTTGGTTTTTTTTTGGGGGGGGGGGGGGGATATTATGATTCGTCAGCTTTTCGCCAACAAAGTTCAATTTTCTAAGCAAAATTATGTACATCGGACTAAATTCGTAATTTGCAAAAATTGTTTTGGTTCGCTAAGAAATAGACTAGTATTGTGCTTTTACAACGTTTACATTGTGTATTATTGTCCGCTTAAAGTTGATTCTAAAAAAACCTCTTGGCTAAAAGGAATGACGAATGTAGGGTTTAAAGCAAGAAAAAAGTTTGTCTTCATCAACTTTTAACATAATTGTCATATAGTGTTGAAGTTTCGAATCATCTATGGCGTTTGGAAGTTAACCAATGTCATCATGTGACGACTATGATGTGTTTAATCAGCCAGTGATCAATTTCTATTCTGAATTTGTATTGGGATTTTTGGGTAATTTAACAAATAATTAAATAACCATTTTTGTCATTGTCTCCTAGATATGCCTGTCAATAGTTAGGTTAATCATCGAAACGAGAGGTGACAAATTAGACGGCGGTTGTTCATTTGATGGCGGTGAGGGAGTTGTTTGTTTTTTGTTAGTCATTTTTGTGATATCGATCGGGGACTGTGATTAAAATTGGGCATGCATGTAGTTGTGAAAAGTGTCAATGTAAATCGCTGTGATCGCTGTCAATTGACGATATCTGATAAAGCAATTTCCAAAAACATCCATTATTTTAAATTAGAGAAATACCAAGTTGTTTTAATGCTGGTGTCTCATTTAAGATTACCCACTGATGTCGATGTTAGACAAGAATTATACTGTCTTATCCTATGTACTATATTTTTAGAAAATGAAAACAACCCGAATACCCCAACAATAAAATTTTGTTTTCGAAAACAAAATGAAGGTGTTAATACACGAAATAGTACATTTAATTTGCTCAATATTCCGTTTAGAAAAAGTAAAGTTGAGAAACTCAGTTCAATTTAGAGGTTCTGTTCTATATAATAAGCTTAGATTAATTGGAGTGTTACCTGATAATGTAGAAAATGTCACTAGGAACAACCTTTCTGATATTTGTCACAAACTGAAATATTCTTATATCTGTAATAATTCTGAACTTGTTGAATATGTTTATGGCAACCGATCCAAATAATCGATCTTCCGTAATTTTTGTCTTTTGTTCTGTCATGTGTATTACTGTTTTGTGTTCTGGAAAGTATATTGTTGTCTTGTGCTACCATCATGAGAGGATGATCTGAAAAGACGAACTTGATGTCCCCTCCCCGTTGATCATCCTTGCTTTATTGTATTTATACGAAAAAGCTAAATAAATCTCTCTCTCTCTCTCTCTCTCATATGGAATTGAAAAGAACTTTCTTATTTGCCGGCAAAAATGGAAGCACTTATTTATTTAGTTATACATAGATGATTTATTTAGCTATACGTAGATGATAGCAAGTAATCAGTACAGTATACAAAAAGCTAAATCTCAACGAACAGTTAATATGATGGCCCGTACCCATCTCCAAGTACTAATCAGTACTAAGCAAGTCTAAATACAAGTATGTTATGGTTTTCAGTACGGGGAAGTGTTAATACAAATCTTGCATGTCTTGGAATTAGAATTGCCAAGCACAAAACTGTCCAAAGGACAAAAGATATACTGATAGTTCTGAACGAGTACTGATACTTAGACTTGCAATTAGACTTACCCAGTACTGAAGTTGACTTCGGGTTAGGTCTGGGAAGGGCAACCATGCAAATTAATTTTGTAAATTGCTTAACTGTGTATTTCAGTAGCCTGAACTCCTTGGAAGAGGAGAGAAATGCTTCCAAGAGAGGAAGCATAGCAGCTGCTAGAAGAGGGATCAAAGCCAAAAGGAAAAACCGGAAAGACAGAACTGGGTTAACTTCCGAAGTCACAGACCAATTTGCCACAACAGATTTTGTCAAAGGTGAATTTAATAGCAACCAAACAGATGTAGCGTCTACTTCTGAACCTGCAGTTACAGAGACTGCTTCTGGACCGAGTGGTCTCTTTAGCGAAGATGTTGTTGGAAGCTGTGATGTGTTGACTTTGATGGCGGACAAGTTGCAGGAGGCATCTCGCACTGCTTCACCAAGTTTGCAACCCAAAGTAACTGCCGTCGCTTATCTTCGACAAATGAATTCTACTTTATCGGCGGACAAAGATCAAACTCTAGCTAACGTTGTTGACTTCAACGAGAACGCTAATGTTGACAAAGCTCCAGACCTGAATAAAGTTGCGAGTACCGATGAGAGATCTAGAACAACATTGGTTGCTCCGCTGATTTCAGTTGAACCTCCTTTCCATTCTCTTACACAAAATAGAACTAACCTGGCCATCGAGGACGCAAATAATGCCGATGCTTTATCATTAGCGGAATCCGCGAACGGATCTGACAATGTTTTGGACTACGAAGAAACTCCTGGCAGAGAGCGGAGAAATGATACGTTTTTCAAAGGTGAAGAGATTGATGGTGTCCGGGTCATACAAGTTGACCTTGGAGCTCTGGAATCAAGTGGAAGCAGTCATATAAGTGATAGCAGTAGTACCCAGCATCACAATACTATTCCGTCATCATCAAACAGATCAGGTTCAACTGTAGTCGGACCTGACACATCCAAAAATGGTGCTCAAAATTTGAATAGTGAGGTTTCGTTGCACTCCAAAGAACCTGCCGATGGCCAAGTTAAATTTGAAGAAAGCAATGCTAGTGCTTTTATATCAAGTATGTTTGCGGATATTGCGTCTTCGCCCCCAGACACGGAAACTGTCGAACAGAATTTTCAACTGGTAACCGAAAAGGTCGCTGACACAGATCAAGATGAGTTGAGATTGGAGTCAAGTTTAGCTGTTAGTAACTGGCTGTTCAGTGACGGAGAGCTAAGCAACAGCTATTCGAATGTAGATAGTTCTCTCACCTTCAAGAAAGAATCGGACAGAAATAAAACTAACAAAAATGCTGCACCCGCTAGACCCAATGACCTACAGTTCGATCGTCAGTATGAAGAGATAGAGCATGCAGAAGTTGAAGATTCGGTGGATGAGTTGGCTCTGTTGGGAACTGGCATCCCAACAACAAACATGCCTCCTAGTCCTCTGGATCCGATGGACGTTGATGCGAAACGGTCAAGTTTAGCTAATATTCTATCTGCTACGTTGTACATGGAGAACAATGCTGTTGGTCAGGTATCTGAATCATCGCATAAAGGAGATCTGTTTATAGACCACATGATGAAGCTGAGCTTTGAGTTGAAAGTCTACCAGTTCAATCAAGATGGCGAGGAGGAGCCCATCAAAGTAAGTTGAAGCCATTTTTAAGTAGCATCTTTATTTTGCTAACTGTTTGCACGCTTTCATTATTATAGCTGCAAAGCTGTAAGCTGAGCGAAGCTATATTGCGGTGCTCTTGGTTTTTTTTACAATTCAAAGAATTTGAATTGTATTGGGGCGCTGTCTTTTTTTAAGATCTGTTCACACATTTTCATGATTTTTGAAGTCAAATTGGAGTAGTGATTTTGGTCACGCCGAAACAGGAAATGGAGCGCAAAAACGAGTGGTTTTGCGGCGTGAATTTTTTTCGCTCTAATTTTAAAGTAGAGTGAGAAAACGGTGTTTGAACAAAAATTCGGTTTCTCGGTAGTGGTTTTTTGTGTTCACATGCTGCATTTTGATATTGATTTTCTGTTTTTTTCTTTTTTTTATCTAATTTTTTAAAAAATTATTTTCTCAATTAATTCATAGTCCATTCTAGGTCTAGTTTTCTGTTTAGTCAATGAAAATTTTTTGAATTGTACGTCAGGACTTGTCCTGATATGTTTTTTTGTTTCGTCGTCTGACGCTCTTTTTTCGTTTTACATTTGTTCACACAGCAAAGCTGACTTCTTCCTCTCACTAACGGCATTTGCGCGCGTGACGTCATTTCCCACTCGCTTTAGCAAAAGTTTTTAGGTTATTTGCGTGATTAGATCATACGTGACTTACCTCACTTTAAAACTTAAGTTTAGTTTGAATTTGTTTAAGGTCAAAGGAACTCATTTGTGCAGTAAAGGGTCCCTAATAAGAGGCTTCTGCGGGATGAATTTTAACAAGCTTTATTAATTTATCGCTGAATGTTTTTTACCTAGTTTTTTGAGCGGCGTCGATTTTTTTTTCAATTTAGATCTGTATCTTTTTCTATCTCTATTATATGGCACGCAGGTCTATTCTTTCGCAGCTATTCCGGCAATATGCGGGCTATGTTTTCTTAAATATTTCAATCAAATGCTTTTTTCTGGAAAATAAAGTGTTAAATAGCCGCACAGCGATAGCTGGGGCACTTATTGGCCTTCTCTTGGTTTTTACGACTCAAAGAGGGGTATTGGTTTTCTTAAGGTTTTTACGACTCGAAGAGGAGTTTTGGTTTTCTTTAGGTTTTTTTTACCGGAAGTACTATTTGTTCACACGCTGTTTTGACCTAAAAGCGAAGTTGAGAATAATTGCCGTGTGAAATAATTTCTTCTGAGCGAGAAAAGTTTTTGATCATGCGCTGCGTTTAGTGAATGACTTTTTGACTTTGAAAAGTAGTTTTTGTCTGAATGGAACAAAGATAACCGTTATTAGCCGTTTTTTCGTCTAAGTGGCCCAATTATTTTGCTTGTAGTGCAATATTTTTGATTTGATGCTATATTGAAATGTCGACCTCGGAAATTGAATCCACAGTGTTTTGCAGAGCCTGAAGATGCGTTTCAAGTTCAAAACTGGCATATTCTTGATTTCATAGTTGATTTTTGTCTTTTTTCTTTAAATTTCATTATTTTTGGATTTTTAAACCGTCTTTTTGTGAAAAATAAATTATTTGATCAACGCCTCTTTCTACCTCGTTGTAATTTTTGTTTTTAATAGCCGCCCTCATCTTCTCAGCCGGCTATTATAGCGCTCCTATTTTTTTACTTCGTCGAAAAAAATGTTTTGCTTTACCTCAGTTTGCCGCTTTTTCAACATTTTGCGTGAAATCTTTTTGACTTCTCTAGGCTAGTTTCTCTCTTCTCTCATTCTGCTAAAAGTGATTTTGAACATCAGTTGCTCAGCAAAGCAATTCAAAATGAACAGAGTCAGTATAAAAAATTGAAGTCAGAAATAGAAACGGGATAAACCCATAAAGCCAAATTTTAGATGCCCGCTATTTGAACGTCGTTCCTATAAGTATTAGTTACCTCTCTAATGCTTTTTGATATTGATAGTAGCCCCTGTAGCCTCTCTCTAAGAAACAGAAGTATGTTCAACTACGAAATGCCATCAAAATAAATTGGAATTAAAAATGTTTTTGTACAAAAAATCTTTGTTTCAAAATCTTCTATTCTTTCAATCCCAATCATGCTTGTTGGAATCAAGGGCGGCTATTTTCCGGCTATCTGCCGGGTATGTTTATAAAATTGTACATATGCTAATCCGATTTTGGTAGTTTTTCCCTGATTTTTGTCAGTTTTTTTGCTTATATTTTGGTTTTAATTACTAGAAATAGTCTTTTTGTGCAATATGACGGACTTTAATTTCGTTTCAATAAAAATTAAATCATTTTTTGGCGTTAAGTTTTTGAAAGACAGTTAAAACTTTTTCATAAATGAAGTTCTAAAAGTTGTTTGACCATTTTTTGCAAAATGTTTAAATGTTTCATATGTTTGAATTCTGCTTTTTCCAATTTTTTGTTCTCTTCAAGATGATAGATCTTTGTATCGGATGACTAGTTGTCTTTTCTATGTCTCAAATGCTGAACAATGAAATGTATTCGTTTTTCTTTATTTCTTAAAAATTAAGATCGTGTTTTTGTTACGTTGTTCCTTACATTGTGCCCATATTCTTAACATTCTAGTTACTATCCTTCTAGTTTTGTCCTGGGATCTACATTTGTTTTCGGTATATGAATTTCTCCAGTTGTTGAAAAATTGAATGATTTCAGATTTTTCTTAGATTTTTGTCATTTTTTTGGATTGCAATTGATTTCATTCAACATAAGACAGTACTGAGAGTTTGCTAGCCAGCCTATTCCAAAATTTACTCTTACTATTTACTGCAACTTTCTGCCGGCCTTGGTTTTAATGTAAACAATTTTTTGCTTTCGAATATTCTTCTGCTGCTTATGTCTTTTCTATGATCAATTCAGTTTTTGAATTAGTGTGAAATCATGTAGTCTAGCATATGTACAACACGGAAGAAGTATTTGTTTTTTTATGAATTGCAGTGATTAGAAGTGTAATTATAGTGGTTTTCGGATTCTTTAATTTGAGGTTTCTTTTTGGAAAAAAATTAACTTAGTTTCTAAGAATATTATCTGCCGTTTGCTTTCGCGATCGTTTTGATATTAGAGTCATAAGTTAGTTAAGGGCAATTGATAGCCCTGTCAGCTTTTTCAGCCTATCAGTTTTTTGACCATCTTTTTCTGTTTTTTTAACATTACCAAACGTTTTCAATAATATAAAATTTTGCTGCTTTTTGTGTTCATGGCTTAATACAAAAGATAATGGCTTATGCTGCAATTACGTTTTTTTTTGAGAAGTTTTGACGCTTCGAGTCGCTTCCGGAATTCTTCCGGCTATGTTTTTACTTGAAGTACTATTCGTTCAGACGGCGTTTTGACCTAAAGGCGAAAGAGTAAAATTGCCGTGTGAACTAAATTTTTCTGAGCGAGGGAAGTTTTTTGATTATGCGCTTCGATCATGACTTTTCGGCTTTGAAAAGAGTTTTTTGACAGAATGCCCCATTTAGATAATCATTATTAGTCGTTTTTTTGTCCAATTGGCCCAGTTTTCGCTAATAATTTAATTTTTTGTGCAGAAATGATTTTTGATAGAAGCTGTATTAATGTCGACCTCTGAAATTGATAAGTGTTTTTGAGAGTCTAATGATCCGTTTTATTTTTTAAATGAACACTTATTTCTCAATTTTTCAAATTTATTTTTGGTTTTTTGAAATTAATTTCTTTTTTATTGCTCTCGTGGAGAAGCAATTATTGTAAACGTGTATCTTTTTTATGCAAAATTTTTGCATTAGCGTTTGATTGACTTTTACGCCCTTGGAGTTTTGCGTTTTGCGTGATCTAAAATTCCCTCTCAATCACAATTTCAAGCAGTTGAACTCAATTGGCGGCAATTTAATACTCAAAGTCAAATGAAACATCCGCCGAAACTTGTGCCATTTTTCACTTTAAATTTTAATAGTGGTATATGCTATCCTCTAATGTAGTAATTTGAAGCCCACTGTTGAGCTTCTTAGTCTCTTTTAGGCTCCCCCGACTGAAGCAGGCTGGAATTTTTTATAGCTCCCACTATTCGTTCCAGAGCAATTCTTCCGACGTTTAGTCGGTTATGTTTGGATCTTAAAGCGGATTTTGTCCAAAAATTAGTGCATATGTCAATCTACATATAAACTTTCATGCATGAAATGCCTCTTTTTAACGTGGGGTGTTTTTTATAGAATTGTAGGCATTCTTTCACGATCTTGGCAATTGTTGTCTAATTTATTTTCTTTTTTGGATTAAATTAACTAGAAATTGTCTTTCTATACACTGTAAGGGATCCTATTCTTCCTTCACTGATGATTGATTTTGTGGCGTTCCGTAATTGAAATTGTGAAAAAATTCCAAAATTGAAATATTGAATTTTTTGTCAATTTTGCAATAAATTTTGTTATTTTCAATCTTTGAGCTATAATTTTACATTTTAATCTATTCAGTAGGATAGATATAATGTTTTTTTTGCTAAATAAGAAAATGTAATTGTTTTTTTTTCATTTTTCGAACTGATTTTAAACTTTCAAAAATCAAGAACTAGTCTTTGTTTATTTAATCTGTTTGTCTATGTCTTTATTCACCGCATTATAGCATACATCAGTATATTTCCTGAGACCTATAGTTCTAATCATTTCCGTTTTTATCAGTTGTTAAAATCAATGATTTTAGCCTGTTTTTAGATTTTTGTTTTGTTTGCAATTAATTTTATTTGACAGTGCGGCACTGAGGATTTGCTTGAAATGCCGTTTAAAAGGGTTTGACTGATAATAACTTTCTACGAATATTGTTGGGGTCTTAGTTTGATTTCAAACGATCTTTCTCTCAATTATATTGTTTTTTGTTGATTAATTTGTATCGCATTATATTGTTTAAATGAATTTAATGTATTTTCATATATGAATTTAATGTATGTAGGCATGTAGGCTCTTTTCACTATAAAGTGTGCAAGTTTCTCTTGCTACGAAGTTGTCCCCTTCTGTGCAATTTGACAAAAAACTGAGAAATTTTACTCAATTTCCTCATCTGTTCTTTTCTTCAAAAAGAAATTTGTAAGCTCTTTAAGGCCTGGCTAATATTTTGTTGTTGGATAACTTGTTTTCATTGCATGAAACAACAGTCTTTGTTTAATAGCCGCACAGCGATAGCTGGGGCTATTATTGGCCTTCTCTTGGTTTTTTTATTTCGTCCTCGCGATTTTTGTTACGACCATATGACGTCACAACCACTTCGAATCTGCTTTTTGTTCATTCATTCATGCAATTTCAACTGAAGTGCGTGCTTGACGTCATTTTTCGCTCTTAGTGGAGCGAGTTTTTTTGCGTGATTAAATTTTTGGTCACACTTGACTTACCTCACTCTTAAAAATGACTTCCTCACTTTGAAATAGACTTGTATTTACTTTAATTCAGAAATAAGGTCAAATGGGTGTGTGTCACTCTAAATGAAGGTTAATTTATAGCTGCTAATAGAGGCAGCAAAAACTAATTCAGATTTTTAATCAAAATATAACATATCAGCCTTCAATGAAAAGACGAATTTTTTTGTCTTTTTTGCTGTTTTTTGAGACTGCAGATCTACGAAGCTATTGCGGCTATTTTCTGGCAATCTGCCAGCTATTTTTGTACTTCTACTTAATTGGAAAATAAATTTAATATTCCTAATTTTTCATGTGAATTTTATCTGGCATATTTTTGATCTTTGACTTAGACTGTTGTTTCCTCTTTGCTTTGATGCCTTCACATAATTGCTATTTGACAAGCCAGTTCTTTAAGAAGAGTTTAGGATATTGGGAGGATGTGCCTTGGTGTCGTTTCCAGAATTCTTCCGGCTATGTTTTTTATTTCGTCGAGCTTTTTGTTACAGCCATATGACGTCTCAAATACTTCAAATCTGCTTTTTTTCATTCGTTCATGCAATTTCAACTGAATTGCGTGCGTGACGTCATTTTCAATCTTATCAGAGCGAGTTTTTGGTTCATTCGTGTGATTAAGTTTTTGGTCACGCGTTAAGGGTGACAACTTTCCTCACTGAAAAACGACTTACTGACTCAAACTGATTTTTCTTTACTTCAATTCAAGAGATAAGGCCGAGTGAGTGCGTGTCACACTATTTGAAGGTTATTTGAAAGCAGTTAATGGAAGCAGCAGTAATTTAAACAGATTCTTAATCAAAATATTATATCTCAGCATTTAGTTATTAGAATTTTGTTCGTCTTTCTTCTGTTATCTTTTGAAGCAGCAGTAATTTATACAGATTCCTAATCAAATAATAATATCTCAGCATTTAGTAATTAGAATTTTTTGGTCTTTCTTCTATCGTTTGAGACTGCTGATCTACAAAGCTATTGCGGCTATTTTCTGGCAATCTGTCAGCTATGTTCTTCTTGCCTTGGGTACAAATTTAAAAGTAGTTATATTTCAGGCTTGGAAGTCAGTGTTTTCAATTCATCTCAAACAAAGTTTTTTGCAATTATATTAGTCAGTGTTCTTTCAATGCGATTTTTTGCAGTACTGACTTTTCGTTTGACTTTTCCTCCTCAAAAACGGGATAAACAGGTAAATCCCGGAGGAAATTAGGTTTTAGAGCCTCATGGCTCACTAGTCTCTAAGTATGCGATTCACCGAAACTGTTCAAGAGGCATAAATTAATGGTTTGCCCCCACCCGCATTCAAACCCCCCACTTCTTGCTCACTGGTTTTTTTCCCATGCTTTTTTTTCAAAGAACGTCAGTTCTTCAAGTGTTTATATTTTCTTTGTGATACGCTAATTGATCACTTATTAGAGTACATTTGTTTTGGGTTTAGCTCTATAGGGGCTTCTATCGTCACATGGAGATGCCGAGTTCGTGGACTCGCAATGCCTACCATGCGCGCCCCATCGATCTACTTCTCACAAGCCGATGCCTCTATTTCCTCAAATTTGGTAAGATATCTTTCGCATTATTTTTTGCAGTTTCAGAGAAAAAGTCGTTTAGTTTATTGATTAGCATGTCGCAATGACTTTAGAAGAATCCCATCGAGTGAAGTTACTGCAAAATCAAAATTTTCGCAGTATGAAAGGCTAAGCTATTCCACCTATTTTTTTGAATGTTTGAATTTCATGGTTTAACAATCGCTGCTTTTTGATCAAATTGACTTTGTGTCGATTTCATCTTTGAGAACTATTCATGTACTTGGTGATGTTTGCTTGGTTAACCATTCCACGGATGTTTCAGATGGGGAGAAAGCTGATTCACTGCACTACTTCTTTCCGCTAGATGAAATATCGCTAATTACAGTTAGTGCTTCACGGCAATTATGCTATTTGTTCGCCATGACAATTTAACTTTCAATAAATCAAACTTGCATTTTGAGTAAGAAGCCCGCCAAGAAGTCATAAACTACACCTTCCAAAAGAGGAAACCACATGACTAGAATATACATTTCAAAACACTGTTGTTAATAGCCGCCGTCGGCTATTATTTAGACGCTTTCCTTCTTTTTTACAATCCCCAGATTTGAATTGTATCGGTGCGCGGTCTTTTTTCAATGCCAATCACACTTTTGATCTCTTCACACTTTTTTTGACTTTTCAATGTTGTCAAGGAGCGAAGTGACTGTACGGTTTGAAGGGTGATCTGTTTCAAACTGCCTTTAAATTGGAGAGAGAATTTGGTGTTTGAACATTTTTTTTTAGTTTTTGATAGTGAATTGTTTTCAGTGCTTTCATCTTGGGATTTAATAAAATGTTACCTATCTGGTCTAATTGTGCCCATTTGGAGTTGCTCGAATCCCTCAGCCCGTAACTAATGTTGTTCATGGATGAAACTATCTATTGTCAGAAAATTTTAGTGAGTTTGTTATGCGTTCTTTAACTATTTTTGTTTTCTCATCCCTGAGACCCCTTAATGGCAGGTCCCATCGGTTGCTAATGAGGTCTACGTGAATCAAATTAATTGTTTCGTTGATAGATAATAGTTTCTTAGACTAGAACACTTTTATTTCTTCCAAAAATGTTAGCAGGTTTTTGAAATTCGCCTGTATGCGTTCATTTTGTTGTCTGATGATTTATTCCTATTAAGAATTAAGTCTATTAAGTCCTATTAAGTCTCATCGGTTACGAATGAGGCATAAATGAACCTAATTTTTGCTTCAAAGTTTTAGCTATTAGTTTTTTTAACATTGACACTATTTGTTCGAAAATTACTTGGGAACTATTGAGTTTTACCTGTAGTTTCTGTGCATTTTTATTGTCTTCTCAATTAATTCTTTTAATAACACGTCCTATCGTTTGCCCCTGGGGACTAAATTAATCTAATTTCTCGCTTGATTTCATACCACTGTTTTTCAGCACTTAGACACTTTTTGTCGAAAGAAATATTGTTGGAGCTCAGTTCTCATTGGTCTTCAAGTGCGGCGTAAATTGCGTCTTCAAAAGCGGCAAACAAATGCGTTGATTTTCCTATTTATCGGCTTCAGTTTTTGGCAATTTTTTTAATGACTTAGAAACCAACTGCTTCCGAAATGTTTTATAAAAATTTTTGAATCTTGCTTTCATTAGATGTTTTTTTTTGTCCTTTTTTACCAAATGGATTTTAGAAAGTTTTTCTTCTCTAAACCTGTATGATGTGCTGTTATGGATTTTGTTTTATAGTTATGTGTTTTTTTCTTTGAGGCCGTGGAATTTCAAAAAGATTCTATGCTTTGCCAATTTTGTTTTTCTTTAGTACGGTGAAATTTCCATTTATCGGCTTTAGTTTTTATCTATTATTTTTATGGCTTAGATGCCAATTGTTTTTAAAATGTTTTTGGTAATTTTTTGAATCGTGCCTTGATTTTGAGTTCTTTCTGTTTTTCACCGAATGGAATAAATTTTTTTTACTCTATTTAATAGCCGCCCTCATCTTCTCAGCCGGCTATTATTGCGCTCGTATTTTTTTTTTACTTCGTCAAACTCTTTTTCGCTTTACCATTTTGCCGCTTTTTCAGCATTTTGCGTGAAATCTTTTTGACTTCTCTAGGCTAGTTTCTCTCTTTTCTCATTCTGCTAAAAGTGAATTTGAACATCAGTTGCTCAGCAAAGCAATTCAAAATGAACAGTCAGATTAAAAAATTGAAGTCAGAAATAGAAACGGGATAAACCCATAAAGCCCAGTTTTAGATGCCCGCTATTTGAACGTCGTTCCTATAAGTTTTAGTTACCACCTCTAATGCTTATTGGTATTGATAGTAGCCCCTGTAGCCTCTCTCTAAGAAACAGAAGTATGTTCAACTACGAAACGCCATCAAAATAAATCGGACTTAAAAAATATTTTTGTACAAAAATCTTTTTTTTTCAATATATTCTATTCGTTCAATCCCAATCATGCTTATTGGAATCAACGGCGGCTATTTTCCGGCAATCTGCCGGGTATGTTCTTTGTATGCTGCGGTTATGAATTTATATAGTTTTTAAAGTTTTTTTCACTATAATACGGCTGAATTTAAAAAAGTTCTGACTATTTGCCATTTTTTGCTGTTTTTTACTTTGTATATCATTGACTTGGGCAAGGTCTTTCAATGCTGTACACGTTCTAATGATCTGTACTGTCAATAGTTATTTTTTTTCCTCTTGTTTTTGGAGAAGTAAGTATTTAACTGTTTTTAGATTTTTGCCAACTTTTGTGCCTTCAATGTCGCATATTTTCTTGACTGATAAAATTTGATGTTGCCTGAAAAATGTTGATGTTCAGTTCAGTATTTAATTTGTTTCTGGATTGTAATTTTTTTGTTCGCTTTACCTTTCGATTACGTGTTTCCTTTTTACATAAGTCACGATTTTCCTTCTTGACACCTAACTTAACCTCACTCACTGTTGCAACTAAATGAATTTTAAACTCTTATACTCAATGAATTGCACAATATGAAGACGGCCAGGGTCAAAAGAGTGAAATCAGAAGAAACGGGATAAACGGATATATCCCGGCCATTAAGTCGTAGTGCATTAGGTTATCAATGTTCATTCGAGCGATTGCTAACTGTAAATAGTATGAAACTTTATAGCCTTAGGAGCTGAAATAAGTATATTTTTAGAATCTAACAAACTGTACAAACTCCAATTAGAACACTTTTTGACACATGGAAACAAATTCTGCCAATTTTTGTCTCTTCTTTTTCAGTTTCAATCCCGACGTGCACCAAGCGTGTAAACGGCGGCGATCTTCCTGCGATTAACCGTTTTTTTTAGTAATCACGTCCATAAGAGTAGTACTTTTTACGTGTGTTTCTTTCAGACATATCCATTTGAGCAAGGTATCAAGTTCTTCTCTCGTCGTCCGGACGAGGCAGAGTGGGCCAAACTGACTATGCACGACAACAAGCGCATCAACGAGTTCTGGTTTGAAACTGGCGACTCACACTTCACACAGTTAGTATGAACTGACCAAAAAGTAATCACGAATCTTGATTTCGTATTATTTAGTTGCTCCTCGAACGAATTGTCGTTAGATATTATTGTTGAGAGGCTGTAAATTGAGAGGGTTACATGACAATATACCCAACGCCAAAGTACCCCATTTATTTCCTTTGATGTTTTTACTCAATAATCCGATTAAAAACTAGCAGTGAGTGTAACAGGAATGTTTTATCGTACCTAAGGGGACAATAGCATCCCATGACCGGTTGTGATAGTTTCATATCAAGTCACACAGGCCCCTGAGGCACGCTGCCAAATGAAATAGTATTACATTTAAAACTTGATAAATATACTTTATTACACTCCAAATGATCTCATTTGAATATTATTAATAGCCGCCGTCAGCCTCTCAACGGCAATTATTGAGGCTCTCTCCATTTTACAGTCCAAAGAATTTGAATTGTATTGGAGCGCTGTCTTTTTTACGACTCGAAGAGGAGTATTGGAGAAGTCCTTTTTTTTAATCAATTTTATTGGAGTGATTTTTGAAGCGGGAAATGAAACGCGTGAAAAAATTTGGAGTGATTTTGGTGCTGAACAAAAGTGAAGAGCGGAGCGAAAAGAGAGTGTGGTTTTTGTTCATACCGCTGTTTTTGAGAGAGCGTGAAATTGATGTGTGAAAAAATTTTCTAAGCGAGCGAAATTTTTTTGTTCACGTGCGGCTTTTAAAAGCAGTTTTTTGAAACTTTTGATGGTTATGAGGTTTGATTGGGATATTGTATTAATTTCAGGGTTGTTTTGATAGGAATTGAAGGTTTCAAGTAGTTAATTTTGAGTTTAATGCTCATTTGGAGGTTTTTGATTAGTTTTGCTGATTTTTAGACCAAATTTAATGATTTTTTGCCTGCTTTTTCATGCTTTAAGTGGGTTTTGAATAGAACCTTGTTACTTAAGAAATATTCAGCTAATAACTGGCTAAAGTTTTTTTTGAGGTAACTCATTTCTTTCTTAGGAAAATTGACAGAAAAACTGCGAAATTCTTAACCATTTTTCTTATTTTTTTGCAGTTTTTCTTTTTTCTTAGTCTTAGAGAAGTTTCTTAGCCTATTATGACTCGCCCACTGTTTTGCGAGCTTTTCATTGTCTTAATTAGAAAGGAATTTTACTCATCTTTATGTTCCTTGTGCTATTAAGTTTTTCCAGTTTTTTTATGAATTTGTTGTTGAATGCCGTTTCTATTCTTCTTTAAATTTTGTATGGCGTTTGTGGAGGTTCAAGGTTCACAATAGTTGTTCTAGTTGTTTAGTCATAAGTATGGGAGATTTTCTCCTTCGAGTCGTTTCCCGAATTCTTCGGCTATGTTTTTAAATTGCTCTTGAACGAAGTTCATGGCAATTATGGTAAACGTGTCTTTTTTATGCAAAACTTTTTGCGTTTCGCGTGATCTAAATTTCTCTCTCAATCACAATTTCAAGCTGCTGAATTCAATTGGCGGCAATTTAATACCAAAAGTCAAATGAAAAGTGCGCCGAAACTGGTGCCATTTTTTACTTTAAATCGTAATAGTGGTATATGTTAGCCTCTAATGTGGTTATTTTAAGGCGGTTATGTTTAAGATCTGTTCACACATTTTCATGATTTTTTAAGTCAAATTGGAGTAGTGATTTTGGTCACGCCGAAAGAGGAAACGGAGCGAAAAAGCGAGCGGTTTTGCGGCGTGACATTTCGCTCTAATTTTAAATTTATGTGCTCGACTTTTGACGTCATTTGTTCTGTTTTTAGGTCATCTGCGTGACTTACCTCACTCAAAAAATGACCTTGAATTTTTATGAACATTTTCTAGTTAAAGGTCATTAGAATGCATCTAAGTAGTGCCAAACGTATATGCCCTAATTCTTGAGTACTAGAGTCTTGAATTTTTTATTTTAATTTTGAAAAAGCTCCATTAGGGCTTTTCCTTAGATAGAGCGTATGTGTCTCATAAAAATGACAGTCCGAATCTATCTAAAAAGTCTAATGGTCTATTAAAAGACTGGTGGTCAACCTGTCTCTTATTTTTGTCCTTGTTTCATTTCATGGAGAGCCACAAGCGTCTATCGCGGCTATTTTCGGGCAATCTGCCGGCTATGTTTTTTCAAAATCTGTTCACATATTTTCATGATTTTTGAAGTCAAATTGGTGTAGTGATTTTGGTCACGCCGAAACAGGGAATAGAGCGAAAAGCGAAAGGTTTTGCGTAGTGAAATTTTCCGCTCTAATTTTAAGTTAGAGAAAACGGTGTTTGAACGAAAGTTCGCGTTCTCGCTTGTGATTTTTTGTTCACATGCGGCAATTTCACTTTGACCTGTACTGTTTTTTCGACTGTTTGGATCGGATTTTTTTTCATAGACGTTTGCCCGTTAATAGCTCCTTCTAGGCCTAGCTTTTTGTGTGAAGCAAATTTCCTTTTCTTGCTAGTGGATTTTTCTTCACATGCGGCATTTTGACATTGATTTTCTGTTTTAAAAGTTTTTTTATGCGATTTTTTTAGAAATGGTTTTCCCAGTTGACTCATAATCCGTTTTAAATCTAGTTTTTTTGTTTAGTCAATGAAAATTTGTTGAATTGTGCGTGAGGACTTGTCCTGCTATGTTTTTTTTTAAATTTGCTTTACCCGTTCATCTCGTTTTTCGTGTTAAAGAAGTCAACATTTTAACGTTTGACTTCTGACTTACCTCACTCACTGTTTCAACTAAATTGATTTTAAATTCTGTCATGCATTGCATTACGCGATGTGGCGAATACTGTGGAAGTCAAAAGAACAAAATCAGAAGAGATGCGATAAACCGATAAAACCCGGTCACTAATTCATTGAGCATTAGGTTATCAATGTTCAAAGAGTGTTTGCTAGCTGACATTGGTATTAAGCTTATCAGCTTTCTGTTTAGAAGCTGATTTAAGTATACGTTTAGAGTCTAATTGAAACTGCCCGCCAAATTAGAACATTTTTTGACACTGAAAAGAACAGAAAAAAATTCGGTCAATTTGTTTTTTTTTTATTTTTCTGTTTCAATTCTGATGTGCTGTTATTTTCCAGCAATCTGCCTGCTATGTTTAGGTTAAAGTTGTTATCGAAGTGTTAACAATAGGTTAAATATTGGGTATATGTTAGGCATTCATTCAAATTGGGTATTTAGCTCTGAGAATTTTAGGAGTAACTATTTTGCGGATGTCTGCGTTTATTGCGATTTGCTAGAGTTCTGGTCTTCTAAGATTTTTAAAAACCCGAAAAACTGTTTGTCAAGGTAAAGTTTTGACCCTTAAGTCAAAAGGTACAATTGCCTTGGTAAGCAAATTTCTGACGAGCAAATTTTTTTTCAGTTTATGCAACGCATTTAGTCGACGAGTTTGAATTTTTCGAGGATAAAGCGGATGGATTCTGATTTTACCTATTTATTCGTCTGTTTACCTCATTACCAAATGTTAAATATTATTAATTGCCCTTGAATGAAGTTCATAGCAATTATTGTAAACGTGTGTGTTTTTTCTATGCAAATTTTTCGCTAGACAATTTTGCGCTTTTCTTCTAGAATATTCTTTGACATGTCAAGTGACCTTTTCGCGCTTTCGTTCTTCATTTTTGTGTGACCTCCATTGCTCCGAAGTAAAGCTTGTTGCTAATATAAAATGGGTTGCAGCATAGCAGAAGTAAATGATTCATAGCGCAGTGGTTAGTGAGGGTGGTTATGGATCGGGAGGTCGATGGTTCGAATCCCGGCGGGGGATAGGTTTTTTTGCACCCATAAAGACAAATTGATCTAGGCTACAGCCCCGGAGATGAAATGCCTCGCCTGTCGTTCAAGAGCAATTCTTCCGACATTTGTCGGTTTATGTTTTTGTTTCCCTAATTAATTGCTCTCTAACATAATTTGTTGCAATGGAACTGTTGGTGTTTGTTATGCAATTTTTTGTGCCATTGAATTTTGCCGGACGGTGTTTCTCTCTGACCATGAAGTTTCGTGATTTTCTGTCTTCAGAGTCGGGATAACTTTTTTGTCATAAATTCAGCTTTATTTTTAAATCAGGTTGGTTCTCAAAATGTTGGCCACTCAGATGGAAAGGAACAACAAACAGTTCTTTAGGGGGCACTTAGTTTTTTAAAGAGTTTAATGACTTTTGAGACAGTCCATTGATGTTAACATTATATTGACCTTAAATACGATTGACCTCTCCAATTTCCGTCCGTTGTATTGTACTTTATTTTTCAGTTATTTTAATTCATCGCTCATTGAGTGAGAAAAAGTTATCAATATTTATGGCGTGATAGCCGAGAGGTAAGGTGTGTGATTCACACGCCAATGATTGAGAGTTCAATCCCCTGCCTCTGTGAAGCTGTCTGTGTAAGGATGAGCTCTTACTTAACCATAGCTTCAGGTTGACCATAGCCTGACCAATGTTGGCTGCAATGATGGTACCACGTGAAAGTCTCAGACGCAAAAAAAGTGGCCATAGTCACCAAAAAAAGAGCATTCATGCTCACTAAATGAACAGTCTGAGATGTGGGGAATAAAGAAAAAGGACAGCTGAGAACAGGCTACTGTTAATGCAGACTGAAAGCCTAATGCTGCTCCGCTGCGTAGAAACACATTTATTTATTTATTTTATCAATATCCCAACTCATCAGGTGACAATATTTCAACAATCTCCCCTCTGGTCGGGTGAGTAAGTAATTGAAAAGGCTGAAGGCATTAAGTTGCTGCGCAGTTCTCTATGAGCCTCTATAGTTCTCTGAGAGTGAGATATTTTTTGATCACATGTGGCATTTCAATGCAATTTTTTAGTCTCAGCTCAATTCTGTTCTGCTAAAGTTTCCAGCATGCTACCTGATTACTTTTCCGGGTGTTTTTGAACGGTTTCTTTGATTTTTGTTCTTTTTTTGCGTGTTCAATTTTGTTTTTCAACAGTTCAATTACTTATTTTTTGCTCAGACAAAGTTTGAAGCCATCGGATTAGTCTTGTGCTCTTTCTAATGCAATTTTTAGCTGGACTGATTTTTTGACACTTTCCGATGTAACGCCTGGAGGGCATGAAATTCTATCGAAGCCTTACGGCTTACTAGTCTCGTAAGTATGCGATTCACCGAAACTGTTAAGGAAACATAAATTCATGTTGCGAAGGGTGGTTCTCAAGAGTTTGACTCATGTTTGACACAAATTGCGCAATACTCCACCACTTGGCGACTCCTCCCTAACCTTTTCTGTAACCCAGCACCCTCGTTCAACTCACCTTCTCCCCCTTGCTAACCCCACGCCCCTTCAATCTTCAATTAAGGTAAAGCTAGCCAGCTACTGAAGAAGCCAACCGCTGGTCAGTCGTTTGAGAGCAATTCGTCCGACGTTAGTCGGATATATTTTGTTTATTGTGAGATCAGTAACATCTGATAATAATTTTTAAACTGAGAAACTTAAATGATTATCCTTGGATTTCTTTTTCAGGTATTTTTAATTTCACTGTCATGGTGCAAGATTTTGACTGACTTTTGTCAGTTCTTAAAATTTAAAGAGATTCAATTATCATGTTTCACTTATAAATAATTCATAAAATAGCGAGTTTAAAATGTGCTATTTTGAATCGTCCTTTTTTAGATATTTATTTAAGTAGTCAAGTTCAGATTTTTTTTGTGCCATAGGTGGTTTTCTTTAGTCCTATCTGCTTATAATTTTTTTATTTTTTGTTTCTACTCCTACGTCGCATAAAAACTTCTCTTCTTGTTTTTTTGCAATATTTTAATTCAAATCTTTTTTGATTTCTCTAGAGCAGATTTTTTTGATGGTGATGCTCAACGTGCCTTTAATAAGCTGGTGGTTAGTCCCAATTTTTAAAATCAACGCAGCTAAGCTGAACATGCAAAATGAAAGCAGGAACTCGATAAAATCCAATTGTCTTTTTATCAGCGCACAGGGAAGCAAGCGTTACACCCAAAGTTTAAGCTTTTCGTGTCACTTTTTTAATGGTTTTATTTGGGTGATGTCATTTGTTATATGCATTGGCATTGAGTGGCCTCACTCTCTAAATGACAACGCTAATATTAAGATCACCCGAGGTTTTCTTAAACTAGTAAAGACCAGTAAAGGACTCCTAGGTGACGACTGTTCATAATAAAGCTTTGCAAATAAAATAAGAAATTTGATTTCAAAAAGTTTAGCTTTTGCAAAAAAAACATTTTTTAGCTTTATTTGCTCTGGAACGAAGTTTGAAGCAATTATTGTAATTTTGTTGGTCATTTTTAGGCAAGTTTATCTACGAGTCTTCCGTTAATTGAGTTACCATCGAGGCTACCTCTGCCGGTCGGTTAATATTAATTCTTCTGACATCACTTGTTTATATTTCGCTTTTAATTTTAGGCAAATAATCAAGAAGCTAAAAGAGACCATATCAGTTTACTGGTCAGAAACACACAGTGGTAGTATCCACCACCATCCTCAGCAGCAGCCCCAGTTTGGAGCAGAGCCCATAATGGAATTGGCCCAACTATCCAGCTTCATGGCTTTCACTTTCAACTACGAGGGAGAGTCGAAACAACAGGTGTGAGAATCTGTTACAACTTGCTAATGTGTGCTCTGTAATAGAGAATTCCTCAAGCCTATGGCATTTCCCGTTGACCATGAAATTCTTTTGCTCTATGATCTTCGCATTCAATTTTGCGCTGCTAGAAAAGAAATGGCAGTTGAGAACTGGCTGATTTGGTCTAATTCTGTTGCGCTGCGATTACACAGAAATCACGATTATTGCTTAATTATTCTTACTTAACTATGTGAGAAAATTCACATTTTCTCGGATCTAAAAGAATGATCGCAAGAGCTAATCTTAAAGTACTAATAATATGAATGTCAGTCCTTACAGTCATGACGTAAATGGAAAGCATTAATCAGCTGCATTGTGCGGGCAGTTCTACTATGTTAACGTATATCGGTGAATGGACACTGAAGCTGAATTTATGAAATATTGACAACGAAGGTTTTTCTCAGGTACGACTGTTCTCCCTTGTGTTCATGGGTGAGAGTCCCTCCTTAGAAGAAGACTTTCTCTTTCAAAGTGGAGGCAGTGGAACCCACACCCCACGCTCAGCCCATTCAGCCAACGGTACTAGCGATGTGCGTGATAGTAATGACAACAGTAGCCATGGGTCTGGGCACCAAGTATCCTACGATGGTATTCTCTGGTCGAAGGAAGACGCGAGTAGTAATCTGGTGGGAGGCTTTATCCGCAAGCCGAGTTTGACTCTCGTGCGTAACACTGTCTGGAGGGATTACCATTTCTCTATCAGGTGAGTCGTTCACTAAGTGACAAGTTTACAGAGAGGGTCAAACTCCTCACATAGTTCTGTCTGAGCACAAATCTGAGAGTGGAATCTAAATTGAAAGTTTTAGAATCCTGTATCAGTTCTCAATTATTAATTTTGTCATTTTTTTTGCTTTTATCCTTGTAAATATTTCTGATGGTTTTGCCTCCGAATTATACAGATTTCTGCCTCCGAGATACAGGATTGGATTTTCTTTAGGTTTTTGATTGGCACTGACTTAAAAGGAATTCGAAAAGGTAATTTGATCTTTAACTCTGCAACAAGTCTCTGCAGATTGAGGTAACTCACGATCTAAAACGTTCGTTCTATGATAGCAAACCAGAGTATAGACAGAATTCTTCATGTGAAATTGCTAATTGCTTATTTTTTCATTGTGTCAAAGCTTCTCGCGCAAATTGAATGTTGTGCTGTTTAGAAATGGTGTTCTGTACAAGGCGGAGTACATGTCAGGTGGAAAGATATCCCAACCAGAAATGGTCGTCTCGTAAGTCTAACTAAAATATCCACTTTAGGATAAACAGTGGCGGCGTCGGGGTGTCACCTATAGTAACCCCTAAAAATATAAATGCGGTGTGTTCTGTAAATTTTCCAGGAAATGCGATGAAAAAAAACAATAGTTCACATCTAGTTTCAAACATTCATAGCTGAAAATGGAATTTTTTGTTGTAAAAAATAACATTTTGGTTTTTTGATTTTTCTCGGCCAGGATGCACTTCATAAAATGTAAGGTTTCCATTCACCAATCATAAATTATAATTTTAGGTCTGACGTCTCGTTTTATATACGCTGTCGATTTGAGCGGCAAGTCTGTGTATTTAATAGCCGCGTCAGCAATTCCAGGCGGCTATTATTGCGCTCCTAGTTTTTTTTTCTAAAATTCAAAGAATTTGAATTGTATTGGGGCGCTTTTTTTAAGATGTGTTCACACATTTTCAATGACTTTGATCTTTCAAAACAGGATAAACAGGTAAAGCCCAGCGGACATTAAGATTCATTAGAGGCCCAAAGTGGGCTTTATTAGTCCTTCAAGTGCTTAGAGTGGTGCAGCTGCTGGGATGGCCTCAATTTAAGGTTAAAAGGTCATTTTTAGGAGTTTGTTGGCTCAAAATGGTGCATTTTTTCATGTTTTTAATTGCTCCCAAACGAAGTTGGTAGCAATTATATTAGTCCTGTCGGTCTTTTTTTGTGCGATTTTTCTCTTGACCGATTTTT
The DNA here is from genome assembly GCF_964194025.1 of Convolutriloba macropyga. Lineage (NCBI taxonomy): Eukaryota > Metazoa > Xenacoelomorpha > Acoela > Convolutidae > Convolutriloba > Convolutriloba macropyga. The sequence continues at coordinate 62,811,361 of NC_134474.1, forward strand.
CGTCTGACGATTTTGACTTTTCGTCCTCAAAAACGGGATAAACAGGTAGCGCCCAACGGGCATCAAGTGCTCTTAGAGCCTTTCCGCCTTTCAGCTCTGTTCCAGCTCAAACTGTTTCGGAGACTTATAATTATGGTGTGAAGAGCGGTTCTTAGAGGTTGAAGACCCCCCCCCCCAACTGTTGACCCCCCCCTACTATTGCCCCCCAACACCCTACCGCGCTGTTGCCCCCCACCCAACTGTTGCCACCTCCATCACCACCCCCATGGCTAGTTACTGACGAACAACGGCTCGCTAAAAACACGCAAATTTATACAAATTTTCACAATTTTTTTCAAGCTTTTTGAAAATTTTTGTCATTTTTGTAAAACTTTTGTCAAATTTTCGAGTTTTATCAACCCTAGATGTCAAGGAACTCACTCTACGGTTTGATAATAGTTTACTGCGTAGTTTCTAAGAGTAATAGAATGGTTTCAGCATTTCAACTTCGCAAATTTTTGAAATTTTTTGAAAAAACTTGCAAATTTTTTCAAGGTTTTTAAAATTTTTTGTCGATTTTTAGGTTTATCCAGCCTCAAGAGCCAAGGAGCCTCCTCTAGGGTTTGATGATAGATTACGGTATAGTTTCTAGACGTAATGAAATTTTTTTCAAGATTTTACCATCACGAATTTTAGCATTTTTTTTTTGAAAAAAATAGCATTTTTTATTTTTTTTTTAGCATTTATTGTCATTATTCAAGATTTTTTCGCCTCATGGTTCGGAAAACCTGCTTAAGGGTTGGATAATATGTGGCTGCGTAATTTTAGTGGTAATGGAATGGTTTTCAACTTTTTAATATCACAAATTTTATCGATTTGTTTTTTTAAAAATTGCAATTTTTTCAAGTTTTTTGACATTTTTTGTTATTTTTTTTACGTTTATCTAGCCTCAAGAGCCAAGGAACCTCCTCTAGAGTTTGATAACAAGTTATTGTATAGTCTCTAGATGCAATGATGTGTTTTTAAAGCTTTGAACATTTAACGAGTTTTTGCATTTTTTTGAAAGAATTTTGGCAATCTTCATGTTTTTTTAGAAATTGTTTCATTTTTTTAGGTTTATTCAGCCTCAAGAGCCAAGAAGCCTCCTTTGAGGTTTGATACTAAGCTGCTGCTTAAGAGTAAATGGAATGTTTATCGTTATTTTAATGACTCGAGTTAGAAATTTTTTGATAATTTTAAGATTTGAAAAATTTTTGAAAAATTATTATCATGTTCCAAGTGCATGGGTCTTTATGAGCCAGTGAAATTGTTTAAGGCATGAAATATGCATACTAGATGGTCTCTTGGGACAATGGAATGGTGTTCTGAAGATATTAATATCACGAATTTTAGCAAGATTTTGTTAAAATTTGCTATTGTTTTTAAAATTTTTGAATTTTTTTTGTCCTTTTCTGAGTTTAACGATCATTACTGGCCAACGAAGCTTTTTAATTCTTGCAGATGGCTTACATAGCATAAATCCAGCGACAAAAAATGTTTTTGAACATTTTCTTTACTGCGAAATGTGGAAACTTTTTTATTGGAATTTTGCTGTTTCAGTTTTTTCTATATGATTTAGTTACTAACAAGTTTAGAAAACTTGAAGTTGTAGATTCGAATCTCACCATGGAAAAAATTCCTGGCTCTCTCTTCTCTCTGTGTTGGCTGGCGTTTCTTTCCTTCTCCTTCTCGCTCACGTTTAATCTCTCTCTCTCTCTCTCTCCTTAATTCTTTTGTTGATGCCGCACTTCAGCGGCTGTTATATGGCGTGATGTCATAGCCTATTACCCTAATCTCAGGCCCCTTCAATCAAGCTAAAGCTAGCCTCACTAAACAGTGGCTAGGTACTGACGAAGCCAACCGCTGGCCGGTCGTTTGAGAGCAATTCGCCCGACGTTAGTCGGTTATGTTTGTGATTTTTTTTAGTTTTTTGTTTGATTAGTCTTAGGTTGAAGTTTTTAAAAGTTGATGAAGGCCTTTTGCGAGACAAAATTTTTCGTTATGACATTTTTAAGAGCTATATATTGTTACTACAAACACGCAAAATGATACTTTCCAGCTTCAGGGGACAGGTAATCTCCTTTAAGGTTTGATAATAGGGCACTGTATAGTTTCTGGTAACAATGGATTGGTTTTCAACATTTTAATGTTTCGAATTTTAGCATTTTTTTTGCTATAATCTGCCATTTTTTAAAAAGGTTTCTTAAAGTTTTTGTCAATTTTTGATTTTTAACCATTCTCGAGTGCCAGGAAAACTATTCCACGGTCTGAAAAAAGTTACTGCTTGGTTGTTAGTTTCAATTGATTTGTTTTCAACAATTTAACCTTTCGAATTTTAAAAATTTTCCGATGAAATTTGTCTTTTATTAGGTTTTTCTTGCCTAAGTAGCCAGATAACCTCATACAGGGTTTGATAGTATGTTATTAAATAGTTGCTAGGGGGCAAAGGGAACGAATTTCTATTTTTTGAAATTTAAAATTTTTTATAAAATTTATCGATCTTTGAACCAATTATTTTTTTAAGGCTTGGAATCGAGTTACTGGATAGCCTCTAGAGACACAGAAATGATTCTTAAGATATTAATATCATAATTTTCATTCAAATTTGAATTTGATTTCATTTTTTTAAAGTTTTTGTCATTTCCGATTTAATCGATTTAATCGCAAGGGCCAATGTATTTTTTCAGGCCTTGCAGATATAATACTGCAGCAATTTCGGAAACAGAAATTGGTTTTGAACATATTTTTGAAATAGGTATATTTAATGTGATCAAATTTTGCCTAAAGGGTAAACGCTTCATTTTTTTATAAAAATTTAAAAGTCTGAGTTAATCGATCTACAGGAGCCAATGAATTTTTTCAAGTCTTGTACCTATAATCCTGGACGGATTTCAGAGACGAAAATTTGTTTTGATTACATTTTTCAAATAGGTATATTTAATGGGATCAAAATTTGCCTTCGGGGTAAAAGCTTCAAGGGTTTCAGCAATGAGTATATTTGTGTTTAATTTGTTTGATTGTTTTAGATTCTCAACTTGTTGAGATGATTTTGTTTGTTTTGGCTGGCATTGTTCAATTGATCTGATGGTCAGGTAGAGTACTTCTGAGTTTTTCATTCATTTCTTTGAATTGTTTTTCAGGACTTGTCCTGCTCTGTTTTTTTACTTCGTCTAACAGATTTTTTTCCTCTTATCCTCACTTCTTTAATGACTTCAGTGACTTTTACTGCTTTGCAATTATAATTTGTGTTTGTGACGTCATTTGTGCTTTTAGATCAATTGCGTGACTTACCTCACTCAAGGAAAATGACTTCTGAACTCACTTATGGAACTTTAAATTTTATGAACATTTATTAAATTAAAGGTCAATAGTGTGCATCTAAGTAGTGCCAAACTTATATGCCCTAATTCCTGAGTAATAGACTCTCGAGTTTTAATATTGAATTTTAATTTTGAAAAGGCTCCATTAGGGTTTTTCCTTGTAGAGCAAATGTGTCTAAGTCACAAAATGACAGTCCGGATCTAACCCAAAATGTCTGGTGGTCTATTAATAAGCTAGTGGTCGATCTGTCAATCTTATTTCTTTAGTTGTTTCAATTCATGGTAGGCCACAAGCTTCTATTGCGGCTATTTGCAGGCAATCTGCCGGCTATGTTTGATTTTGGCGTTTGAATTTATTATCCCCATTTTTAAATACAGCTGTTAAGGCTGATAGTTTTGAACATTAGTTTGTAAAGATAGGTATGTTTTGACTTCTTGACTGTTTTCGCTCTATTCTCATTCGCTTTCATTCCAATGTAATGCTTTCAATATTTGCCTACATTTTAGGTTAGCCGAGTGTTCCTCGTGTAAGATGTACAGAGACTCGGATAAACCATATACCTTCCTGCTGACAAGTTCCAAAGCCAACCAGGGACTGGCTAAACTTCTCCAGAACAGCAGAGCTGGCAGCCGACTCCTGGCTCCCATTACATCTTACTCCTTCGCTGCCCGCAATGAGAGGGATGCGACAGAGTGGATCTATGCTATCAGAAAGTTCCTACCGGTACGGTATTGTAATAATTTTGTATAATACTTTTTAAGAGAAACACTACTCAATATTTTCCGCGTAAGGACGTAGTTATCTCTCTAGCTGACAATTTTGCGTCTCAGAGCTTGTTTGAGCTAATAACGCATGTTTCCTTATCACCCTTTGATCATTTTTTCTATTCATTAACCTGCGTGAACAAGTTAAAAGTGTGCAATTACAGATGGCCATATTGTACCGGATGGAAGGGAAACAGCTATTCCGAAGTAATAAGTGCTGTTGCGTTAACACTGGTTTGAATCGACTGATAAGAGTGATTTAGTCATTACTCCTCATGATTACATGCTATCAAGGCTCGGAAATCATAACTTGTTTTTTCCGCCTGACGTGAACAGTTTTTATGAAGAAAATAAGGAGAACAATTGTTTTGTGATTTTGGGATTGAATTCGAGATATGTTATAGTACTTAACTGAAGCTTTAATAGTAATCTCATTTTCAGTCTTCGAGTGGGCAGAGGTCGAAGGGACGTCTCATTCCAGTGAAAGCGGGTGCACTTGTCGTTGATAACTTTAATGTGAGTTGTGATTATATCGGCATCATTTTTTTTTCAGTGATAAAAATCTCAATAAAATTGAGCCAGTTATGAAATAGCCAGCTTCAGGGATTAAAATAAAAGTATCATCGTTGAACTACCTTAGAAACACACGCGAAAGTTTTAAAATTCCACATTCCAGTGGCAAATACTCCGTGTTCCAGTGAATTTCTTGCCCTAATTAAATATGGTTTGAAGGATGAACAGACAAAGCAGTCCCATATAGCAAAATATTCCACGACAAAATAGTCCAACGAATTACGTATTTTGAAGCAAGTTTTTGGGTTGATTTTAATTCAAAGAAAATAATAGTAAAATTTTAAATTCGTAATAAATAGCCGCGAGTCGATAGCTGAGGCTATTTTTAGCCTTCTCTTGGATTTTTTTACAATTCAAAGAATTTGAATTGTATTGGGGCGCTGTCTTTTTTTAAAGATCTGTTCACACATTTTCATGATTTTTGAAGTCAAATTGGAGTAGTGGTTTTGGTCACGCCGAAACAGGAAGTGGAGCTATAAAGCGAGTGGTTTTGCGACATAAATTTTTTCGCTCTAATTTTGAGGTAGAGTGAGAAAACGGTGTTTGAACAAAATTCGCTTTCTCGCTGGTTTTTTTGTTCACATGCGGCAATTTCACTTTGATTTTTACTGTTTTTTTCCGATTTTTCGGATATGACTTTTTTCAATAGCTGCGAAGCTGTAAGCTGAGCAGAGCTATATTGCGGTTCTCCTGGTTTTTTTGTTTTGTCGTCTGACGCTCTTTTTCGTTTTACATTTATTCACACCGCAAAGCTGAAAAAGTCAATTTTTCTGAATGACTTCTTCCTCTCACTAACAGCGCTTGCGCGGGTGACGTCATTTCTCATTCTCTAGCGAAGGTTTTAAGTTCATTTGCGTGATTAGATTTTGATCATACTTGACTTACCTCACTCAATAAAATGACTTTTGCACTTTAAAACTTAAGTTTAAAGGGAATTAAATTAAGGTCACAGTAACTCAGTTGTGTAATAAAGGTCCCCAAAGAAAGGGCTTCTGCGCAATGAATTTTACAAGCTTTATTTTTTATTAATTTATCGCTGAATGTTTTTTACCTAGTTTTTTGAGCGGCGTCGATTTTTTTTTTCAATTTAGATCTGTATCTTTTTCTATCTCTATTATACGGCGCGCAAGTCTGTTCTTTCGCAGCTATTCGGGCAATCTGCCGGCTGTATTCTAAATGGTTTTCGCTATCCATTCCTAGTTCTTTCTCGGCATAGTTTTTTGTTTGAACAAAATTTCCTTTTCTCGCTAGTGGTTTTTTGTTCACATTAGGCATCTTAGCTTTGACTTTCTGTTTTTAAAAATTTTTTGGGATCTGATTTTTTAGGAAATGTATTTCCAAATTCACTCATAGTCCGTTCTAGGTCTAGTTTTTTGTTCGTTCAATGGAAATATTTTGAATTGTACGTCAGGACTTGTCCTGCTATGTTTTTTATTTCGTCAAGATTTTTGTTACGACCATATGACGTCACCATGACTTCAAATCTGATTTTTGTTCATTCGTTCATGCAATTTCAATTGAATTGCTTGCGTGACGTCATTTTCACTCTAAGTGGAGCGAGTTTGTGTTCATTGGCGTGATTAAGTTTTTGTCCACTCGTGACTTACCTCACTCTCAAAAATGACTTCCTCACTTCGAAATTGACTTTTTACTTTAATTCAAAGAGATAAGGTCAAGTGAGTGCTTTTCCTTCTAATTGAAGGGTTTTTGTTGGCAGCTAATAGAGGCAGCAATAAGTTATACAGATTCCTAATCAAAATTTAACGTCTTAGCCCTGAATGAAAAGAATAAATTTTTGTTGTCTGTTTTTTTGCTTTTTCGAGACTGCATACCTTCGAAGCTATTGCGGCTTTTTTCTGGCAATCTGCCAGCTGTACTTTACGTTTGCTCAATTGCTCTCAAAGTAAAATTGTAGCAATTTTATCAGTCCTCTAGATCTTTTCATGACTCGAAGGGGATTATTGTTTTTCTACCTGTTTTTACTACTCGAAGAGGAGCACTTGTATTCTACAGGTTTTTTCAGCGGAAGCAAATTTTTTTATGACTAGAACTTTGCCTCCTTTCCTATCGAACATTGACCTGTTGTACCACGTTGACCTGTTTTCGAACATTGGACGTCAATAGTTTCTATTTAAATGGAAAAAGCTATATTCAAGGTCAAAAGGTCGTTTTGAGGAGTTTTGATTCGATAACAGTTTCTCCGCCCTATCCGACTACAAACACCCCATCCGCAGCTACCTACCCCCACCTACATAACCTACGTATCCCTACCCAACTCATATACGTACTCCTCTCTCACCCCCATACACCGCCAAACCTAATCACACCCACTACCTAATACGTTGTGTATGCATTTTCGAAGCTCTTCTTGTTCTATTGGGCAGTTAGTTTTAATTACTCTCTAACGAAGTTTTAAGCAATTATTGTAAACGTGCTCTTCTTTTTATGCAAAATTTTTGGTTGACCATTTTACCCCCTTTTGTTGTAGAACATTCTGTTGACTTCTCAAGTGACACCTTCAAGCTTCAGTTCTTCATTTTTAATTGCTCTTGAACGAAGTTCATAGCAATTATTGTAAACGTTTTTCTTATGCAAAATTTTCGCTTGACAATTTTGACTTTTCGAGTGACTTTTACGCCCTTGACTTTTTGCATTTCGCGTGATCTAAAATTCTCTCTCAGTCGCAATTTCAAGCGGCTGAATTCGATTGGTGGCAATTTAATACTAAAAGTCAAATGAAAAGTGCGCCGAAACTGGTGCCATTTTTTTACTTTAAATCGTAATAGTGGTATATGTTAGCCTCTAATGTGGAAGATGCCCCACTCACCCCTCCCCCATTCTACCCGTAACTCCTCCTCCGCGCGTACCACCACTCCTCCCCGCCCTATACTCACCCCACCACCCCTTAATTAAGCTAAAGCTAGCCTCCCTGAGCAGAAGCTAGCTACTCACGAAGCCAACCACTCGCCAGTTGTGTGAGAGCAATTTGGGACTGTTTTGTCTGCGGATAATTTGACTGGAACTGTCTTTCTGGACACGGTTAAAATAGCATTGTTGTCGTCGTTACTTTAGGCAGCTGTTTGCCGCTACGAGCGGGAGAGGGAGGAGTTCTACGCTATGGAGAAGTTCTCCCTCCTCAACATATCACGTGTCATTACACCAACTGATCTCACTCACTACAAATCCGACACTTTAATTGCTGATGAGGATGATCTGGAATTGGGAATGAGAATGTTATCCGCGCCTGAAGTTGAACTTTTGAACACCAACACACGATCGAAGTCCAACCCAGACCTCAATTACGTCATCATTGTAAGCCATTGAAGTCTTTGATATATTGTTGAAACACACATGTGCAAGTTTTAAAAAGCCAGATTTCGGCAGTTTCAGACTGATGCTATTTTCTATAATAATTGTCAGGTTTTGGACTGGCAAGTTGCGATTTTCAAGCAAGATTGCGTGAGTCTGCTCAAGGTACTTCGAAATACTGACTAATATCGAAACACTGCATGACAAATGCAAGATTTTCTCAGTGACTTCATCAGAGTCACAAATCCTAAACGACCTGAACTTTATCAACTGTATTGAGTTTGCTGCGTCCCTTAATTCATTTCTACTGCTACTATCGGTTAATTAAACGCATTACTATCACTTCCCGGCTTTCCAGATGCTTCGCGTGCATCTTACAATTCTATAGTGTCATGCGTGATGGATACCTAAGTCGCATCTATCAATTTTCTTGATATTAAACCAGTTTAATTTGGTTCAGACATAAATTCTCTCTCAACTACGACGCTAAAGCCTTTATTCCGGGACAGATCCGATATCTCATGACGAATTAAAGTTTATAATCAAAATGCTTATTGTTGTTGAGCCGCTTGCTTACGGATCAGGCTGGACGCTTGTGAGTTGAAGTTTCTGATAAAGTTTGGTTTCAGCCGTTAAAAATAAAGTCAAATTTAACCATTTAAAAGTTGCGATCAAATGAAATTCAAATTTAAAAAGTTTGTTGCAAAAAAGAATTTACAAACATAAAAAACATTAGCAATAGCTTTATCATTTGAAGCACAGAAGAGTAATCATATCGTTTTCGCTGCTTGTAGGATTTTCAGCCGACAGCAGAAGCGAAGGGAGAGGAAGACGATGACTTCGAGATAGTGGAAAACACCAACTTAGTTGACAATCTGCTCCCAATGGTGCTCTACTTCTGCTGCGAGAGGGAAGCAGCCTCATTTGTATCTATCATCCAAGACATTGTATCACACGCCACTATACAGTCTCTACCGGTTGCCAGATTGAGCTCTTACGTCACTAGATCGCTGGAGAAGACTCAAACTGATATTAATAGAACCAGAATGCTCAATAAATATTAGCCTCATTTTATATCACTTAGTCTAGATTTATTCTATTAGATTATTGCAACGCTCTAATAAATGTTGTAGCAAAATTTACCTTTTTGATTAGCTGCAACGCGAGGTTGTGGAAAGTTTCAAGATATCCTTAAAACGAAGCAGATAGAATCGTATTACTTAGAATAATGCAATGTCGCATCTTAAGTTAAAAGCGCCCTCGTCGAGCCCTCACAACACTACCCCCCTTCTTTGCCCCCTTCCCCACCAACCGGTCGTTTGAGAGCAATCCGCGCGACTTTAATTGGTTATATTTATTCATGCAGAATATTCTACTGAGGGTTAATTAATGTAGAATTGATTGGTTGTTCATTTTTTTTTGAATGAGATGAATTTGCTGCGCTTAAATTAAAAAAAATTGCTTTGATACAATTACTTCATATCTTGACGTATTGAGTTGTCGTTAGCCGTTTTTTTTTGTATTTTTGGCATTATTTAAACAGCTTTGATAAAAATTAGTTGTTGAACGGGGCTCTATTATTCCGGTGTGTTGTGAAGCCAATACGGTCCTTCCAAAGAAAAATGGTCCCTCCATTCTCAATTTTATGTACTCTAATGTTTAGTTGACAATACCATTTAAACTCTTTAAAAAGTTATTTATAATCAATGTATTTGCTCAGGGCTCATTTAATTGTTGAATTTTTGAATTGACGATGGTTTTTTTCGAAATTTTGTATGATACTTTTATTATCACCGTTCTTCAACGTTAATGTACACTTTTTATGTCAATTTATGCGAGATAATCAGGTTTTCGTGCACATGTGCAACTTTTTATTTGATGACGTAATCAATAATTTTTGGTAGTTATATCTAGTAAATTCATGGGAAAAAGCACAATTCATTTTTAATCAAGCTTTGAAAGTTTCTGCTTTTATTTCTGGTATTTTAAGTGTGTGAGTTATGATGCCTCTAAATCGGAAAGAAATACATGTAATTAAAATTGGCAGTCTCCAAGGCGCAATGAACATATTTATTTTAATAATTTTTTAATGAAAATTAAAATTTAAAAACCATTTTTAACAATACGTCCAATTCTTCAGCTACTTAACAATACATATGTGTTAAAATTGTTTTTATTTTTTAAAATTATTTATAATGTAGCCGTGATTTGTTGCGCTACATGCAGTATTAACTTTTTGATTAGCTGCAGCGCGAGACTGTGGAATTTTTCAAGATACCCTTAAAGCGAAGCAGATAGAATCGTATTACTTAGAATAATGCGATGTCGCATCTTAAGTTAAAAGCTGTGAGGTTGAGCCGGATGATGCAAGCTATAGTCCATGTTTTGCTTCTCGGCGAAGCGTTATGGCGACGTGCTTGTTAATTTTTCTCGAACGAAGCAATTACTTTGGACGTTTTTTTTAATGCAAAATTTTGCTTTAACTTTTCGATGGACTTTTCGATAACTGTTTCTTGGGCTTAGCTTCGGATTTAAAATAAACACCCTCTAACATTTACCCTCCTGCACCTGGCGATTTGGACCCCCCCGTCGAGCCCTCACAACACTATCCCCCTTCTTTGCCGCCTTCCCCACCCTAGCCAGCATCCCTGAGCCAAAGCTGGCTACTAACGAAACCAACCGGTCGTTTGAGAGCAATCCGCGCGACTACTTTAATTGGTTATATTTATTCATGCAGAATTTTCTCCTAAGAGTTAATTCATGTAGAATTGATTGGTTGTTCAATTTTTTTGAATGAGATCAATTTGCTGCGCTTAAATAAAAAAAAATTGCTTTGATACAATTAATTCATATCTTGACGTATTGAGTTATCGTTAGCCGTTTTTTGTATTTTTGGCATTATTTGAATAGCTGTGATAAAAATTAGTTGGGGCCTCTATTATTCCGGTGTGTTGTGAAGCCAATACGGTCCTTCCAAAGAAAAATGGCCCCACCATTCTCAATTTTATGTACTCTAATGTTTAGTTGACAATACCATTTAAACTCTTTAAAAATTTATTTGTAATCAATGTATTTGCGCAGGGCTCATTTAATTAATGAATTTCTGAATTGACAATGGTTTTTTTCGAAATTTTGTATGATACTTTTATTTTCACCGTTTTTCAGCGTTAATTTACACTTTTTATGTCAATTTATTTGAGATAATCAAGTTTTCATGCACATGTGCAACTTTTTATTTGATGACATAATCAATAATTTTTGGTAGTTATATCTAGTAAAGTCATGGGAAAAAGCACAATTTATTTTTAATCAAGCTTTGAAAGTTTCTGCTTTTATTTCTGGTATTTTAAGTGTGTGAGTTATGATGCCTCTAAATTGAAAAGAAATACATGTAATTAAAATTGGCAGTCTCCAAGGCGAAATGAACATATTTATTTAAATAATTTTTTAATGAAAATTACAATTTATAACGCTTTTTTAACAACACGTCCAATTCTTCAGCTACTAAACAATACGTATGTGTTAAAATTGTGTTTACTTTTCAAAATTATTTATAATGTAGCCGTGATTTGTTGCGCTACATGCAGTTTTAACTGTTTTGATTCAGTGATTTTTACCCAGTTTTTCCTGTTTATTTTTGTAGCATTCTCGGCTAAATTTTTGATGAGCTTGGGCCCTATCTTGTGGTTTCATCGTTTTGCTCGTACAATAACAGTCGTTTTTGGATTACTTCGAGTTTAAATTTGTTCGCATAATTTGATGACTTTTGAAGTCAAGTTGGAGAACCGTTTTTGATTACAACGAACGATGAAATTGAGCGAAGCAGCAAATAATTTTGCGGCGTAATTTTTTAAACTCCACGTATGACTTCGAGTGAAAAAGTTGATTTGAACCAAATTCAAGCTTTGAAAGTGAAAGTCGCTCATGTGCGGTAGTTCAAATCTAATTTTCACTTTTTTCTTCATTATTTATTGCTTTTTTGCCATTGTTTTCAAAATTGTCTTAGTTTTCTCACGGATTGTCTTAGTTTTTTTAACCGGCATGCTGTTTTTTTAATCAGATATCACGCTTACTTAAGTACTCCGAAATCACGCTCACTTCAATCATCTATTGTTAAGTTATGCAATTTTTCGGATATTGGATACAAATGGCGTTATTTCTTACCATAATTGGCTCGGGTATTTTTTCTTGGTTATTGGATGTGAGCCAATAAGTTTTTGGGTCAAGAACGATTTACCTTGAAAAGTTTCTACACTCGCAACGACCCTTAATTTTTTTAATTTTTACAAGTTAAATTTCAGTTGACGTGATTGTTCTTTACTAAAACAAGCTTCAATAAACTGCAACCATTATCTGTTCAAGGCGGCTTTGCTGATTTCATTGTTTGTGTTTTGCAACCGTTTGGTTGTTGAAAATAAACATCACTGCCAGAATTGAACAAATAAATTTTTTCGAGAGACATTAAACCTTTCAATTTTCAATAAGTTTTTTAGCTATTGAAACCTGATTTTCGGGCATAGTCTCTTTTTCAGTATCCTAAGATTTTGTATTGTATTGGAGTACAGATTTTCAAAGATTTGTTTGCACATTACTGAAGTCAAGTGGGACTGATGTAAGTCTAATTGAAGTGGTTAATTGAACAACAGTGGTGTAATTCGTAAAAAAAACTGGTTAATTTGTGATTTGATTTTTTTGGGTCTTTTAGACTTCAGATAAAAAGTGGTTTTTGAGCAAAACATTCAATTTTAAAGAGCAAGATTTTCACGCGCAGATTTTCGTTTTCCAATTTTTTGTTTCAGACTGAACTTTTGCTAAAATTGTTTTTCTACTTACGTGGTCTTTAGTTTGTGTTGACTTTCAGGACAATTTTTCTGTTAAAATAGTTGCTACTAAGTTAACTTCATGCGCAACTTTTTTGCCGTTAACGTTTTCTTTTAAACTTTATTTCATTTATCTCTTTCGTTATTACTCTGTTGTTATTATATTTCTTAAAAGCAAAATGTAAAAGTTTGGGGGTGCAAAACGCTAGGTTTTCTAGGATGAGGGTGAGGAGAACCAGGAAAATCTAAACGTATTTGCATTACACTGACAATCAATTGAGGTAAGACAATGCGTTTACTGTTTACCTTATATTTGGAAATATTTTGTATAAAAGAAATCTGTAGCAATTTTCGTGCTCAAAATTTCTACAGATGGAACCAGAGTTGCTTTACTAAAACATTTGCAATTGAATAATGACAGACGAATGTTTGTTAATTTTTTAAGATTTTTCCCAGTATCCATATTTGTTGTTTCATGCGTTTATTAAGCATCAGCACCTATCATCGGACGATATGCCCACAATCGACTGGCGGGACTCCATTTTGTTATCATTTAGTTTGATTTAGTAGGGAGAGGTCTAGCTTCAATTGGTTTTTAGGGGTTAGCCTATATTTATGGGAATTAAGGCTTTAAAAAATAAAATGTTTACAGTAAAAAACACGAAAAATTTTCTGGACTGCTAATGATAAACTGACGTCAATTGAGTTGAACTGGTCTAAATTGGGAATTAGAAAACAATTGCAATGAGGCCTTAAATGTCCTGATTGCAACCAGAAAAAACTACTCAATTGCAATTGGGCTCAAAAACATCAAAATTCATCGTAAAATTTAAGAGAGTCAAGTACAAAATTCACAGTAGGAGTGTCAAACTAAAACAAAAATAGAAAGTCAAAGTAAAAAAATGCTTCAAGCGTCGTTCATGAGCTTTTTTATTTTTGTAATTGCTTATTAAAAAATTTTGGAAGATATTTCAATTGATTTTAACCCACTTTCGAATATTGGATATCTCCATGTGGGTAGTTGACAGTGTCAGTAAATTTCTGCTCTCTATCAAAACAAATTGTTTTGATCGTATTTTGCTTCTGCGTTCTCCAGATTACCCCAATTGAAAACATCAGAAACGATCGTCAAAAATTGTGAATCTAAATAAATTGCTTTGCGGCTCATCCGAAAAATCGAACTCAAATTAGCGTCTCTATAAGAGAGCAGGATTTCATTCTAAATTTAAACCTTTTCAAAGAGGACATTGAAATGAAAGAACGTGGTATTATATAAATTACAAATTTCATCAAAATTTGCATTTCATCATTCTTGCGTTGCAGGTACCAATAGTCCCGGTATTAGTTAGTTTCCGGGCTTCTAATAATCCGTCTTCAAGCTACCTTTGATGACGTGCATGACTGTTTGTGTAAAATATGTCTGTCGAGTGAAATTGTGCAAATTGGAGCTTGATTTCAGTTCAGTTGTTTTGTCATTACTGTGTCCAATTATGTAGACATATCAATGGCAATGCACTAGTGCTTTTTGCATATCAGCACCACAATTGGGCACTGAATAAGATTTAATAGAAACGTGCAATCGGTTCATACTAGCTTAACTTTCAAAAAAATTTCAACCAGTGAAGAGAAATTGAAATATAAAAAGAAAAAATTATTAATAAATCAGAACTTTCTCATTTCTCAAATTATTTGAAATTTTTTTTAGCTAACAATACTAAAATGTTTACGATACTACACATCACCTCCGAATAAAACGAAGGCGTTTGTAACTCTTAGTGATTGAGAATAGTTAGTTAAAAGTTAGTAATCAAGTATTCGCTTCCCCTGAAAAATAAGAAGAGCAAAAATTGATGTTACGTGTTAGGAAAATTTTTAAGTCCAAATGCAATTTATAGAGACGTATTTTACATTTTGCATCGTCTAACGTTATAGGCCGCATAACGTCAAGATCACATAAAATTGTAAAATGATTGCATTACACAACTGTTTTTCACTAGACAAAAACTCGACACGTTGAAAAGTAGCCGAAACGAAAAACGCTAGATGTTTTTAATGTTTCAAACGACCCAGCCCCAATCCCCAACCCTGCACATCGCTCATGCCGTAGGGGCCCTGTGCAGCCAAAGATCCCCCTCCTAGCGTTGAACGTTACGCCCATTGCTAAGTTTTGAATGCCTTACAAAAGAGTTCAAATGAAATTTTTTCGGCGAAGTGTAACTGAAGAGAGTGATGATTGAGAAGCCAATCTGCAGCAAATAGAAAGCCACAAGTTAGGAGAGCTAGATCGCCAATTTCAGGTTTTTGCTCTCAAAAGAACACCTGAAGGTCTTTTCTCAAATTTCTCCATTTTTTAGAAAAAAAATTGCGCTACTCTGGATTTAATAGAGCAAAATACTGAGAACACACTTTCCAGGAAATGCTTGAACCCTTAAAACATGTTTCCCAAAGGAAGTCCAATTGCAACTTGGATGTTTGTGTTCTGATCTTTTTTTCAACCAGGATTTTCCAAGATTTTATCTTCAAGAAACAAAAAATTGAGGTTTAACAAGATACAATATAATGCTGTAAATATTTGGCGAATCTAACTCATCTTCAGGTTACGACCTTCCTCGGCTCTGCCCTGAACTTGTCCGAGGCTGCACAGAATTATATTGTAACCCATACCAAGTTGGTTACTGTTCTTGTTGCAACTCTTTTTCAAAATGCGGGAATATAGATGACAGGCTGGCTTCTTTTCTTGTCATTTTTTTTTACTTTTTTACGCATCATAAAGAATCATGTTTGTTTACGCATCGTAAAAAAGACCATTTTGTGGTTCTCAGTATCTAGTTTTAATTTATATAAAAATGATCAGAATTTTGAATAAGAAACCTTTAAATTTTCCAAGGAAAAAATTGAATTAAAAAAACAAAACATCATTCCGGTTGGGGGCCCGGCTTGACAGAACGCGTTGAAAATTAAGATTAAAACAATTCGAATTTTTTTAATAGTAACTTAGATATGTTCGTTAGAGATTTGTCACTTTGTCACCAGTTTTTTTCTTACAGTTTCATGCCTAAAAATTTTGACAAAAAAATTCAAAAAAAAGTTATTTTATTTTTCCTTAAAAGTTTTGCTTAAAAATTGCATCCGTATATTTGTTTTCTGCTAGTTAAAGACCATTTCACAAACCATTTTTGTATCGAAAAGATTGTTTGGAAAAATGAAGACCTAGAAATCCTAAAGAAGCCAAACTCAACTTTGAAAATGCAAAACTAAAAGCAGAAAAACCAATTGTTTAATGAATTGCTCAGTTGTTTTGCAAACAATTCTTCCTATTTCATCAGAACTAACCAATTTAATATTCTAAAAACTTGGAGACGTACAAAAAACTGGTTTCATGAAATGAACATCAATCCAACCAAATTCATTAATGAAAAGTAAAGGTCGAATTCTTTTATCTTTTCTTATTTGTGTTCTTTATATTGTCAGAGCAAATCATTCAAACTAATCTCCTCAAGCATATTGAAAAACAGAAATAATTGATAGTTTAAGGATTGAGGGTTGAAAAGTTTAATACAAATGATCAAAAAATTTTGAAAAACAATTCTTACTTCTTTATTTTGAAACTACTCTTTGAAGTCCTGCAGTCATTGGTCGTGTCTGTGAGTTGAAAAACTAGTTTTTATTGTGAAACTCCTCATATAATAAACACCCATTTTGAGGATACATTTTCTTCAACTCACATGAAAATTTTTAGCATTTCATATCTCTTTAAAAAGACTCTTACTATGCAGGTTGAAAGGGCCAAAACGTAAAAACTTCCGATAACCGCTCTTCCTCAACGCTGCTAGATAAAACGTTTTAAAACAGCTTTTAAAGTTCCTTTTGATAACCTTCGGAAGTAAAAAAAAAGCTACAGTTTGTTTACTGCAAATTGCAGTTTAAAATATATCCAAGATCAGAAATATGTTTACTTAAAGTCGTTATTAACACACTTGCGGGATTTTAATTAACGAATAGGCCGAGTATGCTCCTGAAACGTCAAATACTTGAAAACTTCTAATATTTAGTAAAAACAATTTCATCTCAAATTTTAGTGTGAAATTTACAATTACCAATGCAATTGACTCAAAAAGTCTGCACCTTATTTTAAGACAAAAACGAAAAGTGACCAAGCTTTGGTATTGATCAAGCGCCAAAAAAATCAAGGCTTTTTGTGTTGTCATTTAATTTGAGATGGTGTTTGTTAGTGTCATATGTTTGCATAGTTTTCCTCTGTCTTTCGTTCAAATTATACCACATTTACTTTGCAAGATTGTGTTGAAGAAATTTCGTTTTTGTCAGCCGAAAAAAGCTTATTTTTGGTTCAAACAGTACAAGTAATGTTCTTCTCAATGCATATAAGTTTCTATGGGATTTTCAAACGGTTTCTCTGACAGAAGTTAAAAGTTGTTTTGCAACCTTGAGAGGCATATTTGAACATATGTGCTACGCAGGCTCGCATGGGCAGTCTTGCTGCCTAAACGATTAGTTTCTCTCTGTTTCTTTAAAATCAACTTTGCCACGTCTCAACTGTCAAAGGTACATGAATCTATCCGTACATGCAACGTTCTCTTACTGCCACTTAATTTACAGAACGTAACTTTGTACCCGATAACTAGTTTGCCCCATAGTTCAATTGTCCCATAACCCTATCCAATAATCAATCGGAAAAGAAATGCGAAACTGAATGATTTTCAATACTCGTTAATTATTTCACGCCTCATAGGTCCCGTTTAAATGAAATTGATACGATGAAAAGTAGCCCAATACATTTACTTGACCAGAACTCGTTAGAACATAACCGACTAACGTCGGGGGAATTGCTCTCAAACGACCGGCGAGCGGTTGGCTTTGTCAGTAGCTAGCTACGTTTTAGTGAGACTAGCTTAAGCCTAATTAAGGGGCGTCAGTGAGCGCAGCAAGGGTGCATGGGGGGGGGGGGGGTGACGAGGCGTTTTCCGCTGCACGGGGCCTGTACGGCCTGAACGATGTGCAGTGTGTAGAATAGGGGGGGGGGGGGGGGGGGTGAGTGAAGGGGGGCTGATGTGGGGGGCTCTAAGAGCACTTGATGTCTTCTGGGCGTTACCTGTTTATCCCGTTTTTGAGGACGAAAAGGCAAATGGGCCAGACGAAAAATCGGTCAAGCGAAAAATAGCATAAAAAGACCAACTGGACTAAAATAATTGCTACAAACTTCGTTTGAGAGCAATTAATAACCTCACAAAAATTTGGATAAGAATTTGGATAAAATTTGCGCATCAACAGTTGAATTCATTTTCAATTCTTACAGGACAAGATATTTAAAACAAAGTAAAAGTCATATATATACCAAACTCAAAAAGATCAAATATTTACTATAGTTTTTCGAACAGCTCTCAGTTTAACTAATTCTGAACACAGCAGTCACTGAATTTTTCATTAATCGAATAATGAAAAACAATTGGATACTCTTAAGAGCTGTTCTCAAATTAACTGCTTAAAAGATTCAAATTTGACACATTTAAGATGCCAAAAACTACACTTAAAGGACACAGTAAAGGATGGAGAAGCAACAAATTGTTTCATACAACGATGATTCGAAAAAAAACCGTTGCACATTATATTGAAAACTGCTGAACTAATCGGAGCAAAATATTGATAAACTTCGATTCAACTGAACATTCCATTCAACTGAAAATTTCACACATATTTTTCAAATATAGGATCCAAATCAATGTTCGAACTGGATCTCAAAATTCTTCCGCGAACCCTCTATGAGTAAAAGGAATGCAACGACTTTGGTCAGCTTTACAAACCAAAGGTAAAGACGTTTGCAAAAAAAATCAGCTTAAAAGACTTATAGTTAATCATCATATGCGCCTGGCTCAGGCGGTCCTCCGTTATACTGAATGTTACTGGCTGCGCTGTCTGGATCTGGTTTGCCTAGGGGTACGTCATTGCCATTGGCCACTGTTGCACTTCCGTTCATTCCTTTTTCCTTGTGATCTCTGTCTCTTTCCCTGTCTCCTCTATCCCGAGACCTCTTCCTCTTCTTTTCCCTACTCCTTGATCGTTTCCTCTTGCTCTCTTTCTGATCTTTATCACGAGACCTAGACCTCTTTCTAGAAAAATAGAATTTATCGTTACCAAAAGCATTTTTTTCAATGGATCGACTTAGTTTTCAATGCCATACAACACAATTTACTAGAAATTTAATAGACCACTAGAAAAGTTAATCCCTAGAACTCTTCTGGAAAAGCTTTTTATCTGAGAATAGCAATCTTTGTTCGTTGGCTGTTAATTGACGGAAAAGTATAATAAGCGTTGTCTTATAAAACGTTCTGAAGTTTTGCACAAATTCAAAACCAGTTTTAGCATTTGAAAGGTCACATTATATGACGCATTAAATTATCCGCGCTTGGTAGCAATGAGGTTCACGCCAGTTTTCAAAATGATGTGAACTTTTTGCAAACAAAACTCTACGCTACAACTTCGACTATAAAGTTTCTAGCGTTGAGGTATAGATATGGCTAGTATACGTTACAAGTAACTAACCGTTTGCGTTCTTTTGATCGGCTTCGTTTCCTGCTGGTGCCCTCTTCGTTGGTGGTACCTTCTGCAGGAGCAGCGGCAGCAGTTCCCTTCTCCTTTTCCTTCTCTTTTTCCCTCTCCCTGTCTCTCTTGTGACCTCTGTCCCTCTCTCGATCTTTGTCCCGACTGCGACTCCTGCGCCGTCTGCTGCTCTCTCCTCCACTCGAGCGATTGTTGTTCCGACTGTCAGATCTGCGCCTAGAAACGATCCCTCCAACTTGAAAAACTAAATGCGATAAAAAGTAGACTGATAACGCACGCGTTAAAATCCACTAGCGGTACCGTTAAAATTACAAACACAGCCGGCAGATTGCCGGAAAATAGCCGCGATAGACGCTTGTGGCCAGCCATGAATTGAAACAACTTAAGAAATAAGAGTGACAGATCGACCACCAGCTTTTTTATAGACCACTAGACTTTTTGGGTTAGATTCGGACTCATTTTTATGAGACACATTTGCTCTACAAGGAAAATGCCCTAATGGAGATTTTTCAAAATTAATGTTCGATATTAAAACTCAAGACTCTATTACTCAGGAATTAGGGCATATAAGTTTGGCACTACTTAAATGCACACTATTGACCTTTAGTTAGTAAGTGTTCATAAAATTTAAAGTTCCATAAGTGAGTTCAGAAGTCATTTTTTTGAGTGAGGTAAGTCACGCAATTGACCTAAAAGCAGAAATGACGTCACGAACACAAATTTTAACTGCAAAGCAGTAGAAGTCACTGAAATTGAAAGTCATTACCAAGAAGTCAGGGTAAGGCGAAACAAAAATCTGTTAGACGATTTAAAAAAATTAGGAGCGCAATAATAGCCGCCTGGAATTGCTGACGCAGCTATTAATAATACTTTGCTTTAAAGCCAACAAGGGAAATTTTTCACGTAGTAAAATACTTCCCAAAGGGCAATTAAAGGTCTTGTAACACATAGTAAAAACGAATGGATAAATATGGTTCTACTGACCTTTCATGATCGTCATAACCCAATTCTCTCTTCCACTTAGGAAGTAAGGATCGCCGAGTGTTTCCAAGACCTCCTCCTGAAAATACACAGATCGCCACATTGAAACGCTACCATTCAAAGTCAAAACCTTCGCAATAACCGGGAACTCGCCATTTATGGCAATCAATTCTTTTATTTTTTAAATAATTTTAAATGATACCTATTGACTCTAAATGATACGCAAGAATTCAGTGACCTGAGCGTCTTCAAATCCATAATATCAAGATTAGTAAGCCATTACATTTGACAATTGAGTACACCTGCACAGCACACATTTTCCGACAATTGTGACCGATACTTACCCAGTCGGCGCGGCAGCCATCCCTCGACAGTGCGTGCTCTCTCGACATCAACCAATACTCGCCTACCATCGATTTTCTTACCGTCTGCGTGCTTGTAGGCGGCTTAAATTGAGAAAAGAGAAATAGATGACAAATATCAACCCAACAGTTCAACACACTTCTCAAACTCTCTTGCTGTTGAAAAATTAACCTTAAAATTACTCTCTCCATGCATACTCTTATACCTCAAGACTTTAACATCCTGAATACATGCATTTTTTAATCATTATGCCCCACATAACAATCTTGCCTTCTCATACTGTTTCAACTTTTCCATTTAGAATATTTTGCACTGCCTTGCAAGATTTTGGGTGTTGAGCGTTTGGTGATACAAACCTCTCCACCTTACCCTTAATTGGCATTCGTTATATCAAACGACCGATACATCCTTGGACGCGACAAGAGAACGCTGACGCCTCAGGTATAGTAGTGTACAGCATAATTCACCACCACAACAGATGGTGTATCATTAGCTTTTACAGCCAGACAATCTAGAAAAATCAAGCTTTCTTTTAATTCAAAGTCTTATCATGTGCTAATTTAGACAGACAACTGAATCATTTAAAATTGACCACACAAAATTTTGAAATTTAAAATTACCTGCTCGTTTACCTTCCTACCTAGACAATCGTCTCGAATACTATACCTGAACCCGAGGCGATTTTCTTGTCGTTTCGTAGTACAAAAGCAAACAACGTAACCTTACTCTCTTAGAAATTCCTAAGGGCTACAGTCTAGATGCCTATTCACTTACAACGCATGTCTCTTTCATGTTCGTATTCGATGAAGGCATATCCTCGTGGTTTCCCGCTCAGATCTTTCACAAATTTGATCTAAAAATACACGAATAGGAATAGTTTATGAAGTATTCCTCGGGGTCGACTCCACGTCCATTTATCTCTTACTTTTCTGATCGGTCCATAGTGCTCAAATTCTCGTCTGAGCTTCGATTCACTCGTGTCGTAATTCTAAAAGCGAAAAGACAATCACCTGAAGTTGAAGCCAAAAAAAACAATACGCTTTATAACAGTATTCAATAAAGCAACTCACCAGTCGTGCAACAAAAAGGGTTTTAAATGAGTCTGCTGTTGCGTCCTGCAATTCTGATGGATCGTCTAAACAATAAAACTCTGATTTGCTTATCGTTATTTTCTCCGATTTAAGGTCGTAGAAAAGTTGAACTTACAGAGTCCCGCGTCCAAATAGTCATGAATTCTCGCTTCATTGAGTTTTGCTTTCTCGCCGGTCTGAAATGGTAAAAAAAAATATTTGAGCTTAAAAAGCCATAGTAGATCATAAAATGCAGTTGATTAAATGTGACTCACAACGCGCGCCTTTCTTTCATCCTTTGTTTCAACCTTCACCTTCTCTGGTGGGTTCTCTGTAGTCTGAAGCATAAAAAGTGAAGTTGCACAATTCAGACGCTACAATTTAGTTTTCATTCAAGAAAATGTACCTCGAAATACTGTACTAATTGAGCAATGCCACCTTGATGGTCTCGCTTTTTCTCATGGGGCAATTTTCCGTTGGGAGGCAAAAAAGGAATTGGCTCTCTTGGGGTGAAAAGTGCCAAAAGGTTTGGTGGCAAGCAGTACGTCATTATGATCAAAAATTTCTTTTCATATTATTCTGAAAAACAACAACCCTGGAGCACATTTAAAAGGGGATCGTTGCTTCCTTCTTGCAACCTCAACAAAGCCTCCATTTTCTAGTGGAATATAAAAGCAATGCAGTTGCGTATATGGCTTTCTAGATGATTTTCCATGGAAGACAAGCCAAGAAACTTTTCAAAATTCGATCTGTATTAATCTTAGCGGGTCCAAACTTTTCAAGCACCTTGCCTATCTGAGTTTGATGGTCACCATGCAGAATGTCTGCCGTGTTTTCCGATAATTTTCTACTGTTAGGATCCGGTAAAAAATTTGTCAGCGGTTTTGAACAATGAGTTGATCGTCAAGATAAAAGTAAAGTAACGTGAATTTAAACGAGGTGTGTTAAAAGCAAAAATATTACTATGTCAGATACGAACGAAGTGAAAATGAGGCTAACTTGTTACTATAAGATGTTTTCCGTGGTTGTTCACAGTGTTGTTCCAACCATTAGTAAATTGGAATAATTGCTTACAAATAAATTGGTTACCAAAGCAATAAAAAAGTTGAAATTGCAATTAACTGACAGAATTCCAATTGATGGGAGTTATTTAAGGCAATGATAAAACTTCAGCTGTGAGTGCATATCAGCATACTTAGTCACGTGGAACTCTCGATGAAGTCTCGTGGACTTTCTCGTTATCGTGCTTCGGAAGGAAAATTAAACCGTAATTTTATATGTATCCAATGTTGAGCTTAAATCCATTCACAATGGCTGATCGGCCATTTTAAATTGTGGGGATAAAATAGTAATTTTTCAACATTCGGGCTAATTTTCCTATAATATAAACTTTCCCGACAAAAAAACTTGAATAAATTCTCAAATGAAGACACCGCGGAACATGCACTGCAACCGTTCGAAAACAACCCGTATCTTCATAGTGTTGACTTTAACACCCATTAAAATGTCAGGCACGAAACACCCTTATATCGTAACTGTCAACTGCACGCAACTCTTAACGAACAATTCACATAAACCTGTAATTGTTAGGTTGTTACTGTAATTTGCTGTAAAACCCTTATTGTTCAGATCACAAGCCAGTCGTTCCGCTTGCCGAGTGCCATAACACAGAATTCAAGCGAACTATTAGAACAATTCGTAGCTATGGAAGAGCGGACAACTCGGGAGTAAGCGAAAGAATGTAAACTGAATTCAAGCCAGTGTGTTACACAACATGGGCGACGGAATACGGCTTTTTCCGACCATGAAGCCCAACCAACCGTCACAAAAGGCATAGGCAATCCCTACCGCATAGGCAATCCCTACCGCATGGCTTTTCACGGTTGCGGCGTCTACGTCGCGAAAGCACCCCAACTCAAGAGATGGGCCAACGGCAACCAACCTCTCTCCGAAAGGGGAGGCCAAAGCGTCAGGACGGGGTGTTTTTGACTCCTCGTAAACAAGTCGGAATCATCGTCCGGATGCTGTTGATCATGGGTGGGATCGAACGCAACCCAGGTCCCCAATGGCCGTGCACGATCTGTACGAAGGAAGCCCTACACTCCTGCATCCAATGTGTAGTGTGCGAGAGATGGACACATTTCACCTGCGCCAAGCTGGATGGAAATAGACTGCCGTACACATGGAGCTGCAGTTGTACAGGAAAGGAAAACTGTTACACGAACATTCGGATTATGCAATTCAATTGCAATGGGCTACGGAACAAGATAGAAGAATGCGTCCTGTACATGGAAAAAGTGGGATGCAAGATAGGGCTTTTCCAGGAGACCTTTCTTAAGCCTAACAGCAATCTGAAATTCCCAAACTATTCAATCCTCCGCAAAGACAGGTCAAAGGACAAAGGCGGAGGGATTGCAATCATCATCCACAACTCCATCATATACAGCAATGTGTCGGTACAGTGCAATGACGACTTCACTGAGGCACAAGGCATCAAAATCAAGTTTGGCAACGAGATTACGCTGTTCAATATCTACATCTCCCTGCATCCAGCTGTGCAAAGGCGTTCCAACCCAATCTGGAGCCTTTCATGGTAGAAGATTTTATCATTTGCGGTGATCTGAATGGCCACAGCAAGCTATGGCACTCAGCCATAGAGGAAGACCAAAGGGGCGCCATACTCACCCAGCCATACTTGATGCCGCTAGCGTGGTCGTCTTGAACGAGAACGCACCCACGAGAGTTCCATCACAAGGAAGATGCAGCTCACCGGACGTCACCATCGCTCACCCCAACCTTGCCATGAGCACAGAATGGTCAGTGGATACTGCTCTTAGATCAGACCATAATCCCATCATCGTCAGAGTGTCGCTTGAATCGAAGAGGACCACAACGAAGAGGCGAACCTTCGTTAATTTCCTCAAAGCGGACTGGCTGGCCTTCAAGGATTTTGTTGAAGATCGCATCCCTCTCCTCCCGGTTGGGGATGTGCTCAACATGGAACTAGCCCTCAGGAAACTGCTACAAGCGGCAGCCAGAAAGCACATCCGCAAAGGAAGGATTCCGCCTATACTCCCTGGCTTCCCCACTGAAGCCGAGAAACTGACGCGGCAAAGAGACGATCTCAGGAGAGCCAACCCCTCGAACCCAAGACTTACTGAGCTGAATCACGAAATCCAGAAGAAGGTCAAGAAACACCGACAGGATAAATGGGTTCAACACCTCGAGGAATGCGACCTGCGGAAAGGCTGCTAAAAGCTCTGGCAAACCATCAAAGGTTTGAGCGGAAAAGCAGTTATTACCGGAAATGTGACAATTAAGTTCGATCAAACCATATATGGAGCAACTGAATGTGCCAACAAGTACAACCAGATGTATTTTCCTACGTGCAAGGATCAAAAAATAAAGCGACATCGGGCCCTCATGCGGAAGATGAAGAATGCCCACTCAGAATAGGATCTCCTGGTCCCGCAAGAAGTGGAGGCAGCGATTAAGAAAACGAGGAGCTCTAAAGCTCTGGGCCACGACGAGCTGGCACCATTGATGCTCAAGAGGCTTGGGACGAACGCAACGGCATATATGACAGAGATGTTTAATAGGAGCATCAAGCACTCAGTGATACCGGGCATATGGGAGTGCTCCCTTGTAATTCCCCTGCTAAATCCCGGAAAGCCAGCAGATCAGGCGAAAAGCTATAGACCCGTGTCTCTGCTGTCACCCCTCATCAAGCTGCTAGAGACTTCCATGTTGCCGTTTGTCCTCGAAAGCTTCAGCCATGCAGAACATCAACATGGCTTTCGCAAAGGCCATTCCACAACCACTGCTCTTTGCGAGATAGATGATCACATAAGAACAGGCCTCAACAGAAGGAAACCCGCCCCCAACCATTATGGTGGCCCTCGACCTTCATTCGATACGGTTAATATTACCAATCTCATCGAAATTATTGAGAACCTGAAACTGCATGTGAACATCAAGAGATGGCTCAAGAACTACCTTCATGGAAGGCAAGCAAAAGTCGAGTTCCGGAACAGCGTGTCAAAAGGAAGGACAATCAGCAGCGGCGTGCCTCAAGGAGGTTTCTATCTCCTTGCTTATTCAACATCTACAAGGCAACTGCTCCGATCCGTCCAGAAGACGTGAAGCTTGTAAGCAATGCCGACGATTGCACAGCTTTTTCCTCAGGACCAGTAATCTCCGAAATAGAGACGAAGACTAACAGTTATCTTGCAATGCTCCTAAAATGGTTCAAAGAAAACAGCTTTGAACTTTCTCCTGGCAAATCATCGTCGACATTATTCACCACTTTCAGCAACGAATCAAGTAGAACGCTAAAAATAGAACTGGAAGGCAACAGGATACCAACAGAAAAATACCCAAAAATATTAGGAGTCACCTTTGACCCGATGTACAGATTTTGTGCCCATGAGAAAACCGGAGTGGATAGAGTAGAGAAGAGAATTAACTTCCTCTGTGCCTTAGCCGGGAGCTCCTGGGGGAAGGATAAGGAGTTGCTACTCACTACGTACAAAGCCACAGGGAGAGCCATCATCAACTACGCGGCTCCCGTTTGGTCCCCTGATCTGGCCAGTTCGCACTGGCAGAAAATCCAGAGATGTCAGAACTCTGCCCTGAGAAGCGCCACTGGCTTCACGCGGATGACAATTGAAGACGATCTTCACAACGAGACGAAGATTCTACCCGTGCGAGACCACTGCCAGCTTCTATCAGCACAACATCTCTTGGCTTCACAGTCGACACACCATCCAAACGATTGAATCAAGGACTCAATCAGCAAAAGAGAAATGCGGAAGACCCTGACAGAAGAATTCGGTAGCGATGTTGAAAATTCCACTGAAAGAAACCACCCAAAATGGCTGAAGCGAGGCAACATCATACTTCACAGCAAGTTCGTCAGGAAATCCATCTCAAAATTGCGCAACAATAAACTTCTGAATGCCCCGCCACCCCCCCATTTCCGAGTCGGAGAAGAAGCTCCCCAGAAGTACCAGAGTCAAACTCGCCCAACTACGAAGTGGCTATAGCAAATCACTGGATTCGTACATGTCAGGAATCGAACCTGAAGTGCGTGACAACTGCCCAGATTGCCAAGAGAGCCCGCATGACACGAAACATCTATTCGATTGCAAGAAGAAACCCACCCACCTCACGATCGACAGCTTATGGTTGATGCCTGTCGAGGCCGCGTCCTTCCTTGGGCTCTAAAGGCATACCTACTGACGCGGAAGTTGACCCCGGACGGCTACAACCACAACAACAACCGCATGGACTACATTGGAATTGATGAAAAAGTTAATCACTCAGTGCATGATCTTAACGAACAAACGGATCTATTCTATTTGCCCCCTTCCAGAAATGTAAGAAAAACAGTGAGAAAATATCAGCACACTGCGACTGACGTAGCAGAAATTGATCGATGTAAGGAAATAGAGCACCAGAGACACAAGATCTTCAAGCATCTAAAAATTATATTTAGTCACCTTAACTCCAAAAATTTGATTGCAGGCAAAACAACGTCATCCAGTATTAAATAAAATGAGTTTACTTATCGAACTCTTTTATTGAGTGTTCACTCCCGAAATTTTTAGTTTAGAGGACAAAAATCTAAGAACTCAATTTTAACCAACTTTTGTATATCAAAGCAAAAACTAAATCATATCCAAAAAGAACTTTACATCACTTTAACCAGATGCCGCAACGTTTACCCCTATCATTTACACAAAAAAAATCAAGCCTTATAATTAATAATTCAAGCACAGTTTTGTAAAAAAAAGTGACCGATATAAATTAGCGTATCTTTTCCATTTGAGCCCCCCAAGTTCGTTAGGCCGCCCCAATTACAGAGCACGTGCCATCACAGAGTAAATTATTATATTAATATGAAAAATATGGAACGTGCTTCTGGAGAATACAAATAATCTGAACAGACTAAGCTGGGGGCGGGGGAACAAACGGAAAATATCCAAATTCGCTACCCATGAAAAATTGCATCAGTCACACCAATCCAAAAAAAATGTTATTGAGACCTATTATCCAATTTCACTACTGAACATTGCGAGGGATACTTTCGCACATTGTGGGTACGCACAACCATATGGGAACTTCGAAAAGCACTTAACTAAAGATCAGCAAGATTTTGTCCGGAGTGCAACTGTAACTACAAATCCATCGATCACTGCTTCGCCAATCCCAAGAATACAACCGACATCAACATACACAAAACCTTCCTTAGTTCGCACCTACAAGTACATTTATCAATGAAAAATTGTCCGAGCCACGGAAGCAATTCGCAAAATTTTTTTCGACGCCTTTGACAACGATGTACATAACCTCCGGTAACAACTACGACTGGAACCTGCCAACAACTCATTCCGAGACTTAAACGACCTCTCCCGTGATATAATAAAACTTTTTGCTTCAAACAATATCCCCAGAAAACCACGTATATCCAAGACCTCTGACTGCCAACTGTACACAACACGTAAGCTGAAACAAGCTTACAAAGACTACAGTAACATACAAACCTCTAACTGCAATAACACCTACCTGAACCTCAAAGCTACCTTTAAACGACTCTGCAGCACCAAGAAGCAATTATTCAGTGAAAAAGGAATGATAGAATCAATAGAAAAAGCCGAAGCAGATAGCAACGGCTTTTTCTATTGATCACATTTTTTCCAATTACTAGATGACAAATACACACCATGGATAACAGATGACCCTGTACCAACGGATCATGACTACATTTCTACAAAAAAATATGAAGAAAGCGATATACAAGACGCTGGTCTATCCTTCAAGAAATGGACGATGCCTTCAATCGATTTAAAGCAAAAACGAATCCCAACTTGACCCTCATTTCGGTCTTGTGATAAGAACAACCTATCAAATCCAAGAGACTTTTGGTTTTATGTATTCAACCAAGCCACCGAAGCAAAAACCTGCCCAAACATTTGGAAACAAGGCATTCTTAATCAACTCTAAAAAGGTAAAAACTCCAAATCAGATCCAAACACTTAAAGAGGCATCAACATCTTGACTATTATAATCAAAACATTCTCCCACATTATCTACAGAAGACTGGAAAGTTACACCGAATCACTCTCGATACTTCCAGAAAACCAACATGGCTTCCTTAAAAGGAAATCCACAATGTCAGCGTCTCTCGCCTTTTCAACGATATCAGAAAAAGATTGACTGAATTCATGGCAAATTATTTCTGCATGGTAATTTTTAGACAAGAGATCCACTCGGCGAATAGAAATAAACTATTACAGAAGCTATCAGATATTGGTATACCAATTAACTTTTTACTTTTACTACACTACTACAAATCTACTACAGTAGGTGTTACACAAGGAGCCAATCTATCACCTCCATTATTCTCTTTATTAATTCATGACCAAAAAGTAGAAACTCCATGGACATCGATCATCTGGTATGCGGAGATCCACTCGGCGAATAGAAATAAACTATTACAGAAGCTATCATATATTGGTATACCTATTAACTTTTTACTTTTACTACACTACTACAAATCTACTACAGTAGGTGTTACACAAGGAGCCAATCTATCACCTCCATTATTCTCTTTATTAATTCATGACCAAAGAGTAGAATCTCCATGAACATCGATCATCTGGTATGCGGACAATCTTGACGTAGGTTGCCCAGCCTGCAAAAAACTACAGAACTGCCTACCAGAAAACTGTCTACTTACTGCGAACATTACCTTCTCGAAGTCAACATCCCAAAAACCAAACTGTTAAAATTTAGGAACGCTGGACGACTCAAAAAACTGATGCATGCTCATTCAACAATAAGCCCTCGAGTTTGTCAAAGACTACATCTATCTGGGCGTCAAATAACAAAATAATTTGGCTATAATAAACAGGTTCAACATATGCAGCAAAAGGCCCGGATAAGTACTAACTCAAAAGTCAGCCTCTCAGACACGTCAGTAGATTCCACAAGCCGTGTATTGAACACAATCGTTGTACCGACAGCCTCGTACAGATACAACTCTTCAAAGATATACCAATATCCACTTGGTCCCAGCACAAAAAATAGAAAGCGTGTTTTTCAAAAAATGGGCAAGAACTCCTCGTTTTCTTCTTGCAAAACCCCTACTCGAAGGACTATTTGAGGACGACCATATAGATATTGCGACATGAAAAGGCGAAGCACCATCCATGATAGCTAACTATTTTAGTTCCGCACAAATAGAGAAAATCTGTAGAACAAAACAGTTACCCTCTTCCTAATACAAGGCTGACATGCTACAGTACCCTCTGTCTTAAACCAATTCATGACAAAAACCACATTCTGCAACTTGAGTCGTTCTCAACTGACGACACACGGAACATCATACAGAAGGTATACTCAGCTAATTTTAGCGCAACATTCCCCAACAACCTCTTAGTGACTTAATTTTTGAAGAATTATGCTTATGTAACGAAGACCCCGACGATATTTAAAATAGACGAACATCAGTCTTTCGAACCATTGAAAAGAAATACACTAACTCAGTTACCAGAAATTTAAAATTTTTACTAATAAGGGAGCACGTATGACAAACATGACTGACGAGTTGTTCCAATTCTTACATGCAATTGCTCAACCTTGCTAATAATTTTTCAGCTTTTCAGATAAATACTACCAAAGAATGTCAAAGAGGGAAATTGTGTTCTCTCGCGGGCATATAATTATAGATTTTAATGTTGACATTGAGTTTATGAACACTAGCAGAGACGCGGAAAAACTAATTTTAAATTTTGATATGGTCCAAGTAGGAAAAGGCCGAATCGTTACACCACCAACTCGATATAGGTGAAATTTTTGACAATCTGGCGTTTGTTCCTGGCGGTAACTACTTCCAACTAAATGAAAAGTTAATTGAAAAAGAATTCAAGAAATCCGGCAACGCCATTAAATATAACAACTGCGGATACAAAAACAACAGGCCCAGTCATATGACGAAACATGACATTATTCACCACATATCTGTATTCCCTTGCACATTTCTTACATGCCCCGTTAAACATTGAGAAGGACAAATTGGCGCCACAAACTTTATCAGAAAACAATAGGTTGCCCACTCAGAAGCTCTAAGAATTGCAGCAAGTGCGTTTGCTCTGAAAATGGTACCAATTATAAGCAATAACTCGAAACCTAAGAAGCCACGGCGGACCGAGAAGTTATTATACTCAAAAAAACAGAACGGTCGTTCTTAACCTAGAAGAGATCTGGAACCTCCTAGAGAACTAATCTGATAACGAGAAAGGGCATCTGTAGTGCATTAATTCATTACTAGACTAAGTACACTTATGACAATCTGACTCCATATTTAATAGCTAAATGATACATTACGTTATATATAAACCATTTGATTGTTTCTATTTTACAATATAATTCACTTATTTCATTCATTCACTAGCTAAAAATACGCTTTAGTTTCTGCATAAGCTATAAGCTATACAAAGGACTGCTGAGGATAAAAAAGTAAGTTTCCTTCTTTTCTTTTTTTATAACCTTTCGACAAAGTACCGCAAAAAAATTAATCGTCAGTGCAAATGAATTTGATATGTTCATGCGTCCTGGCAGTTTTGAATGACTGTTTTGATATCAAGGGGAGAAATAGTTTGATATCACATGCTCCAAGACCTGAAATCACAATTGGCTTTCCCCAAAGGATCACTTCTTGGAACTCTTTGTTCTGCAGACTAATAAATAACCTCTCAGTTGACGTAGTGTTCGGTAGTCTTTATATTCAGTATTTCGTGTTTTTTTTCTGAACCAAAGAAATTCTCATTAGAATATAGTGTAACAGAGCTGCATAAAGACATAAATGCAGCCCAAAATTGACAAGCAAATCAGATGTCAATAAATAAGCACATTAGAGGTTAATATATACCACTATTGAGACCTAAAGTGGAAAATGGCACCACTTTCGGCGCACTTTTGATTTGACTTTGAGTATTAAATTGCCGCCAATTTATTTTTGCTGCTTTAATTGTGATTTAGAGTGAATTTTAGATCACGCAAAACGCAAAAAGTCAAGGGCGAAAGTCACTCAAAGTCACTCGAAAAGTCGAAACTGTCAAGAGAAAACTTTGCATAAAAAAGACACACATGTTTACAATAATTGCTTCTCTACGAGAGCAAATTTAGGTGCAAGGGCCAGAGGGAATTTTTGACCTCTCAAAACAAAGTCTAAACTCCCTGCAATAAATTAACCTTTTGGAAATAGGTGTAAATAGGAATTTTGTAAGCAAGATTGCCTCATTTAAATCCTACACTCAGAAACGCAAACAGTCTTGTATTTGATAAAGAGGCATGTCACTTGTCGTGGAACCTTTTCAATAAATTTGGATTATAAAATTGCCGGTCGTCCCATTCCCGTTATATGGATCCAATTGTATCACGCTAAAGACCGGCATAAACAATCTCGAAAAACTCCAACAAAAAACTTCAGACGGTTAACAGTACGCAACAACCTTATGAAGCTCATCCGAGGATTCTTAACATTTGGTTACGTTACAAAGGTATATATGGACAAGCAGTCGCAAAAAATCACAAGGAAAACAAAATCAAATAGAAAAAAACTCTCTTAAATGAGGAGTGAGATCAACCTCAAATAATAAATAACCACTCTTTCGCGTTAAGTGACTGCGATTCAATCGTTCAACTTTTCTGATTTTAAAAGTCATGCATGTGCTTACCGTCTCATTTGGTCATGTTTTTATATTCAGCTAAATATCCTAATCTAGGGAATCAAAAAAGATAATTATTAATTTTATTGGTTAAAGCACCATTTATAATCTCAACACTGCAGGAAAAGATATGTCGACGGTTTTGTGAGAACAATTAGAGCTGACACAAAAGACTTGTTACATGCGGTCAATAACCTCCATCCAAATCTTCAATTTACATTAGAAACAACGGATGACAGAAACAGTTTGCCATTTCTGAATGTGTCAAGTAACGTACAACCGGAGGGGACAATTGTTTGCACATGGTATATTCTGAACTATCGTAGCTGTGCACCCCTTCAACATCAGAAAAGCATAATACTGGGAAAAAACACCGCCTGTCTCTAGCCACCAGCAATTGGGAAGCGTTCCTTGAAGCATTATTCAAAGATAAAGAAATTTGGGAACGAAATCAATATCCTAGGCATTGGGTGGTGAATATTGTCAAGGATACGATTAACCAGCTGCGAATGAAAGAACAAAGAAAAAGATATAACGCAGCTGTAGCCGTAAAATAAAAGAAAAATACTGACAAACAGTTTGTATTACAGTACAGAGGCATCATCTCTAATGAATTTGTAAAGAAGCTGAACAAATTCCTCCTGTAAAGACAATTATTACCACTCGGAAACTTAAGAGCTGTTTACCTAGCCTTAAGTGCAGCTTTGATAAAGAGCTCATATCCCACGTGGTTTATGATCTCACTTGTAATGGATGCATATCCATCTATGTAGGGCAGAAATGTCGACATATTATCAAATGGATTCCAGAGCATGCCAAGGCGGACTCACCGATGGGAATACATGCAATTGAGTGTAACGGTGATAAAACAGCTTTCCATTTGAATATATTAGACCAGTGCGACAACCAATCTATATTAATGACACTAGAGGCACTCTATATAAGAACACTGAAACCAGCCATCAACACGAGTGACGAATACCGAACACGGGAATTGACACTGAAAGCTTAGTTTGGAGTTGAAATTCCAATTGAAAGAAAGACACGTTGTGAAACAAAGATTTCAACTTTACAACAGTAAGTTTAAGCTAATTTATGTAGGTTTTTAATTAAAAATCATGTCGATATGCATCTGCTACATCAATTCAAAAAAAATAAAAACAGATGAGTTTTGAGTTTTTGCTTGAATAAAATTTCAGATGTTATAAGTTTCCAATCAAAAGAGAGTTTATTCCACTCAACAGCGACGGCATGCGAGAACAAACGTCTCCCAAAATTGGAGCAAAATTTGGGAACAAGTAAATTGTAAATATATTGCGATCATGTAAGGCAATGTTTTGTTTCATTACATCCGATCAATTTAGTGGGAGTTTGCCGGGCTGATGTGGGTAGCGATGCGCATAAAAAAATTGATCAGAATGCCTTGCCTAATTGGCAATCAGTGTGTGTAGCTGCTTCAAGTATGCCGAGGTTGGTGTTGAAGGTGACAATCAAAAAATGAAACGGGCGGCAGAGTTCACTATTCCCTGAATTTTAGGCAGACCACAATAAAGCAAATTACAGTAGTCAACAAAAACGGATTTAAACGTACTTGAGAAATTTCATAAAAGGTGCGTAAAATGGTTAGCAGGAGCCTCTTCCTATCTATCTGCAACTGTATGACATTTTACTGCTAAGAAAACTGACATCTGAGGAATTTAGGGAACCTAAGCTTCCTGAGAGGGAAACAAAATGTGGAAGAGCTCATGAACTGTTTAAGACATTCAAAACTGGAACATGAAAATTCCATTAACAAATTTAGAACGGCCCGCATAGTCAACAGACTCTAAATAGACTTCACGAAAATGATTGCTCTGAAAACAACTAATATTGGTGATCATGTGGAAATTTGCCGATGGAAAGTTTTTAGAAGCAAATAACTGCTGCTGGCATCTCGTCTTTGGTTGTAACGGGTGCAGGAACACGAGAACGATAATTTAACGAACACGGAAAGGGAAAGGTTCCCGTCAGACACCAGACTGGGAATCCACATCAACGTGAGCAACGAGATAGCACTGAAGCTCTAATTAATTCAATTGGGACTGATGTTTTAACTGGATCTCAAATTGAGCACACTTTACGGATATAAAAAAATGAATTGGAACAAACAAAGTTGATCTGTAGTGGCAGAGTATGTTGATAACCAATATAACACATATAACTTTTACAAAATCAGTTTAGTCATCATTTTCTGGCTGACGTAAAAGACATTGCTTAACAACTTTATATTACCATATAATCATACAATCACTTTTACCCGCATTCAACTTCTTTTTTGCCTTGCTGAACCAGCGTTGAATCGAGGTCAAAATATCACAAAACATACAATGAATTCGGATCGAACAGAATAAAAAACAAAGAACGTTGTCGTCTGCGTAAAAATTGTAGTTTAATTTCAATTCTTTACGCTGATCTCGTAAAGACAGCATGTAACAGAAAAAACTTAAAGGACCAAGAACCAAATTTCGTGGCACACCAGTCTTTAGTGTAAAATTACCTGAAAAACATCTATTTATGATATCTTAATATGAACGATGGGAACGATTCGAAAGATAATTTTTGATAAACAGTAGCACAACAAATTGGAAACAAATCGTTTTTGCTGATATCTCAAATGAAAACCGATGATAAAAATATCGAAAGCTGCGAACAAGTCTAACTCAATATACATCAAGGATCTTGACTCGTCCAGATGACAAAAAAGATCAATAAATATTTCCCGTAAAGCCGCTTCCATTGAATGTAAGCAACGAAAAGCACTCTGATGATTGCTCGTTTAATTTTTAGATACAAATTAATTTGCTAAAAAACAACTTTTTCAACAAATTTTGGCAGGAATTTTAGATTTTTTGCCGGACGGTACCTCGACAAAAATTCAGGATCAGGGCTAGAAATTTTATGAGCGGCCTAACGACGCCTTGTTTGAATTGATTAAGAAAATATCCCGTCTGCAGTGTTAAATTATTCAACGCAATAAGTGGTTCCGAGAAGTTGTCGAAATAATTGTATTTAACTTCGTTGGTATTACTTCACTCGGTGCTGTACTGTTATAAATTTTTAGTTAAAGTATTTTCAATTCGCTCAGTGCAAAAACGTGAAAAGTGCCCTGGTTAGTTTTATGTGATTTATTGAACTTTGGATCACTCGTTAGAAGCATTGAAACTAAAACGGTTTCTGTTGTATTAACAAAAAGGCATTGAACTTCTTTGCTAGACATTCAGGCTCCCCTAGTGCCTGCGGCCGGACAACGTTATCTTTTCCTTAGACTACTTAACACGCTGATTTTCACTAGCGACAAATTTTGCAAGGTGTTGCCTTTTTTTTGTAAGCAGCTCAAAATACTCCAGAACTGAATTGTGAAATCAGCTTTTGTGTGGAGAATTTCCATTCTTTTGATTAGCTTTCTCAAACTTTCTCCTCGATCTTCTTAGTGTTCTTAGCTCATCGTCAAAGAAAAGGTACGCAGGGTTTCGGACATTACTAGTTTTCAGAGGATAGTTTTTATCAACTTAACCACTATTTTAGAAATAAAGCAATCTTTGGTTGTTCACTGGCTCTTAGTTGATCAGTTTTTTGGATATCAAAAAGTCCTTTTTGTGTTTAACGTCTCATATGAACAGGTTTTTTTATGTTGTTCTCAATATCCTAGTCTAGGGAAACGAAAAAGGTAAACATCACAACTTCGATCTAACTTACTAGCCCCTGTGATGACAAAACTATTATATCCAATAGCTGATGTCATCATAAACGCAACTGCAGTCATAAACCAAAAGAAATGGAACACAAAGTCTGTTTGCTTTTCTCTAATATATGTTATTATGGTTGCAGCTTAATCACAGCTTCCACTCCTGGGTCCTAGTACCATTTTTCTGTTTACATCTGGGCATTTGCATAGGAGTTGCCACGTACAAACGTTGGTTTCTTCAAACATGTTGCAGAAAAGTTCCCTCAATTAATTTGATTAGTCTTGATTGCAATTCAATGATCAATCAGTTGTTAAAAGTTGACGGGCTTTACTAATTGAACCACTGTTCTGCTATTTTTGTAGAAGAGCTCAATTTGTTCATTATGCCTTTTCCAAATATGGCATATGGCGTTTTTATTTGCAGATATTGTTTTTGGTGATTTAATCTTAGTTTTATCATCATTGAGTAGTTACCTAACAAGTACTCGATTGTTCAATTCAATGTACATTGGGATAGGATCTTTCATCAGCTTTCTACAGTGATTTCAAAAAAAATGATTTTGTGCATGTTGTCATTTCTATTACCTTTCGTTGAAGTGTTCTAGATGTTGGAGATTGCCTTTTGATGTAGAAGAAACTAATGTACCAAATTTTAAAAAAAATTTTTTGAACTTTACGTTCATCGTGAGGTTGAAATTGTTTCACAAAATGTCAAAGGATAAATTGAATTGGTATTTATAATTGTCTCAGACTACTATTTAAACAATTCTAGGAACTGTCTTAAAAATTTTCAGGAAAAATTTTCCATACTTAAAATATAAATACGTAATTACAACTCAGTTTTACAGCTGTTATCAATCTCTTTAAAAACCTTGCTATTCCGGATTTTTCAATTTTGACTATATTTTTTGTATTTCTAGGTTCTTGAGTTTGTTATATAACTGAGTCCATAAGTGAAAACAAGTATGAGCAGGGATTTTGAGACCCAGTTTGATAAATTTTATATCTTTGAGAACAAATCTCACTTGAGATTTAAGAAGACTTTGTTTACTTTTTCTACGTTCATCAAGGTGTTGTGTTCATTTCAAATCGTTGACGACAAGAATGCCAAACTCTATATCATCTGTTTGCTTTTGAGATTGAAGTTGCTCAGAGTCTATGAGAACTATTTCCCTCTGAAGATGATCGATGCGCATTTTGTTACCGCAAACTGTTGCGGGTTGTTTCACCTGGCTCCCTATCGGATTATACTTTTTTTCTCAATATTTTTCTTCATTTGTATAAATTTTGAGATCAACTGAAAAGATTTTTGACTCAGAAAACAATAGTCCTTCAGTCATGTCATTGATGAAAATGTAGAACAGCAGAGGTGCGAAATTAGAAATCTTGGATACCAATTGTCGCTTCCAGAGATTTCGGCGTCTATTTAACAGCTCTGTAATAGTGTCGACAATTATCGAGGTAGTTAAAGAGTACCTATAGAAGGCACGTCAGCCTCGAACTCCAACAACGCTCAACTTGTAAAAAAATTCTCGATGAGGGACTCGAATAGAGGATTTAGAGAAGTCTGTAGAAAGATAGTACTTGATCTTTTCCACTTTTGTCTAAGATAACACAATTTTTCTGCAAAAGATCAATAAAATGACAACTGATCTACCTCTAACAAAACATGCTTTTTCCTTGTCACAGCTTTTTTGAAGTGCTGAAAAAAGGACTGTAGATATGTTTCTCAAGTCTCTTATTTTCAATGTGAAATAATGAAGCTTGTCAATTTAAATTTAGCAGCCAACTGGATTTTTTGCGTGTGATGTTTTCTGAATTTCTTATTAAGAACTAATCAAACATATTGTTTTAGTCGTTATTTTTAAATGAAATCACAGTTTTTTCTCTTGTCTGAAAAATTTATCTCAACGATAATGTGACGCCATTGCGATCAAAAATACTGTTATCTATGCGTACAGATCTCGCCATCAAACCTGCCCAATTGGGGAATGAAAACAAATTGTATATGATGACGGTTCAAATAAAGTGCTAAACAGATTGTTTGATGTTCAAACAGCGTATCCCAAAAGGTTAAAAGTGTATTAAACTAGGCAAACAATCCTTTTCAAAACAGGATCCTTCTCCCTCTTCTCAAAATACTCATTGTTTTGATAACTGTAGTAACTCTACTTTGTCAAATCATACTAAATCCATGACAACATTCGGTCATAAAACAAACTTTTTGACGTACAAAATATCAAGTCACCAAGAACTTCAAATACACTATCATCTGTCTCACAAAGACCTAGTTGGCGGATGAATCGACTGCAAATAATTGCAAAATTTATAAAATTTTTAAATATACATTTTTCAACCGTTTTCACGTTAGCAAACATCAGAGCACTGGTGTATACGTGCAAGATTGTATTAAAACTAAAGTTTTTGATACAGAGTTTGAAAACGTTTTACTGCTGAAATGTATCATTCATTTAAAAATGTCGTCTTTTTGTGGGCTGTGTTTATTATTTGCCATCCAAATCTAAACTGAAATTCAATGTGGACCTTGATAGTTTGCTGGAAGAGTTCTCTGAAAATATTGATTGCCTATAATTAGTGGGTGATATGAACATCGATCTACTCTAGCAGGACAGCCTTACTGGTGAATATACGAATGTTCTCATAAATCACTGTGTGGAACAAATCAATGCTGAAGCAACCTGAATCTGTTAGAGATATTCTACTCTGATTTATTAAAAAAATATGCAACAGAAAAATGTTTCTGAGTAGCGAAGTTATTCCAATTGCTACAACCGATCACTATGCTACATCCCTCACCGCACCCTATAAAGTTTGAAGCAATCAATACAGCTTGCAAAGCAACGCATTAGCTTTCTCCACAATGAAAATGATTATAGCACAATGTCGCTTGATCTCGAAAGACAACTTTCTAGTTTAGAGTATTATTGACTGCCGAATGTTGAAAATGAATCGTTCAATAATGTTCTTGTTTATGTCATTCAAAGTTATACAACAATAGTTTCTTGTGAGGAAAAATAGTAACCTGGTTTGATAAGGAAGGTCAGCAAGCAGTAACGTAGCAAAAAGAAATAGTAATTTCAAACAACCGAGAAAACATTCAAAATTTGGTCCACTATTTAAAGTAGCCAAAAGGCTTGTTGCCAATAAGAAATGCCAATATTATAAAAATAAGTTCTTGCAAAAAACATCAACAAAATACAAAATCTCCAAAGATATAAACAAAATAACTTGTAACCAGGTAGAGAGAAAACAAATTTCAATTCGTGAACCGCTGACAGATAGCAGGCTTAAAAAAATTTTGAAAAACTCAGATTCTGTGAAATAACTGGACATCCCGAAAACATAGACAGAACCTTTCTTTTGACGTTCATGTTGATAGGGTTGTAAAACTCTTGTCAAGGTATGTGTTTGATGTCGCAAAGATCAGGATTTTTGTGAGTAGAGACGTTCTAATTCTTTTTACGTTCCTTTATCGAATCGATAAAATTCTTCACAGTGTTTTGATAAAGAAAGTGTGTCCTCACTTTTCTCAGAACCTTTAACCCTAAGTGTATATCATTTACACATTCTGGAATTTTTGAAAATCGTTTTGAAATCGGTCAACGCTAATTTGCCAAATCTGTGTCTGAACGGCCTGTAATAGTGTGAAATCTTGCCTGAATACGAGTATAGTCTCATGTGGCTTCTCTAAAAAATCACGACTGATTAAAGTCTCAGGTAAAAATACTTTAGACCGGAGAAGATGCGTTCTGTTGAATTCCGTGATTGGTAAGGGCTTCATTTTTGATCCTGGTTGCCGATACAAACCATCTTTAAACCGTTCGATAAATCATCTCAAGGTTTTATTTTAAAAAAGAATTTATTCAATTCCTTGTTCTAGTATTAGTTCAGATTTTTCTTTCTTTGTTTACTTTCTTCTTTTATACTAGCCTTTTATATGTAACTATTGTGGGGTTTATAGTTTCTATGGGACTATTGCCCAGAGGAAGTCGCTTTCTGGTGCATTTTGGTACTTCTTTTAGATTGCAACAGGTAATGTTTATCACCAGAATTAATATAATTTCTTCTTCTTCTGGTCCCACTCCTTGACACTTCATGATTGTTTGCTTTGATACACTGAAAACTGATGAGAGTTATTTCGTTACTTTTTATTGTTTTCAATTCGAATTTGATCAATTTCAAAATTTAATTTTTTTACGAAACGGAATGCAAAAAAGAAATTAGCATACCTATTTTTATCAAGATCGTTTGTGCCTAAAAATCCGTTGCTCATATTTCTTTAAGACATTAAACTTCTGTACTTTTCATTGAGTTTTCGGGCTTGGAACAGTTGCTGAATCTTTAGAATGCAAAGAAGGTTAATAAATCCAAAAACTATAAATGAACTGTAAATGCTTGGAAAAATGACAATGTGATGTTTCTTGTGAAAACCAAAAAGCAAAACAGAATTGGAGGAACAAGTCATTTTGAACAAGTTGATAACCATTAACGATTTCTAATCATTAAAAATTATTTTTCGTTATTTCTTAAAATATTGTAACTTCTACAGCCACATTTATTGTGTTCTTGACCGAAGCCGTTCTTTCGATGAGCAGTAAAGTGTTTGAAAAGCACTAAATACAAAATCTCCAAAGATATAAACAAAATAACTTGTAACCAGGTAGAGAGAAAGCAAATTTCACTGCGCTACAGTTGATGATGGTGACACCGCAGCTGATTTGTTCGATGAGCCTTCCACGACCTTTGCAACAACAAACTGAAAAGACCGCATCAGATTTGGAGGAAATTTAGTTTTCCAGCAGCGGTCAAGTCAATGTTTTTCTTTTTAGTGGGCGATGAAGAGGTAGAGAAAACAAGGAGCGCACTTAATCCTAATAAATCAACTGGATGGCATCTCAATGAAAACACTTAAATCTATGCTTCCAGTGATTTTGCAATAACTAACTGCTCATATAAAAAGTTTTTTCCCCAAGAAAATTTTCCAATCTTTCTCTAGAAGGCACACATATCTTCGCTATTCAGAAAAGACCCAATTTTTGAAGTGAGCAATTATCGTTCATTTTCAATCTTGCCTTTTGTTAGAGCTTCATGAACAAACGATTCAATGAAAAACAATTAGGCTTTTGATATAGATAAAGTATGGTATTGGCAATTACAGAGATATTAGCAGAACTACAATTTAACTGGTTAATTAAACAATTTAAACTTTTCCTTGACTTTAGAAAAGCATTAAATGCCGTTAATCATGTTCTGATGATTGAGAAACTGGAGATTTATGCCGCGAGGAGTCATTTTGAGTTAGTATTCCTTGAAACGATAAGAAACTGTGATCATCAGTTGTGCATTGTCAGACTTCAGTGTAATTAGTAGCGGTGTTTCACAAGAGTTAATACTCGACCCTATCCATTTCATTATTTATACGAACGATTTTTTAATAATAGCAAATATTTCGACGCGTATTTGTTTTCGGATCATCCAACAGTTGTGTGATCTCCAGA
Organism: Convolutriloba macropyga; assembly: GCF_964194025.1. Lineage (NCBI taxonomy): Eukaryota > Metazoa > Xenacoelomorpha > Acoela > Convolutidae > Convolutriloba > Convolutriloba macropyga. Next base: position 62,853,132 of record NC_134474.1, read on the forward strand.
AAATCTGGATGATCGATGCATTGGTTCTGACAATGTTTGTCTGCAATAATGGATCACTTGTATTGATTTGTGTTTGAACGTTACGAAATCTGAACTCATCTGTTTCTGTGAACCGCTGACAGATATCAGGCTTTAAAAAGTTCTTAAAAAATTTTAAGAAAAACTCAGATTCTGTGAAATAACTGGACATCCCGAAAACCTTAGACAGAACCTTTCTTTTGACGTTCATGTTGATAGGGTTGTAAAACTCTTGTCAAGGTATGTGTTTGATGTCGCAAAGATCAGGATTTTTGTGAGTAGAGACGTTCTAATTCTTTTTACGTTCCTTTATCGAATCGATAAAATTCTTCACAGTGTTTTGATAAAGAAAGTGTGTCCTCACTTTTCTCAGAAACTTTAACCCTAAGTGTATATCATTTACACATTCTGGAATTTTTGAAATTCGTTTTGAAATTGGTCAACGCTAATTTGCCAAATCTGTGTCTGAACGGCCTGTAATAGTGTGAAATCTTGCCTGAATACGAGTATAGTCTCATCTGGCTTCTCTAAAAAATCACGACTGATTAAAGTCTCAGATAAAAATACTTTAGACCGGAGAAGATGCGTTCTGTTGAATTCCGTGATTGGTAAGGGCTTCACTTTTGATCCTGGTTGGCGATACAAACCATCTTTAAACCGTTCGATAAATGATCGCAAGATTTTATTTTAAAAAAGAATTTTTTCCATTCCTTGTTCTAGTATGCGTTCAGATTTTTCTTTCTTTGTTTACTTTCTTCTTTTATACTAGCCTTATATGTAACTATTGTGGGGTTTATAGTTTCTATGTGACTATTGCCCAGAGGAAGCCGCTTTCTGGTGCACTTTGGTACTCCTTTTAGATTGCACCAGGTAAAGTTTACCACCAGAATTAATATAATTTCTTCTTCTTCTGGTCCCACTACTTGAGACTTCTTGATTGTTTACTTTGATACACTGAAAATTGATAAGAGTTATTTCGTTACTTTTTATTGTTTTCAATTTGAAATTGATCAATTTCAAAATTAAAATTTTTTTACGAAACGGAATGCAAAAAAGAAATTAGCATACCTATATTTATCAAGATCGTTTGTGCCTAAAAATCCGTTGCTCATAATTCTTTAAGGCATTAAACTTCTGTATTTTTCATTGAGTTTTCGGGCTTGGAACAGTTGCTGAATCTTTAGAATGCAAAGAAGGTTAATAAATTCAAAAATTATAAATAAACTGTAAATGCTTGGAAAAATGACAATGTGATGTTTCTTGTGAAAACCAAAAAGCAAAACAGAATTGGAGGACCAAGTCATTTTGAACAAGCTGATAACCATTAACGATTTCCAATCATTAAAAATTATTTTTTGTTATTTCCTAAAATATTATAACTTCTACAACCACATTTATTGTGTTCTTGACCGAAAACGTTCTTTCGATGAGCAGTAAAGTGTTTGAAAAGCACTAAATTCTGAATCACAAGGCTTCAATGGGACTTTAGAATTGTATCTTCATTTTCTCAAAAAGGTATAAATATAAAATGATGAGGCTCGATCAAAATTGTGTATAGGGCAAAAAAAATTTTTCGTTTTTCGTTATAACAAATTTAAGAAGAGTTTTTATGATAGTATTTGTCATAAACTAACTGCAACAAACAATTTTCTCACTCAGGTAATTGTTTGCTCTGAAAACCCAAAATTTTTCTGCCTGTTGTTTCTGTCTCAAAACTCCGCTAAATGACTTCAAGTTATTTTGTGGCAGCTTGTTAAAAACAAAGTTGGTGCTAAAAATTGTTCTGAAAAATCAATATCGATATGATTTCAAATATTTTATGTTTTCAAATGAGAATGCGGGAACATATTTTTTGCCGCGCACACAACAAGCGAGCTTTTTTATCAACAATATTACCACATTTTGACAACTTCACTAGAAGTAAGTGTCCCGCAGTTGCAGGAAAGAGTTAGCACGACAATTGTGGCACAAACGGAAAGATACAACAACATATGTCATATTTTTTGAAAAATTCAACAATAAGTCCATAAATTTTGCCTTAATTTCGTGGTGATATATAGGTTGATTTTTTTGCGAGGTTTTTTATTCAAGAACAAGCTCCTGCATAAAATTGAGTCCCTGCGCCTCGTTTTGTATCTCTGGGAGTTCAACCCTTGATCTCGCTTCGCTCCAATGAAAAACGTAACAGTTAGTAAGACGACGTCGATTTTACCTGTCACGACTCTGTCAAAAAGTAAAAGAGTCTTTGGATTTTGAAGAAGAGAAATGGTAGTAAATTGCTCCGAAAAACACTTACGTTATAATTTTATCATTTTGTCATCAACATTTTTATTAAAACGCTTTGAAATAAGATAATTTTTTATCTTTAGATCCGTGCCCTCAGATGCAGACAATTATGTCGTGCTGAAAATGGCTTTGAGTCAATAATACAATTGCTTTTAATATGGGTCCTCTTATGTGTTCCATCCAAATTATTTTTTTGTCAATAGTTATGCCAAGATCTCTGAATTCTGTTCTGTTCAATAGATTTGATTTCTAGAGAGAGTACAAATTTTTCGAGAAATTTAGCGAAAGCAAATTTTGTAAAAATGTTTTGTTTATTTGAACAAAAAAGTTTGTACACTCCAATTGTGCAGTTTGTTTTGGGTCAATTGACGTCTTTTCTAAATTGCCCTTTGGAACAATAGATTACTTTCATTTCATCAGCAAACAAAAGTGCTTGGGATGAAAAAACGATTTTGGGCAATTCCTAAATGTAGAGTGGGAAAATGACATGTCCCAATACAGAGCCTTGGGGAACTCCGCAACAGACCAGAAATTTTCCGGATTGGTAGCCATCAACAATTACGTTTTGTGTTCGGCCAAGCAAATAATCATTGATGAGTAAAAACATTTTTTAATATACTCATGCTAACCAAAATTTTCATGAATATGGAGTGCTCAATTTTGTTTAAAGCCTGTGTTAAGTGACTGCCACTCAGTTGTTTCTGATATTAAAAGTCCGTTTTGTGTTTACTGTCTCATACGGCCCGGTTTTTTTTTAAAATTTTTTCTCAAAATCCTATTCTACGGAATAAAAAAGATGAACATATCAACTCCAATCTAACTAACTGGCCCGTGGGTTGACAAAATTATTATATCCAATAGCTGATTTCATCCTTAACTCAGCTGCTGTCCTAAACGAAATCGAAAACAAAGTCTGTTTGCTTTTCTGTAACAAGTTTTTTTTGTTTGCAGCGTATTCATAGCCTCCTCTTCTTGATTTTAGTACCATTTTTCTGGTAACATTATCAAAGTAATAAGTTGTTCAATATTGACGTGCTTCAGTAATTGTTCCACTGTTCTGCTATTTTTTCAGAAGAACTCATTTTGTTTATTTAAACCGTTTCAAAAAACATCATGTTTTTAAATGCTGATACTGTTTTTGGTGGTTTAATCTTAGTTTCATCTTCATTGAGTATTTAGGTGAAACTGAAAAGCACCAGATTGTTCAATTCAATGTCCATTGGAATAGGAGTAATCGTCAGCATTCTCAATTAGCTCAAAAATCTGATTTCGTTCGGGTTGTCAATGCTATTACCTTTTCCTTGAAATTTTTAAAAAGTTGGAGATTTTATCTTGATGAAGAAGACACTATTTTGTCAAACTAAAATCAATTCTGATATTTAAAACAAGTGGTTTTGGACTTTACAGTGGTCGTCAGTTTAAAGTTTTTTTACGAATTTTTAAAGGATAAACTGAATGGGCATTAACATTTGTCTGAGACCACAATTTAAACACATCTGGGAACTGTTTAAAAAAATTTCATCAAAAATTTTTCATTTATACAATATATAGCGTATGTACAACTCTTTTTTACAGCTGTTATGAAATCTCTTAAACACCATCCTATTCCGGATTTTTCACTATGTTCATTTTGACTACGTTTTTGTTTTTCTAGATTCTTGATTTTGTTATATAATTGATTCCATAAGTCAAAACAGTGATTTTGAGACCCTGTTTGATAAATTTTACATCTTTGACAACAAATCTCACATGAGATTTTAGAAGATTTTACGTTCAACGTCCTTTAAGTTGTTGCGTCCATTTCAAACAGTTTGTGACGAGAATGCTAAGGTCTTTAACATCTGTTTGTTTCTGGAGAATGAAGTGGCTCAGTGTTCATAAGACTTATTTCATTCTGAAGATGATCGATGCGCATTTTGTTACCGCAAATTGCTGCGGGTTGTTTCACCTGGCTCCCTAACGATTTATACTGTTCCTCTCAATATTGTTCTTCATTTGTATAAATTTTGAGATCAACTGAAAAAATTTTTGACTGTATAAAAATCTGTCGGATACCAATTGTCACTTCAAGAGATTTTGAGGTCTTTTAATCAACTCTCACATAGTGTCGACGGCTATTTGGTTAGTGAGAGAGTAATTCTAGAAAGCACGTCAGCCTATCACTCGTACAACGCTCAGCTTATTGGAAAGTTCCCGATGAGGGACCCGTTCAAAAATTCTAGAGAAGTCTGTAAAAAGAAAGTCTCTCAGCTTTTCCACTTTTGTCTAAAGTAATACAATTCCTCTGCAGAAAAAAGATGAATTAGGTCACAGATAATCCGTCCCTCACAAAAACACGCGTTTTGCTTTTTCTGGTCCGCAATTTTTTGAAGTGCTGATAAAGTGGTCTGTAGATATGTTTCTCAAGTCTTATACATTCAATGTGAAATAAGGAAGCCTGTCTTTTTGAAAATTGGCAGCCAGCTGGATTTTTTGTTCTACGATTGAGGTTTTGTGTTTTTTGTTTGGAAACAAGCACATATAGGTTTTCCTTTGCAATTTGTATACAAAACCTTAGTTTTCCAAGTTCTTGAGAATTTCTTAGATTGTTTGCTTTGTTAACCTAAAAAATGAGAAAAGTTACTTTGTTTTTTGCTGTTTTTAGTTTTAAAAAGATCAATTTCAAAAATGACAATTTTTCTACGAAATGCAAAGGAACAAGTAATTTAGCACACTGACTTTATCAAGATTGTTTTCGCTTAGCCCCTGAAAATCGCCTGCTCATAATGTTTTAAGGCTTTAAATTTTTGTACTTTTCATAGAACTTTTAGGTTTTGGAACAGTTGCTTAGTTTCTAGGATGCTAAAAAATTAAATTCTCTACAAATTCTAAATCAACTGTAACTAATTCGAAACAACAGAATGTGACGTTTCTACTGGGTATCAATAAAGAAGACCCAATTGGAATACCAAAATTTTAAAATGTTGTTTTTTGTTGTTTTTAAAAAGTATTGTAACTTCTAGTGCTAACTTGCGTCTTTTCTAGATTGCCTAGATTTAAACCATAGGACTAATTTTATTTCATCATCAAAGAAGAGTGCTTGGGATGAAAAAAAGTTGGCAATTCCTAAATGTAAAGTGGGATAATGAATGTTGTTATGGTTGTAGCGTGTTCACAGCTTCCACTTCTGAGTTTTAGTACCAATTTTCTGATAATATCCATCCTTGCTACTTGGAAATTTTTTTATGTCATGCGTTAGAACAATTGAATTGTTATGGGCAGCTCTACGTACTTAGTCAGTTTTCATTGAGTTTCAATTTATTTTAATATAGAATAATTTTGGGATTTAGTCTTTATTAAAGAACACTTAATAGTTATTAATTTTTTTTGATGAATTTCAGGTCAATTGAATATCAAATTCGATGAAGTATGACAGAAAGCAGACTGAGTAATCATACTGAGGAGAAAAGTTTTAAAATGTGTCTTCTGTATGGCTACTTCTGAGAAAAGAAAATTCAGATTTTCGCAAGTTTTTGTTGACTTGCTTTACTTCGATTACTGCTTTTTTGTTACCCTTTTTCAATATTAGACTTGAGGTTGAATGTGATTAAAAAGCAACATCTCACTTCACTAGTGCTTTTATTTCCAGCTCTCTTTTTCATAATCTTTTGGGAGGCTTGCCTGATTACCATAAAAGATGACATTTAAGTTTGAGAACAATTTGTTTTATTGCTTTTAGTTCCGCTAATGCTCATGGGGATTACCTGCTCAAAAGCGACACTTTTTTCAAAGCAGAGTAATTTAATCTTCAATTTTTCTTCGGTCATTTCTTCTTTTAATTTTGATGTTTTCCTTCCTGTTTTGACAGCTTTTTTGAGTTTAAACATTAAACAATTTGCAACAATTTTGACTTCAAATTTACACATAGCTATCGTTTTGATTGCTTTATCATCATGTTTTCAAAAAACGAAATTAAGCAAAAATTGAAATGTTTTAGTTCCCTTTTAATGAAGGTATCATCTTTCTGTCGAAAACTCAATCAATTATGAGGTCTGAAATGTTTTCTAGTAAAGTATATCGCCTTCCCTTTGACCCTTCTTGTACGTAGTCTTAGGTAAACCCTTACTGTTTTCTGATATTCCGCAGTTAAATTAGTGCGCATAACTTTCCTCAATTTAATTGTCGTCGTATTGAAGAAAATCTCTCCAGATATCAAGAACAAAGCTGACCTTCTGATTCAAGACGTTTATTTTTGTTCCGGCTACTTTGTCCAGAGCTAATGTTATATACTTTTTTTCTTCTTTACGTTTCTTATTTTTGTCTTTTGATACGATTAAAATAAGCACGTTTTGAAATAAGTAGAGCCCAATCTGTTTTGAAAAATCAAGTCTTACTTGATAATTTCTGACAGCTCCACAACTCTCCCTAGTTTTCTTTGTTATAACTAATTTATCATATGGTGTGGTTGCGTGCGTCTTCAGGGTTTTTAGCTGGACCTGTGTTTTAAGTTGATTTTTTTTACCAGAGGTTTTAAATAATAAAATGAACATTGTCCGGCTGTGTTTATGAAGTTCTCAACCCGATTGGCTCTTTTATCCGGATTTTGTTGCTTGTTTATACAGCAGCCTAATTTCATTTTGACTTCTACAAGCTATTCGACTTTCGTTTTAACTAAACAACACAGGGATGCTGCACCTGGAATAAAATTGAGAAACCTTTAGACATTTTAGTCTAGTTTGTGGTGTAAGTCGACAATTCAAAATAAATAAGACAATCATTTAAAAAATGTGTTTCATTTTCCCGTATTTTTTTTCTGTAACAAAGTTACGGCACGGCTAGGAGTAGCCTGAAATAACAAGGTTTTCAGTGAAAAGAAGTGATATGGAGCTGCTATTTCTTTAACAGTTTTTGGATTTGTTTCCGGTTATTTGAAAAAACGTTCTGTGTCAAAATCTCCTTACAACAAAAAATAGAGTCCTTGAAATGTAGTAAACACTGAATCCGATATTATGAACTGGAATTTGGAATCGTAGAAAAAATCTTCAATGTCTCAAAATGTTTTAGATAGAGAAAGATGAGGCTCGGTCAAAATTGTGTATAAAGCAAAACAAAATTTTGTGTTTTGTTACAACTCATTAAGGAAAAATTTTTTCGATATTATTTGTCATAAATTAACTGCAACAAAAAGTTTTCTCACTCAGGTAACTGGTTTCTCTGAAAACTCAAAACAATTTCCAATTTTGTTTCGGTCTCAAAACTTTGCTAAACAACTTTAACTTTTTTGTAGCAGCTTGATAAAAACAATGTTGGTGCTAAAAAACGGTTATGAAAAATCAATTTCGATCAATTGATTTTATGTACCTGATGATTTTCAATGAGAATGTATTATTGTTATTATTATTTTGGCTCTCGGTCGATTCTACGATAAGTAAGTGGCCTGTAGTTATAACATAGAGTAAGCACAACCCTTTTTGCACAGATGAAGAAAGATCGAATTACATGGGTTGTTTTCATCCCGGCTTTCCTTAAAGAAAAATCTTTTAAATCCGGAAGTCTTGCTTTATATTTACTGTTGTCAAAAAGTTTTTTTTTGTCTTGGATAACGTTCAACTGAAACCCAGTTTTTAATGAAAGTTGAGTTTTTGGAAGTTTCAAACAGTAGTAAGTAGAAAAATTCCTCTGAAGCATAAGGACTTTCAAAAAAATTAAAGAGACTCAGGATAAACTGCAGGACTACAGACTTCTGCTGTACTGCACCAAACTGACATATTGTTGTGCTGTTCAACGAAAAATTTGCGTCTTTGGAACCAATTTTTTAGAGAATTTTGGATATGATGTAGAGCAGTGTAACTTGTCTATTGTTTTCCACCTCGTTTTTGTTACCATCTATAAAAATTGGGGAGGCTGTGCCATGCCTCTTTGAAGCACGAACCTAATTTAAACTTCCAATACCTTTAAATTGACTTCTAACCATTTAGGAACTTTTTTGCAGTATTTTTAGCAGATTGTTCTGTCAAAAACTGATGAAGAAATTAAATTTTTTGACCCCGGATATGAATCCTCCCTTTCAAAGCATGTCATTTATCGCTGATCATTTCTCATGCCTAAAAAAATACAATACCATTGGTAGTCTTGCTAAAGGAGGTCACGGAAACCCTGTCTCTTCTGGTTTTGACGCCCACGAATTGCGAGTGCCTATGACATCCTTTAAGGCGCTCTCGAATGATCTGTGTAAAAATACTGCTGAACTAGCAAGACGCAAAGAAAATTCCTATTTGAGTTTTCCTCTTCCTCCTAATACATGTCGGTTGATAGTTTTGGATAAATGCGCCAATGTACGACCCCTAGAGGTTGGGAGAGCCCTGGGACTTATTATTGGAACAATTTTTATCGCCCATGGTAGCCCACTTGCATTGTCGGTGACGGGATTTGCACTTATACCATTAATTAAAATTCTTGACGGTTGATTTTTGTTCAAAAGTGGCAATGCTGTAGGCTCTCTTGATAACCTGAAAACAACGTTTTCACTCATTGAAAAAACATAGTCCTGTTTTTGGTTACCACCGTATCAAGTTCCATATTAATAGCATGAACATCTTCCCAAGAAAGCGCAACAAATTGTTGGTCACAATCAAGCGGAAATAGTTGTAGAGTACTTGGAAGTATAATAATTTCTGATGGAGCACAAAATAATTTTGTAGTGAGATAAATAAAAGAGCACAAATCTTTGTTAAAAACCCTGGCTTTTAACTCCATTATTGCACCTCAAACGTTCACAATTTGTTTATCATTTCAATGTTCTAACATACATGAGCTTTTTTAGCTCGTGCATCTCCTAATATTGAAGAACTTTTAGAAGACTTCCAGTAATCAATCAACGAGCAACTATTATCTAATACATTAAAGGATGATTAAGGAATCTATCAAATCAACGCTAATATCTTTCATTTGTCGATAAGGAAGGCCTGAACGTTCTGAAAACTGACGACGTTTTGAAGAATATGAGTGGTCAGTCAACTGCCAAGTGCTTTATTCCTATTTTTGCCTGAAGAAAGACAAACTTTGGAAATCCAGTTTCTGCAGTTTATATTTTGATGTAAAAAACTTCAACTCGCTTTCAAAATTGCCCGAAACGCAGTGGCGAAAATTACAAGAATCATGAATATATTAAAAAGAACAAATCTGAACAAAGAGTAACCGATGTTGAGAAAGCAAACCTTTGTCCGCTTGTCTTGGCGTGCGACGGTGGAGCGGGCCTATCAGCTTAACCTCCTAAAGGTGCTGAAACAACTGTCACCGAAAATTTCTGCTCAAAAAGAGGACTGCAAAGCTGACATAGTCTAATATCTAAGGATAAAATCAGCTTTGCTCTACTAAGGATGTCCAATTTCTGCATTCGAGACCCATGGACGTTTAGGCGGTGACAGATAAGAACAATGCAAAATGATTGATGAGAAATCAGCGCTGAGAGTACCCCGGAACTGCCAATATTCACCCAGAGTTGTTGTGGGGCATTTCCCAATTCAGCTTTAGTTTCTGTAGAAAGGAAAACGATTATTTGATCTCAATTTGAGTATTGCCCTGTTGTTTTGGTTTATCTACAATAATGAACATTAATAAAAATTGAAATGAGCCCACCCATGAAGAAAGACATTGCTGAACACGCTGCGCGCGATAAATACCGACGACAGGAGTTGACATTGATAGACTAGTTATCATTTGTCTTGTTGCACAATTCTAAAATCACGTTTTTATCAAATCAAATCATTGATCTGTTCCAGTGTTGATGAAGCAGAAAAAATTCACTTAAAACATCAAAAATCTAAATTTGAAGATCTTGAGTGAAAATTAAAAATTGATTTGGAAAACGAAATCTCAGAAATTTTTTATTTAACAATAAACAATATTCCAGGAGCCTCTTACTTTGCTGTTTTGTTTTTTAATTGAACCAAGTATATTTTATATGTAAATAGAAAATCTTTAACTTGCATTTTAACTAAGGACGCTAGATATAGCAAAAACGTTTATACATTGAATTTTGTAATTAGCATTTTAACAAGTTGATTCAATCCAACCGTAGAGATATGTGTTGTTTGCAGAGACTGGAAAAGCAAAACTAAAGGTCTGGCCGGTCGAAACAAATTGAATCAATTTACAATTATCGAACAAAACTATACAATTCACAACTAGAAGCATTTGACAAAAAAAAAATGAAACTAATGCAAAATGAGATAACTGTCGTGATTTCTGGTTCAGTTGGTGTTAAGGAGGTTTTCCGGAGCGCCCTCAATCATATTACTGATTATTGTGTAGTACAGTATATTATAATATTATTAATTGCCCTCAAATGTAGATTTGTAGCATTTATATTAGTTTCCTTCGTCTTTTGTTATGCGATTTTTCGCTTGACCGATTTTTCGTCTGATGTTTTTGACTTTTCGTCCTCAAACACATGATAAATAGGTACCACCCAGTAGGCATTAAGTGCTCTTAGAGTTTTTCAGCTCTGTTTCAGCTCAAACTGTTTTGGAGACTTATTGTGAAGGGCGGTTCTTAGAGGTTGAAGACACCCCCACTGTTGACCCCACACTATTGCGCCCCCACCAGGCTGTTGCCCAACCTACACCATTATTGCCCACTCCCCCTCCCCATCAGCCCCCGTTGCAGCCCCTGGCTACAGACGAACAACCGATCGTTAAAAACACGCAATTTTAAACTTATTTTTACAATTTTTTTCAAGCCTTTGGAAAAATTTGATTTTTTCAATTTCTTTCGGCCCTAGGTTCCAATAAACCTCCTCTAGGGTTTTTGAAAAGTTTACTGGGTATTTTGTAGTGGTATTGGAGTGTTTTTAACATTTTAACGATACACATATTAGCATTTTTTTGACAAAACGGTCAAATGTTTTTCATTTTTTGGATACTGAAAATTTGTTTTGAAGTCTGGTCTTTTTTTATTTATCAAGCTCGAGGGCCAAGAGACCTCCTCTAGGGTTTAATAATACGTTATTGAATAGATTCTAAATATCATGAAATGTTTTTCAAGGTTTGAACATCACGTGTTATCGCAATTTTTTTTTTTACAAATTTGCTTTTTTTTCTGACATTTGATGTACTTGTTCAATATTTTTTATCGCCGGACGCCGAAACATCTTGTTTAGAGTTCAATAATAAATTACTGGAAAACTTTTGTTGGCCAATAAAATTTGAATAATTTTCAACTTTATAATGTCAACATTTATGGGATTTTTCTATTCTTCCAATTTTCCTAAATTTTTTAGGAAACTTCATAGTTTATAGATTTATTGGAATGTTTATCAAGATTTTAACATCACGAATTTTAGTATTTTTTGCCGAACCTCGCAACTTTTCGCCACTTAAGTTTATTTTTAGGGTTTATCAAGCCAGAGGGGTGCAGAAAACCCCATTTACGATTTGACAAAAAATTAGTTGACAATATTCAGTAGCTATCGAAGGTTTTTCAAGTTTTTGATATAACAGATTTTACAGATATAACAGAGCCATGAAAACTCTGTAAAGTTTAATAATAGGTTTCTGCATAGTTTTTAGAAGTAACGCAATGTTTTTCAAGATTTTAATCTTAGCATTTTTGAAGGAATTTTTATGTTTGCCATTTTTTGTGATTATTCATGTTTTTTCAGGCGCCAGGGACCAGAAAGACTCAACTGGGGTTTGATAATGAAATACCAAAATTTTTTCCAATGCGCAGCTTTTTAATTTTAACAATTTAGTTGCTTGAGTTTTAGCAATTTTTTGATAAAATTACCACCATCAACTCCCCCGCTCTCGCTACTGTGAGGTGGGTGATTCGAATAATAGTGATAGGAATTGCTTCTCAGTTTATCGCCAGGACCAACAGAGCTCGAGTGGTTTTGATACATTTGGTTAGTCCTCGAGAAGGGCGAAAGAGCTGGGTTCGGCAATCCACTGTTATTTGAAGGGTAATGGATCCGTTATATTTTTGCTTGTTGTGGGGCATTTCCCAATTCAGCTTTAGTTTCTGTAGAAAGGAAAACGATTATTTGATCTCAATTTGAGTATTGCCCTGTTGTTTTGGTTTATCTACAAGAATGAACATTAATAAAAATTGAAATGAGCCCACCCATGAAGAAAGACATTGCTGAACACGCTGCGCGCGATAAATACCGACGACAGGAGTTGACATTGATAGACTAGTTATCTTTTGTCTTGTTGCTCAATTCCAAAATCACGTTTTTATCAAATCAAATCATTGATCTGTTCCAGTGTTGATGAAGCAGAAAAAATTCACTTAAAACATCAAAAATCTAAATTTGAAGATCCTGAGTGAAAATTAAAAATTGATTTGGAAAACGAAATCTCAGAAATTTTTTATTTAACAATAAACAATATTCCAGGAGCCTCTTACTTTGCTGTTTTTCAATTGAACCAAATATATTTTATATGTAAATAGAAAATCTTTAACTTGCATTTTAACTAAGGACGCTAGATATAGCAAAAACGTTTGTACATTGAATTTTGTAATTAGCATTTTAACAAGTTGATTCAATCCAACCGTAGAGATATGTGTTGTTTGCAGAGACTGGAAAAGCAAAACTAAAGGTCTGGCCGGTCGAAACAAATTGAATCAATTTACAATTATCGAACAAAACTATACAATTCACAACTAGAAGCATTTGTCAAAAAAAAATGAAACTAATGCAAAATGAGATAAATGTCGTGATTTCTGGTCCAGTTGGTGTTAAGGAGGTTTTATGGAGCGCCCTCAATCATATTACTGATTATTGTGTAGTACAGTATATTATAATATTATTAATTGCCCTCAAATGTAGATTTGTAGCATTTATATTAGTTTCCTTCGTCTTTTGTTATGCGATTTTTCGCTTGACCGATTTTTCGTCTGATGTTTTTGACTTTTCGTCCTCAAACACATGATAAATAGGTACCACCCAGTAGGCATTAAGTGCTCTTAGAGTTTTTCAGCTCTGTTTCAGCTCAAACTGTTTTGGAGACTTATTGTGAAGGGCGGTTCTTAGAGGTTGAAGACACCCCCACTGTTGACCCCACACTATTGCGCCCCCACCAGGCTGTTGCCCAACCTACACCATTATTGCCCACTCCCCCTCCCCATCAGCCCCCGTTGCAGCCCCTGGCTACAGACGAACAACCGATCGTTAAAAACACGCAATTTTAAACTTATTTTTACAATTTTTTTCAAGCCTTTGGAAAAATTTGATTTTTTCAATTTCTTTCGGCCCTAGGTTCCAATAAACCTCCTCTAGGGTTTTTGAAAAGTTTACTGGGTATTTTGTAGTGGTATTGGAGTGTTTTTAACATTTTAACGATACACATATTAGCATTTTTTTGACAAAACGGTCAAATGTTTTTCAATTTTTGGACGTTTATTTTTATTATCAATTTCTATATTTAGTATGGTTTTTCGTCTGACCCTTTTGGCTTCCCGTTTTTTAAAATGGGATGAACGGAGAGTGCTCAATGTGCATTAAATTTCATTAGAGGTCCTTAGCTGCGTTTAGTAATCCTCCAAGTGATTATTATGGTGAAGTTACTGGGAGGGCCGTAGTTTAATGTTAAAAGGCAAATTTTAGGAGTTTCTGAGCCAAAAACGTTACATTTTTTGTACTTTGTCATCACTTTCTGATTTTTTTGGTGAAACACTTCGAAATTGAGGCTGGTGAATGTTGATTTAGCTTCTCTGCAAGACACAAGCATTTATTATTACCATTTCAAGAGCTATATGTTTGGATTCGCCGAAGAAAAGCACGCAAATTTATTTTAAGTTTCAAAAGTTTTTGTCAATTTTTGATTGTTTTCAGCCCTGGTGTCAAAGAACTTTTCACAGCGTTTTATAATAGCTTGCTTCATAGTTTTTAGTGACAATGAATGATTTTCAATATTTTAAAAATACAAATATCTTTTTTTAATTTTTCCTGTTAATTATTGCCATTAAACAATTTTTTCTAGCAACAGGGGCCAGAAAACCTCCTTAATGGTTTGATTATAGGATACTGAAATTTTGTTTTGAAGTCTGGTCTTTTTTTTATTTATCAAGCTCGAGGGCCAAGAGACCTCCTCTAGGGTTTAATAATACGTTATTGAATAAATTCTTATATCATGAAATGTTAAGGTTTGAACATCACGTGTTATCGCATTTTTTTTTACAAATTTGCTTTTTTTCTGACATTTGATGAACTTGTTCAATATTTTTTATCGCCAGACGCCGAAACATCTTGTTTAGAGTTCAATAATAAATTACTGGAAAACTTTTGTTGGCCAATAAAATTTGAATAATTTTCAACTTTATAATGTCAACATTTATGGGATTTTTCTATTCTTCCAATTTTCCTAAATTTTTTAGGAAACTTCATAGTTTATAGATTTATTGGAATGTTTATCAAGATTTTAACATCACGAATTTTAGTATTTTTTGCGAACCTCGCAACTTTTTGCCACTTAAGTTCATTTTTAGGGTTTATCAAGCCAGAGGGGTGCAGAAAACCCCATTTACGATTTGACAAAAAATTAGTTGACAATATTCAGTAGCTATCGAAGGTTTTTCAAGTTTTTGATATAACAGATTTTACAGATATAACAGAGCCATGAAAACTCTGCAAAGTTTAATGATAGGTTTCTGCATAGTTTTTAGAAGTAACGCAATGTTTTTCAAGATTTTAATCTCACGAGTTCTAGCATTTTTGAAGGAATTTTTATGTTTGCCATTTTTTGTGATTATTCATGTTTTTTCAGGCGCCAGGGACCAGAAAGACTCAACTGGGGTTTGATAATGAAATATCAAAATTTTTTCCAATGCGCAGCTTTTTAATTTTAACAATTTAGTTGCTTGAGTTTTAGCAATTTTTTGATAAAATTACCACCATCAACTCCCCCGCTCTCGCAAATGTGAGGTGGGTGATTCGAATAATAGTGATAGGAATTGCTTCTCAGTTTATCGCCAGGACCAACAGAGCTCGAGTGGTTTTGGTACATTTGGTTAGTCCTCGAGAAGGGCGAAAGAGCTGGGTTCGGCAATCCACTGTTGGTTGAAGGGGTAATGGATGCGTTATGGTTTTGATTGTTTCTGAGAACGGGAACAGTGTACGGGGAACTAGCCATCTGATGTTGAGGTTGCTGAGGCGTTTGCTATTGATGAGAAAACAAAGAATGTTGCAGATTGAAGTGGTGCTTAGTCATCATCATTTTTCTGAGTTATTATCCTTTTTCAAATTAATGAATCTTAATGAGCCAGTCAAACTATTTAAGGCATGGAACCGGTACACTGGATAATCTCTTGAGAAAATGAAATGGTTTTGAAGAGTTTATTAAGAATTTTAGCAGAATTTAAAGTTTGCAATTGTTTTAAAATATCAATATTTCTATTCTTTTCTGAGTATAAGAATTTTTATTAGCCAACGAAATTTTTTAAGTCTTACAGTTGAGTAACATGGAAGAAATATAGACACAAAAATTGGTTTTGACCATTCTTTCGCTTGGAAATCTGGAAACTTTTCTCTTAAAATTTACACTTTTCATATTTTTATATTGTTTAGTTACTAACAAGCTGGAAAATTAGAAGTTGCCGAGTTGTATCTTATGGATATTTCTCTCTCTCTCTCTCTCTCTCTCTCTCTCTCTCTTTCTCTCTCTCTCTAATTTTTTAATATAAGCGTTACTGCATGGTTTATAGATTTATTTGGATGTTTATCAAGAGTTCAACATCACCAATTTTAGAATTTTTAGACGAACCTCGCATCTTTTTGCCACTTGAGGTCATTTTTGGGGTTTATCAAGTCGAAGGTGGCAGAAAATCATATTTACGGTTTGGCAAAAAAGTTAGCTGACAATATTCAATAGCTATCGAAAGTTTTTCAAATTTTTGATATAACAGATTTTAGCAAAATTTGTTAAAACTTGCAAATTTTTCCTAGTTTCCTGAAAATTTTTGTCATTGTTGTTTCTCCAGCCTCAAGAGCCATGGAAACTCCTCTAGAGTTTAAAATAGGTTTATGCATAGTATTTAGATGTAATGAAATGTTTTTCAAGATTTAATCTCACGAGTTTCAGCACTTTTTTTGAATTTGCATTTTTTGCCATTTTTCGTGATTATTCATATTTTTTCAAGCGGCAGGTAGCAGAAAGACTCATAAAAGGTTTGATAAAAAAAACTTTTTTTCTTATCCAATACTTTTCAATTTTAACAATTCAGTTGCTTAAGTTTTGGCAATTTTCTTGATAAAATTACCACCACCACCTCCCCCGCTCTCGCTACTGTAAGGGGGTGATTCGAATGATGGTGATAAGAATTTGTTCTCAGTTTATCGGCAGGACCAACAGAGCTCGAATGGTTTTGGTACATGTGGTTGGTCCTCGAGAAGGGCGGAGGAGCTGGGTTCGGCAATCCACTGTTGGTTGAAGGGGTAATGGATGCGTTATGGTTTTGATTGTTTCTGAGAACGAGAACAGTGTACGGGGAACTAGCTATGTGATGTTGAGGTTGCTGATGCATTTGCGATTGATGAGAAAACAAAGAATTTTGCAGGTTGAAATGGTGCTTGGCCATCATCATTTTTTGCAGATATTATCATTTTTCAAGTTTATAGATCTTTCTGAGCCAGTGAAACTATTGAAGGCATGAAACTGGGACACTGGATAATCTCTTGAGACAATGAGTTGGTTTTTAAGTGTTTATTAAGAGTTTTAGCAGAATTAAAGATTTGCAATTGAATTTAAAATTTAATATCTTTGTCTTTTTCTGAGTATAAGAGTAATTACTGGCCAACCACATTTTTTAAGTCCTACAGATGGCTAACATGGAAGAAATACAGCGACAAAAATTGGTTTTGACCATTTTTTTGCTTTGAAATCTGGAAACCTTTCTCTCAAGTTTTGCACTTTTCAAATTCTTATATGATTTAGTTACTAACAGACTGGAAAATTAGAAGTTGCCGAGTGGTAGCTTTTGGATATCTCTCTCTCTCTCTCTCTCTCTCTCTCTCTCTCTCTCTCGCTCTCGCCCTTGTTCTCGCTCTCTCGCTCTCCCGTAATCTCTCCCTCTCTCTATCGGTTTGGCTTTCTTTCCTTCTCTTTCTCGTTAACGTTTTCTCTATCACACACTATCTCTCTCTCTCTCTCTCTCTCTCTCTCTTTCCTTCAATCTTTTGTTCATGCTGCACTTCAGCTGCTGTTATGTGCAGTGATGTCACCATTTGTAACCCTAATTAACACTGATTTATAGTTGAAATGTATGAACATATTTCTTAAAATCAGAGTGTGCGATTCACGGAGACTGTTTGCAGGGATTTGGAAAACTTAATAGCGATTAATTTGGCTAGAGAAAATGGTTACAATCAATTGCTTTAATTGGCAGAACGTAACAACCAATTATTGTAGTAACTGCAATTATTGATCAATTAAAGTTCAGTTTCTATCAATAATTGTTTTCTCGTTTTTTTGTTAAATTTTTGTCAAGACTGTCCCTAAAACTTTACTCATATGGTTATACTGTTGCAGAATTTTATTTTTTCATCACGAGAAAGATTTCACTCGAAAATCTCTAATTACTTTGCGACAAATCTGTAGTCTGGAATTTTTTTTCTAGTTCCAAGTTTCATACGTGGGATTTTGCTGTTTCAAATCTCTCCAATAATTGGGCAAATAATTGGGTTGTCCCAATCAATTATGCATTAAATTTTGAGTCAGCAATTAATAATTTCATTCAATTAATTGCCAATAATTGCATTTCCATTTAATTTTTCTGAATCCCCGACAGTTTGGGAGACTTATATTTATGATATGGAGGGCGGCTTTTTTGAGAAATTGAGAACCCACCCTGTCCCCACATCAACCTCCAACCAATGCGCACCCCTGCAGATGGTTCAGGCCGTAACTGCTCCGTGCAGCCAAAGACTCCCTCGCACCCTTGCCCCCCCCCCTCATCTATGACTAGCTACTGACGAAGCCAACCGCACGGGAGCAATTCACACAACGTTATTCGGTCTTGTTTATATTATAATATGATTTAATTGAATCTCTCTTTCTCTTCTTATAGTTTTTTATATATTTTTATAACGATGCATTCCTCAAAACATGGCTTTAGTTAGTGTAAAATATTCCCAGAAGTGAGGGAGACAAAGACCTGATTTGTCAAAATTGATGAATGGCGCTCGGATCATAAACAGTACAGTGCTTGCTTCGGTAAACATATTGAAGCTCTTGGGGTTGTTGCGACTGATATCATTAATTCCTTGTGCTTATTCAGCCCCCAATATCGGTCATGTCTCCGTTCTCAAACAAACTCGGCCAAATAGCAGGAACCTAATGTAAACTTCCAATACTTTTGAACTGACTTCTAACCAAATCGAAACTTTTTTGGCAGTTTTTTTTATCAGATTGTTCTGTAGAAAACTATTGGAGAAATTTAATTTTTTAACCCCGGTTGTGAACCCTCTCTTTCTAAGCATGTCAATAATCGCTGATCATTTCTCTTGATTTCAATGGGCTCCATAGTATCCATTGGGTTCCAAATGGTTAAGATCATTTACAAACAAGTTGTTCGTTGGAAAGCAATATTTTTTGCGCATTCAAGGAACAAGACAGGTTTTAAAATTACCAATTATTTGAGTGAAATCCCTTGGCCCATATAAATGTTTTTATCGCGGAAACAGCAATGTAATGCGTAATGGCATTCTCATCGCATTATTGCAAAAGAAAGAACGTAAGGTGACGCCTCAAATAACAAAACCATTGCAAGACGGTTAGAACAATGGATAAAGTGGGACATAAAATACCTACTTCTTGAGTCCACAACTATCCAAAAACGAGTAGAGCTAAAGCAACGCAATCTCAAGATGTAAAAAAAAATTTGATAAAAACATGCCCGCAAAAAATTTACAATGCCATTGTTAGTCTTACTAAAAAAGGTTGTCATGGAAACCCTGTCCTTTCTGGCTTTGACGCCCACGAATTGCGAATGCCTATGACATTCCTTAAGGCGCTCTCGACTGATCTATGTAAAAATGCAGCTGAACTAGCAAGACGCAAAGAAACTTCTTATTTGAGTTTTCTTCTTCCTCCTAATACATGTCGGTTGATGGTTTTTGATAAATGCGCGGATGTGCGACCCATAGAAGTTGGGGAAGCCCTGGGGCTTGTTATTGGAAAAATTTTTATCGCCCAAATTAGCCCACTTGCATTGTTGGTGACGGGATTTGCACTTATACCATTTATTAAATTTCCTGACGGTTGATTTTTGTTCGAAAATGGTTATGCTGTAGGCTCTCTTGATGGCCTGAAAACAACGTTTTCACTCATTGAAAAAACATATTCCTGTTTTTCGTTACCACTGTACCAAGTTCCATATTAATAGCAAAAACATCTTCCCAAGAAAGCGCAACGAATCTTTGTTCACAATCAAGCAGAAACAGTTGTAGAGTACTTGGAAGTGTAATAAATTCTGATGGAGCAGTAAAAAAATTTGTAGGAAGATAAATAAAAGAGCAGAAATCTTCGTTGAAAAAGCTGGCTTTCGAATTCCATTCTTTCACCTCAAATTTTTAAAAAAAAAAATTGTTCATCATTTCAAGGTTCTAGCATAAAATTAAATTTTGTAGCTCGTGCATCACCTAATAATGAAGAATTGTTAAAAGATTGCTAGTAACCAATCAACGAGGAACTATTATCTAATCCATTAAAGAATGATTAAGGAATCTATCAAATAAATGGGAACATCTTTCATTTGCCGATAAGGGTGGCCTGAACATTCTGAAACCTGAGGACAGTTTTTAAGAATATGAGCGTTCAGGCACCTGCCAAGTCCCTTAATCCTATCTTTGCTTGAAGCCAAAATAGAGCAAAAACAGCTCATACACGAAAAAAGGGAACAAGCTAGTTGGCAAATCGAAAAAGACGAATATGAAGAGCGTATTCACTAATAACGAGATTCACTCACATGGCTAAGCTAGTTAGAATGGAGCATCAAGTTGGTTGAACGCTATAACCTTGAAGCGATATCACTTTGACTTAACAAAAAGCAAGTATCTTGATGGCCTGGCCAATCGCTATGGTTGAGACCACTAAATATGTCATTACTATGCGGATGCAATGAAATCATTACTGTGGCATATGTACCCACTGTCCAAAAGAAATATACACCCAGACAAGAAATACACACCCCAGTGAATATTGCAATTCTATTTGGATTCTGTTAACTGATGTCTAACTTGATGTCAATGTCGAACCTCATCTTCATCTGTGGCAGGGGGGAATTAACAACTGATGATGATGATGTCAGATTAAATATCAAGGCCGACAAACTTTGGAATTCCAGTTTCTGCAAATTATTTTTTGATGTAAGAATTTCAACCGGCTTGCAAAACTGCCCGGAACGCAGTTGCGCAAACTATAAGAATCATGAATCTATTAAAAGAACAAATTTGAACAAAAAGTAACCGATGTTGAGAAAGCAACGCTTTGTCCGGTTGTCTTGGCGTGCGACGGTGGAGCTGGCCTATCAGCTTCAAAGGCGCTGAAACAACTGTCACCAAAGGTTTCTGCGCAAAAAGTGAACTTCAACGCTGACATCGTCTAATATCTAAGGATAAAATCAATTTTGTTCTACTAAGAATGTCCATTTTCTGCAATCTAGACTCACGGACATTTAGGCGGCGCCAAATTGATGATGCTTCAAAGGCAGGCTGCTAGTTTGATTCGACTGCGTTTTCCATTAGTTGTTTGTGTTTTAATGCTCTTTGTTTTTTGTTATAATTTTTTCTTTAATGGTTTAAAAGAGATAGTAGTAAAGGAATATGATTTGAAGATCATTCTTCTAGGTTTAGTACCCAATTAATTATCAAACTTTGCAAGTTTCTGTTTGCTGATGCAGTTTCCAATTTTGAATATGCGCCAAAGAATTTGTCTGTGTTGACTGTTTTTTCACAATTGGGTTTCCCATTTCTTAAACACACTCTAAGCAGTATTTTGTACGGTATTTTTGTTCGGTAGAGATAATTTTCTTCGGTACTTACTAATCGATTTTTGTTTATGTACTTCTCCTCTGTTATGTTTGTGAGTCGAAATTCATTGAATACATTTAGGGTTTGGCAGTTTCGACGCTTTATTTTTCGTAGTCAAAGCACTAAAGTAAAATAGATCATTTCAAAAAAGAGACTGAGGACGAGTAATTTTATGTTTGAAAGTCCCTGTATATAGTAATCTTTTTCATTTAAAACTCATGTAGCAGTTGTTTGCAGCTAGATTAGAACAATGCAAAATGCCTAATGCAGACTCAGCGCTGAGAGTACCCCGGAACTGCCAATATTCACCCGGAGTTGTTGTGGGTCTGTTCCCAACTCAGCTTTCGTTCGCTAGAAAGGAAAACGACTATTTGATCTCAAGTTGAAACTTGCCCTGTTGTTTCGTGCTATCTACAAGAATGAAGATTGATAAAAACTGAAATAAGCTCACCAGTGAAGAAAGCCATTGCTGAACACGCTACGCGTGACAAATACCAAGGACAGCAGTTGACATTGAAAGAATAGTTATCATTTGTCATGTTGCTCTATTCGAAAATCACATTTTAGCAAATCAAGTCGTTGCTCTGCTCCAAAATGTTACCGAAGCGAAAGAAAATCACTTAAAACTTCAAAAATCTAAATTTGAAGATCTTGAATGGAAATTAAAAATTGATTTGGAAAACGAAATCTCAGAAAATTTCGATTTCACAATAAACAATATTCCAGGAGCCTTTTAATTTGCTTTTTTGTTCATTAAATGAATTAAAATCATTTTAATGGTAAATAGAAAAACTTTTTCATGCATTTCACTTAAAGACGCTAGATATAACAAAAACATTAAATTCACACTTTTATACATTAAATTTTGTAATTAGCATTTTAACAACACGGTTATCCAATCCATGCGTAGAGAAAACTGTTGTTTGCAGAGAAGATTGGAATAACAAAAGTAAAGGTCTGGTAGGTGGAAACAAATTGAATCACTTTACAATTTTCAAACAAAAATGTTTAAGCAAGAGCTAGAAGCATTTGTCAAAAAAGTGAAATTAATGCAAAATTAGATAACTGTCGTGATTTCCGTTTAAGTTGGTATTAAGGAGGTTTTCTGGAGCTCACTCAATCATATAAAATTCGGATGTCATTCAGGAAAATTTCTGGAGCTCACTCCATCATATAACTGATTTTTGTATGTTACAGCATTTTATAATATTTTTAATTGCTCTCAAATGAAGATTTGTAGCAACTATAATGGTTTTCTCGGTCTTTTTTGTGCAATTTTTCGCTTGACCGATTTTTTGTCTGACGTTTTTGACTTTTCGTCCTCATAAACATGATAAAGAGGTAACGCCCAGTAGGCATTAAGTGCCTTTAGAGCATTTCAGCTCTGTTTCAGCTCAAACTGTTTTGGAGACTTATAGTGAAGGGCGGTTCTTAGAGGTTGAACACACCCCCACTGTTGACCCCACAATTTTGCGCCCCCACCACGCTGTTGCCCAACTACCCCATTGTTGCCCACTCACACTCCCATCAGTCCCAATTGCACCCCCTGGCTACAGACGAACAACCGATTGTTAAAAACACGCATTTTAAACTAAATTTCACAATTTTTTTCAAGCATTTTGAAAACTTTGAGTTTTTGAATTCTTCCGGCCCTAGGTGTCAAGGAACCTCCTCTAGGGTTTTAGAATAGTTTACTGCGTAGTTTCTAGTGGTATTGGATTGGTTTTAACATTTTAACATTACACATTTTACCGTTTTTTTAACGAAACGTGCAAATGTTTTTAATTTTTTGGACGTTTAATTTTATTATCAATTTTTATTTTTAATATGACTTTTCGTCTGACCCTCTTGGCTTCTCATCTTTTAAAACGGGATGAAAGGATAGCGCTCATAGTGCATTAATTTTCATTAGAGGCCCTTAGCAGCGTTTAGTAATCCTCCAAGTGATTAGTATGGTGAAGTTACTGGGAAGGGCGTAGTTTAAGGTTAAAAGGCAAATTTTAGGAGTTTCTGAGCCAACAACATTTCATTTTTTGTGTTTTGTTATCTTTTTTTGAATTTTTTGGTTGAAACAGTCTGAAATTGAGGCTGGTGAAAGTTGATTTAGCTTCTCTGCAAGACACAATTAGTTATAATTACCATTTCAAGAGCTATATGTTTTGATTCTTCGTACAAAAACACGGAAACTTATTTCGATTTCAAAAGATTTTGTCAATTTTTGAGTGCTTTCAGCCCTGGTGTCAAAGAAACTTTCATAGGGTTTTTCGATAGGTTGCTGCATAGTTTTTAGTGACAGTTTTCAATATTTTAAAATGAGGAATATCTTTTTTTTTTAATTTTTCTGTTATTTATTGGCATTGTTCGATTTTTTTCTAGCCCCAGGTGCAAGAAAACCTCCTTAATCAATTGATTATAAGTTATTGAAAAATTTCTGTAGGCCTTGGAATAGGTTACAAGTCGGCCTAAATTTCTGTAGGCCTTGGAATAGGTTACAGAAACATTACCAATTTTCTGATAAAACTCTGCAAACTTCAAGTTTGTTTGAAAGTCTGTTCAGTTTTTAGTTTTCTCAAGCTCAAGGGCCAAAAGAACTCCTTTGGGGTTTGATAATACGTCATTGAATAATTTCTAGATATCATGAAATGTTTTTCAAAATCTAATTATCACGAGTTATGATAGTTTTTCTTAATAACTTGCATTTTTTCTGAAATTTGATGTAGTTGTTCATTTTTTCGAGCCCCAGACGCCCAAAAATCTTGTTTAGAGTTCACACTGGAAGACAATAATTTACTGGAAGACTTTTGTTGGCCATGGAATAATTTTCAACTTTATAATGTCAACATTTGTAATATTTTTTTAATCTTGCAAATTCCCTAATTTTTTTAGGTAAATTGTCATGTTTTAAGTTTTCTCATCCTCAAGAACCAAAAACCTCCACAAGTTTTTAATGTAAGTTTACTGCATGGTTTATAGATTTTTTGGGATGTTTATCAAGATTTCAACATAACCAGTTTTAGATTTTTTTTGACGAACCTCTCAATTTTTTGCCACTTGAGGTCATTTTTAGGGTTTATCAAGCCACAGGGTGCAGAAAAACATATTTACGGTTTGACAAAAAATTAGTTGACAATAATTAGTAGCTATCGAATGTTTTTCAAATTTTTGAAGTGTTTATTAAGAGTTTTGAAGTGTTTATTAAGAGTTTTAGCAGGATTAAAGATTTGCAATTGAATTTAAAATTTAATATATTTGTCCTTTTCTGAGTATAAGAATAATTACTGGCCAACAAAAATTTTTAAGTCCTACAGATGGCTAAAATGGAAAAAATACAGCGACAAAAATTGGTTTTGACCATCTTTTTGCTTTGAAATCTGGAAACCTTTCTCTCAAATTTTGCACTTTTCGTATTCTTATATGATTTAAATACTAACAAGCTGGAAGATTAGAAGTTGCCGAGTTGTATCTTATGGATATCTCTCTCTCTCTCTCTCTCTCTCTCTCTCTTTCTCTCTCTCTCTCTAATTTTTTAATATAAGGGTTACTGCATGGTTTATAGATTTATTGGGATGTATATCAAGAATACAACATCACCAATTTTAGAACTTTTAGACGAACCTCGCAACTTTTTGCGACTTGAGGTCATTTTTAGGGTTTATCAAGCCACAGGGGGCAGAAAACCATATTTACGGTTTGACAAAAAATTAGTTGACAATATTCAGTAGCTATCGAAAGTTTTTCAAATTTTTGATAAAACAGATTTTAGCAAAATTTGTTAAAACTTGCAAATTTTTCCTAGTTTCCTGAAAATTTTTGTCATTGTTGTTTCTCCAGGCTCAAGAGCCATGGAAAATGCTCTAGAGTTTAATAATAGGTTTATGCATAGTATTTAGATGTAATGGAATGTTTTTCAAGATTTAATCTCACGAGTTTCAGCATTTTTTTTGAATTTGCTTTTTTTGCCATTTTTTTTGATTATTGATATTTTTTCAAGCGGCAGGTAGCAGAAAGACTCATAAAAGGTTTGATAAAAAAAAACTTTTCTTATCCAATACTTTTCAATTTTAACAATTCAGTTGCTTAAGTTTTGGCAATTTTCTTGATAAAATTACCACCACCACCTCCCCCGCTCTCGCTACTGTAAGGGGGTGATTCGAATGATGGTGATAAGAATTTGTTCTCAGTTTATCGGCAGGACCAACAGAGCTCGAATGGTTTTGGTACATGTGGTTGGTCCTCGAGAAGGGCGGAGGAGCTGGGTTCGGCAATCCACTGTTGGTTGAAGGGGTAATGGATGCGTTATGGTTTTGATTGTTTCTGAGAACGGGAACAGTGTACGGGGAACTAGCTATGTGATGTTGAGGTTGCTGATGCTTTTGCGATTGATGAGAAAACAAAGAATTTTGCAGGTTGAAATGGTGCTTGGCCATCATCATTTTTTGCAGATATTATCATTTTTCAAGTTTATAGATCTTTCTGAGCCAGTGAAACTATTGAAGGCATGAAACTGGGACACTGGATAATCTCTTGAGACAATGAATTGGTTTTTAAGTGTTTATTAAGAGTTTTAGCAGAATTAAAGATTTGCAATTGAATTTAAAATTTAATATCTTTGTCCTTTTCTGAGTATAAGAGTAACTACTGGCCAACGACATTTTTTAAGTCCTACAGATGGCTAACATGGAAGAAATACAGCGACAAAATAGGTTTTGACCATTTTTTTGCTTTGAAATCTGGAAACCTTTCTCTCAAATTTTGCACTTTTCAAACTCTTATATGATTTAGTTACTAACAAGCTGGAAAATTAGAAGTTGCCGAGTTGTATCTATTGGATATCTCTCTCTCTCTCTCTCTCTCTCTCTCTCTCTCTCTCGCTCTCGCCCTTGCTCTCGCTCTCTCGCTCTCTCTCAATTTCTCCCTCTCTCTATCGGTTTGGCTTTCTTTCCTTCTCTTTCTCGTTAACGATTTCCCTATCACACACTATATCCCTCTCTCTCTCTCTCTTTCTCTCTCTCTCTCTCTCTCTCTCTCTCTCTGCCTTAAATCTTGTTCATGCTGCACTTCATTTGCTGTTATGTGTAGTGATGTCACCATTTGTAACCCTAATTAACACTGATTTATAGTTGAAATGTATGAGCATATCTTTAAAAATCAGAAATGACAACTGGCTTTTTTAAGAAATCATTGTTAAGTGCTCTCGAACGAATTTGAGCAAATGTATAAGTCCTGTTGGTCTTATGCGATTTTTCACTAGCCGATTTTTTGTCTAACGTGTCTGACTTTTCGTCATCAGAAACGGGATAGCGAAATAGCGCCCAGTGGGCATTAATTTCTCTCAGAGCTTTTCAGCTCACTAGCATCCAAGTGTGCTATTCACGGAGACTGTTTGCAGGGATTTGGAAAACTTATAGCAATTAATTTGGCTAGAGAAAAAATGGTTACAATCAATTAATTTAATTGGCGGAACGAACAATCAATTATTGCAATAATTGCAATTACTGATCAATTAAAACGTAAATTACTGATCAATTAAAAGTTCGAAAACGTTTGGTTTAAATATTGGAAGGAATTTTAATTTGACAAATTGGTTGCCTTTACATGATCAATTAAAGTTGAGTTTCTATCAATAATGTTTTCTCAATTTTTTGTTAAATTTTAGTCATGAAGGTGCCCAAAATTGTACGCATATGGTTTTACTCTTGCGGACATTTTTTTCATCACGAAAAATTTTTCACAAGAAAATCTCTAATTACTTTGCGACAAAAATCTGTAGTCTGGAATTTTTTCTCTAGCTCCAGTTTTCATACGTGGGAGTATTCTGTTTCAAATTTCTCCAATTATTGGGCAATTAATTGGGTCGTTCCAATCAATTATTGCATTTAAATTTGAGTCAGCAATCAATGATTGCAATCAATTAATTGCAATACCAATTAATTTTTCCAAAATCCCTGACTGTTAGGGATACTTATATTTATGATGTGGAGGGCGGTTTTTAGAAATTGAGCCCCCACATCGCCCTCCACCCAATGCACACCCCTGCAGATCGTTCAGGCCGTAAGTGCCCCGTGCAGCCAAAGACCCCCCTCGCACCTTTACCCCCCCCCCCCCCCCCTCATCCGTGGCTAGCTACTGACGAAGCCAACCGCTCGCTGGTCGTTTGAGAGCAATTCGCCCGACGTTAGTCGGTTATGTTTATATTATAAATTGATTTAATTGAATGTCTTCCTCTTCTTATAGTTTTTTATCCTTTATAACGGTGCTTTCCTCAAAATATGGCGTTAGTTAGTACAAAATCTTCCAAGAAGTGAGGGAGACAAAGACATCATTTGTCAAAATTAATGAATGGCGCTGGGATCATAAACAGTACAGTGCTTGTTTCAGTAAACATGTTGAAGCTCTTGGGGTTGGTGGGCCTGATATCATTAATTCATTGTGCTTATTCAGCAGCCCAATATCGATCATATCTCCGTTCTCAAACAAACTCGGCCAAGATGAACATCAGCCCTCTACCTCCAATCGACACAATTTTACAGACTTTGATTAGTTTTGTGATAACTTTGTATTGTGTCACTCAAATTGGCGCTGCTAACTTTAAGGAGATCCGTGCTACAGCGCAGTTTGAGTCAAAAGGATTGGATTTTATTTCAAACAGACCAAGTTTTCACGTGTTTTGTCACAGGGGACAGACATGGCTGCGGCATCTTTAGATAAAGTCTTCATTAGGCTCAATGAAATGTCAAGATCTGAGAGGTCAGATTAAACTGCAGCAAGCTACATTTATGCAACTTCACTATATATACAGTTTTACTTTCCTGATTTATTTATGTATTTGAATTGTGCTTAATTGATTTTTGTCTCCCCTTTTCAACAAAATTTTCATCCGACTGACAAACGATTCATTTGAGTCAATATAGATGAAATTTTATATGAGGCATGAGCTGAATTTTAAGTACAATTAAGTCGGCGCTATGGAATTATCTGGCGACTAAATTGTTTTGTTTGCACATAAATATGACCATTAAACTGAAATAAGTATGCATTGATTTGTTGTCCTCATATGCGTTTAATCTCTTCAGGAAGAGTGTTTACGCGCATTGCTTCCAATTCCTTTCTTCGCTTGTACTCTTCAACCAGGAATGCCTTCCTAATTGCCGCTTCTTGGGCTTCATCTTCAGCATCCAATCGGGCGTCCTCATTTCCTGAAATCATTTTTGAACAAGATAAGTTTTCACGTTCACAATTTGTGAAATGCATTCTGTTCGTCGCTGTGAAATTTAGCTAAGAACTAGAAAATAATGAAGTATTTTGTACCCCGCCTCTACCACCACCCCCATCGAATTGTTGTATAGGTGTAAATAATCGCGGCGCAATAAGCATTTTTATATAGTTTGAGCACTTCACCCGTTAACACATGCTAGCTGCTACTAAAGCCAAACCCTCTACAGGCGCTTGAGAGCATTTCATCCAAAGTTGGTTGGATAGGTTTTCATTGTTTTCAAAATTGAAAGTTTATTTCCAGAATTTTCACAAATTCTCAGCTGTTGTTCTCACTAACTCTAGTCATAGTTTATTTTTTGTAGTCGAAAAGAGAATGTCGAATGCGATGCAAGTTGCAGGAAAAATGCTATCCAAATTTAGGTGTTTTTATCTGAAATAGAAGAAGTCTTCATTTCTTGCATAATGATAGCGTAGCTTCATTTTCTGAAAAGGCAAACAATTGTGACCCAGTTTTCTCCGGAAAAGGAAAGTCGCATTTCTTGTTTTGAAAATACCACTCCGTAGCAGCTGAACTTCATAATTTATTGAGAGAAAGTCGGTTTATTAAAAACCCCAGAGTGATGGATTGAAACCGCGGAAAACGTTTGAATTGTATTTGGGTGTTTTTTTACGACTGGGAGAAGTTATGGTTTTTTCTTTTGATAAAATCTAGCGAAAAAACAGGAATTTCAGGGAGTGAATAAAATGTGAAGAAGTTGATTCGAGTGGTTTATTTTGTTGATACCTTTTAAAGAGGAGCGAGTAGTGTTCACTAAACGTTCAAAATTTTTGATTACGTGCGGTTTTTTTACGGCTTATTGGTTCTAGTTGTTTTTTGCTGTCTTTAAGGTTTTTGTAGCCTAAAGTAATATTCAGGTTGTTTTTGTTCTAAAGCTTTTGTGGTTTAATAGTGCTCACAGTACTGTTTCTTTACAAATTGAATGTCATTTTTTTGTTACAAGTTAGTAGTTTTAATTAAAATATGACAACGAAATTGAGAAACTTGGTCCAATTTTTCTCAGTTGTTCAGTTTTTGTTAAGAATACGGATTGTATTTGAGCTTATGATAGTTTGCTTAATTTAGTTTGAGAAATTTTATGTTCTGCATTGATTTTTTAGTTCTTCTGTTCATTGATTGCTATTCTCTTCTTCCATGCGTTCTACCATTCGAGTCGTTTTTGGATTTCTTCCGCTATTCGAGTCGTTTTAGGATTTCTTCCGCTATTCCAGTCGTTTTTGGAATTCTTCCGCTATTCGAGTCGTTTTTGGATTTCTTCCGCTATTCGAGTCGTTTTTGGAATTCTTCCGCTATTCGATTCGTTTTTGGATCTTCCGCTATTCCAGTCGTTTTTGGATTTCTTCCGCTATTCCAGTCGTTTTTGGATTTCTTCCGCTATTCCAGTCGTTTTTGGATTTCTTCCGCTATTCGAGTCGTTTTTGGATTTCTTCCGCTATTCCAGTCGTTTTTGGATTTCTTCCGGACAAGTAATAGGGCAAAATAACCGGCAGATTTTCAGTGTATTATTAAAAATTGAAAAAGCTGTTTTGGTGAAGAAATTTTATGAGCAGAGAAAAAAGTGTTTATTTTGTTCATACCTTCTTTTGAAACAGAGCAAAGAATGTGCGAATGAAATTTTCGCTAAGCAGGCGAATTGTTTGTTCGCGTTTTTTGTTTTGAAGGTTTTATTTTGTCATAGAAGTTTTGGTATACTAGTATTATTATTCAGTTTGTCTTGAATATTGAAGCTTCTTGGTAATTAAAGTGATTTTTTGATATTTGGTTTGTACTGGTTTTTTAACATACCTTTAAAGTGGAGTGAGAATTTGGTGTTTGAACGTATTTCTGGTTTTGGGATTGAATTTCATTTTAAGTGCTGCAATTTGGCTTCGATTTTGAGTGTTTTTTTTTCTCGTGAGTGCTATTAGTTTGTTACACAGGAGTTGCAAGTGTACCTGTTTGGAATTGCTTTAAAATCTAATTGTTTTCCAGCTTTAACCGGTGAATATCACATGACGCAGGGGAGATGATTGCAATTAGGACGCAATATGACTAACCAAAAAGTCAGATTATAATGCCTGAAGAAATCTGGCCATTCGTTCAATTTTTGCTCTGATTTTATTGGGTCTAGCTACCATTCTGAGACGCAAGTGAGTCGAATTGATCACAAAAAATTTTTGTTCTGGGCCGACGCATTTATTCGAAGGTAATTTTTGGGACCGTTTAATCTGACCAGAGGCTCTCTTCTTTCTGGTAGCTTTTCCCCCTCTTGCTTATAATTTGTAATAATTTTTGCAATGTGGAATTCATTTCCTCCAAATTTTGCTGCTTAAGAGAAATAGCTACACATTTTTTCTATTTTTTTAAGATAAAAGCACACAACCCCCCCACCCCCACCCCCAAAAAATGGCACTCGTCCTTTCTGGTAATGTAACGAATGTTTTTCCAAAATGTACGTGGGTGAGTGTATCTGAGTGAGTGATGTTGTTCCAGAGTTTAAGAATTCAAAAAACAATATTTAGTGTATTTTGTTGAAAAGGCTGATTAAAAGGTCATCTTTTCTCGACCAACGTTCTGACTAATCTTGATTAGCTCGTTTTTCAGACGAGCTGAAGTTAGGCATGAAGAATGGTTGGTCCAGCTTGAATATGTTGGGCTAAGCTTAACTTGGGTGTTCATTAAAGTCAAGTTCAGAGTCTGATCTGATTATGGCCCATTCGGGTCGGGCGTTTTTTTTTTCATACCACAATTTAGTTGAGCAAGTCGACACGACACTTAGAAACTAACGTCTCTCTTTGACCAATTCCATCTGCATGGCGAGTTTGCGGTTGATCTTAGGCTTGATTTGTTTCTTCTGGGCAATCCGTTTCTCCATCACCTGGTTAAGAGGTACGTAGAACAGCCCACAGAGGAGGGCTGCGATGAACATGGCCACTGCGATCATAGCCAGCGCCAGCTGCCATTTTCGGTCCCTTTAAAAGAAACGTTGACTCTATTTCCTCTCTTGGACAAAACTTCGTTTTCATCAGACATGGCAGACAAAACACGTGTCATCATGCTAGAACCTGGCAGAGAAATGGTTATCTACATGATATCCATTTTCGCCTTATTTTTACAAGATAAATAATTTTTCTCAGAAACTTTTAACTTTAATTTTTTTTGCAAGTAACCCCTACAGCAAAAAAGCACGCACAAACTGTCCTAAAGTCCTGAAGGGCTCCAAAATATCGAATAATTGCATAAAAATTTTTCATTCCATAATTTTTCTAACAATTTGTTAATACTTCCTGACTTCCTGAATTAACTTTCTTAATCATTTGCTTGACTTTCTCTAAATAATTTCTTCAGCAATAAGTCAGAATGAAGAAGTCTTAAACAGTATTATAAAAGACGAATATTAAAGAAATATTAGAAACCTCAAAACGACAGCTATATTATCGCTTTCTTTCATAAAGCAAATAGTGACTTCAAATTGGTACCAGTTAACGGCGTATAAACTCGTTTTGATTATCACATTCAAACTGATATCGATACACACTAAATACAGTTAAGGGAAATTCTCCTTAACGAAGATAAGGTACACCGTTTTTAGGATAAAGTTAAGGTAACTTTTACCTTAGCTTTACTTTCTATTAAAAATTTCCCTTAACTTTGTTAACGTTAGACAGACATGAACACAGACATGAACATAAACAGACACGCCTCCAATACTCCTCTTCGAGTTGTAAAAGTAGATGAACTAGACCAACTCCGTTGAGGCAGACAAACTCCTTTTTGAAGAAAATTTTACCTGCACTGTTTTACTTTAACTGAAAGGTAGGTTTGTCTTATCTGTACTTTAACCTCAACAAACCGTAACTTACATTAATTCTTGTCATCTTTTCGCAACTTTACCTCAACTTATCGTAAAAGTTAAGAACTCACTATCTTAACAAAGGCCTTAACTTTAACTTGCCTTAAATTGTTATCTGAAGCGGTAGTGGTAAATTTATCTTAATTATTTACCCTAACTTACGACTCTTTTAACCTAACTCGCCCTAAATTTACGGTAAACTTACGTCGTTGTGATGATAATTTTTAAGGTAAGTTAAGGCAAAGTTGCGATACATTTACCGCTACCGTTAAAGTAAACAGTTAAGGTAATTTTAAGAAAAGTTAAGAGTAAGGTTAAGGCTTTTGTTAAGGCGGTGAGGCCTTAACGTTTACGGTAAAAAAGATGAAATTAGCTTATGTTAAGATGAGTCATTGAAAGGCAAACTTATCTTAACAGGGGAGGTAAATTAAGTTATTTTTTAAAGTAAAAATACGTTAACTTTATTTATTGAGGTAAAAAACATAAAATTAGCTTAACTTAAGGTGAGTCATTGAAAGGCAAACTTACCTTAACAGGGGAGGTAAATTAAGTTATTTTTTAAAGTAAAAATACGTTAACTTTATTTATTGAGGTAAAAAACATAAAATTAGCTTAAGTTAAGATGAGTCATTGAAAGGCAAACTTATCTTAACAGGGGAGGTAAATTAAGTTATTTTTTAAATTAAAAATACGTTAACTTTATTTATTGAGGTAAAAAACATAAAATTAGCTTAAGTTAAGGTGAGTCATTGAAAGGCAAACTTATCTTAACAGGGGAGGTAAATTAAGTTATTTTTTAAAGTAAAAATACGTTAACTTTATTCATTGAGGTAAAAAACATAAAATTAGCTTAAGTTAAGGTGAGTCATTGAAAGGCAAACTTACCTTAACAGGGGAGGTAAATTAAATTATTTTTTAAAGTAAAAATACCTGAACTTTA
Organism: Convolutriloba macropyga; assembly: GCF_964194025.1. Taxonomy (NCBI): domain Eukaryota; kingdom Metazoa; phylum Xenacoelomorpha; order Acoela; family Convolutidae; genus Convolutriloba; species Convolutriloba macropyga. The sequence continues at coordinate 62,886,487 of NC_134474.1, forward strand.
TTTATTGTGTACACAATCCTTTTATGTTAATTTTTGAGAGCTAAAATTGTTATGGAAGATAGCTAGTTCTGGCAAAGTTTGAGAGAGAGAGAGAGAGAGGGAGAGATTTCTATCTTGCAGCCAGTTTCTTTAAAAATCCTTCTTCTGACAGACCCTAACAGGATTTTCATTTTGCGGCCAGATGTTACGGGACAACTTTTTCTGTGAGTTTCGACAGCTATCTTACCCAATGCCATTTCACTCAATGCCATTATACCCAACCTGACATTTTACCCAATGCCCTTTTAATCAATTGCCAGAACGTGACAGTTTGGGTAAATTATCATGTAACCATAATATCAATCTGTTTTCGACTAGTGAGAGTATTATTACTCTGCATGTGGTACGCTTCCGTAATTTTGTCATTTTTAGACAACAGTAACAACACGTTATCAAATTTTGCACCTTAACATCAATATTGACAACGTCGATAATAGCGAAAACTATGAACGGATTTAATCACTAATTGAAAATTTATTTTTATCTCTGATTTTGATGCTAAAGCTTCGACAATTTGGAGTTAAGCTTTGTTGTAATTTGAAAAATTGGCGTTAAGTTAACGAAATTGGTTATTATTAATGTATTAGCCTAATGATTTATTCTAATATTAAAATATGGTAAACATATTTGCATATAATTGTATTCTTTAACATAATTTAGCATTACCTACTTATCTAATAAAACTGCATTTAGTAAATTTTGCAACGTTTCTTCTGGTGAAATAGTGGCGGACATAACAATGATGGATATTGCCAATTATGAATTAGATCTAGGTTAGTTTCGCTTACTGTCACAGCTCTCCTCACACGTTTAGAACTCTAATCTGAAGACATGGATCGGCTTTGCAAATAAGTTCACTGCTGTAGTTTACTATTCCACTGTAATGAGAAAACAATGGCAAGCAACAGGTATAGAGAAAATTAAACCTTGAGGGCATAATTTTTGTTTCAACCCATCTTAGTGAGAGAGGAACTATACACTCAACAGTTTTTGTTCAGTCAATTTTCGCCGATCGGTATATTCGTCGTACAGGATTGTGAGTGGTATTATTGTGAACGTTAGCCTAACTTCCGTTGTTTTGTTCACATTTTTTGTACTCTTTGCTTAAATTTTGATCAATTTTCACTGAAATAAGAACAAAATTGTTAACGATAGTCTAAATGGTTTTGTGTTTGAAGATAGAAGAGAGTTAGCTAATTGTTCGAACCATTTTTTTTGCAAGATTGTCGGCTAAGTTTTTCGAAAGTTTAGCATATCTTTTTTTTTCGTAAAAAATAGCATCAAGCATAACTATTTAGAAAACTTTGTTCATTTTGAACATTGTTTCAGTCAAAAAAACTGCTTATACAATCTTTATTTGCTCAGATATTGACTATTTTTAACTCCGGCTCCTCATAAATTTTTCTGGAAATAACTTTTTTGCTCTCTTTCGCTATTATAAACCGATATGTATAAAAAGTCATAGTTTTTTTGTATATTAAGATTCCTGTTTGCCAAAAAAATATTAAAAATCTTTTTAAAACAATTGTTTTTAACAACCGCCCAGCGATATCAATACCAGTTTGAACGGCATGGTTAAATTTTTCAATGAAAAATGATTCGGGTTGTTTTTCGGGTCGGTCTTTTTCAAAAAAATTTTTGCATTTCTTGCATCAGATTTACCAGAAAATTTTTTTATCTCATTTCGAGTTTCATTTAAAAGTAGTTTTCCCTATGCTCCAATAAGGACCAATGAAACAATGTTGTGTTTTTTGAGTAAAGTTCATGGCTCCGACAAATTGTTTTTCAATTTTAATGAATTCATGAGACTTGCCAGAGTTTTGTAATATTTTTGTACACTGATGACTGAGTCTATTTATTCAAATTTCTTTTATAGTTTTTTTAAAAAATATCTGTCAGCTATTAAAGAATTTATCTAATGATTTCAGTTGATACATGGCGCTTTTTTTGGTAATATAACTCGATAGGTATCCAAAATTCAACATTCGTTTTTAAAAAACAAATTTTTGGTCAAAATAGCTATTTCGGTTAGGATAATTACTATTTCGGTTTTAAAGGAGAATTAGCAAAAGCAAGACCTGTTTTGATCTGTTTATATAATTTTAATGTTCAAAAATATGCAGATTGTAATGGGGTGCTGTACCTTTTTTCTAAGGACATTTGCCTTTTTTGCTTTTTCTTTGTGTCTTCTTAACAACAGACAGGAATGAGTTTAAATCAAACACCAATGATTGAACAGTCAAATTTACATGTAAGGGAAGTCCAATGAAAATACCTAACATTTTCAGAAAAGGTTCGGGAATTTTTGAATTTGTCTGTATTCAGTGTTAATGTATAGTCTTTTGACTTAGTTTCACCAATGACATTTACAATTGGCTTCCATAGTAGTTCAATTTTGAATTGTTTGCCATTTCTTAGTTGAAAGTTTACGGTTGTAGTCTTTTAAACATTTAAAAAAATTTGTTTTCAGAAAACAAAATGGTCTTGAGATTTGCCACTTTGAATCTTATTGCTGCAAGCTTATAGCGTAGTCTCATTAAAAAAGAGAACGCTTTTATTCGCAAATGAATTTTGATACAGTTTTAATTGCTGTTCTATCATTTGGATAAAATTTTTTTTGCTTTGATACTACGAGTCTTCATAAATTTTTCTTTTTAATTTTTTAATACATTTTTTAAATTTTGAGGTTCTCTTTTGCTGTCTTGTCCAATTATCATATTACTGGCACATAAATGAAGAGTCAGACATTACAAAAATGGTGTTTATGTACGGCACAATTGATTACATTCAGTCTTTTTAGTGAAAATATTGTGATCTTATAGGTTTCGACACCGTTTCCTCGCAAAATTGAATTAATTTTTTTTTCGTTTTTGTCTCTATTTGTTTTTTTGTAGTCTAATGAGATTGTGAATAATGACAGGTCTCTATGCTTTTGTTCGAAGATATAAATGAAGCCATTGAATGATTTCAGATAATAGCTTATTGCTTTCCTGACTTTGAATGTAATTGTTTTCGAAAAGTGTAAGCGTAATTTCTAACTCTGCCCTTTTTGTTTTCTGACTACTTGTTAGTTATTCTCAATAAAGGCAGGTCCCATATCTGTTTTGGTGAAATGCAAGTCATTGGATTTAATTCACTGTTTATCTGATGCTATTTTGACTTTTCAATGTTTTTTCCCATGAAAATGGATTGACCTTGAGTTTTGGTCCTAAGTAATGCTTGTTGTTTTTATTTGATTTTGTTGGTTTGAATTCTTGTCTCTTAAGCTCCTATCCTATCCTAACGGCAGTTATCATTGACTCTCTATTGAGTTATTGTTTCATTTGTATAATAGCTAAAGCTTAAGTGATTTTTTAAAGTGATAAAACAAGTAATTTTGAACAACAAATGATTTTTTGATAATGTTTTATCACTTCTCCATTCAGTGGAGAAGTAATTCAAAAACGTGATTGAGTGGGGTAGGAGCATTACGTGCAAACACACATTACCGATCCTCCTTGTTAAACTATATTGTTTGGTTTGTATTTTCCATTTAAATAAAGCCTGTCTCTAAATGTAAAAGTAACCAAGACGTAGTAAAATAGAATATTAATCCTTTAAGTTTTCGCAAGATATCCCACATGGTAGTACGCCAATTGGCCTCAAAATTCGTCCCAAAAGAAGTTTGATTAATTTTCTGCGAAAAAATTACGACTCATGATAAATACTAATCATAGAAGACCAAATTCTGCAATCCAAAGTCTTACAAACGTATTGTGAACAAATTAATGTTGTGTCAAAAAAGATATAGAGAAATACAAGTTTCGATAGTATTCGAAGAATAATGAAAGTTGAGAGTGATTCGACGAGGAATTGACACATGATAATGATTTTGATACTTACTGGTTTGGAGTGTCGAAATCTAAAAATTCTAGTTTAGCTCAAAAAAGAGAATTTATAATTAGATGCAAGTTTTCAGCAACATGGGCAGGTTCGATGGTTTTGCTATCTAAAGCTCATAAGGGCTGATCTTTACTTTTTTTCGATGCTTTTTTGAAATGAGGTAAAAAGTGAAATTCGAGAAATTAAATTCCTTAGGTTGTAGGTCTCAGAGCCATTGCAATTTCAAACTCACTCAGTCCTCACATTTACAGCTCATCAGCACACATGGTGACAATATTTGACATCTCAAGAAAACAGCTCAGAAAACTTTAACGCTAACTTTTGGGCCAGTGAAATTTTTTTGACTCTTGGCTAAAGTTAAACAGGATCAATATTTCTTTCTCTAAATTCAGATTATGAATGCTTTAAGATGTCTGCTATTAAACTTTAGTATAAATTATGTCATATCAATGAAACAAGCGACATTTCGAAGAACTCTCGCCCCGCAATCGTAGTCCAATGGTTTTCCTGTTCATCTTCAGAACTGTTCTCTCAGCTATAAGCGTTCAAATTTTGAAATCGTCTTAAGATTTTGAAATTGGTTTCAGTCTTTTGTTTACAATTGATAAATGCGTAACAGAGATAACTTACCGCTCTCCAGGTATACAAATCGGAATGATTCGACTTGTTCCTGCAGCTGGAACTTGACGTGGTACGGGCTGAGGTACTTGAGACCAACTCTGTCTGTTGAGGTGGAGATGTTGACAGTGAACTGTGCAAACACACTCCCCTCTGATAGCGATTCCAAAGTACAGTTGGTGGAATACTGTTCCCCCAGGTTCACCAGACCGCACTAAAATGAATAGCCACAGTTAGAGAAAGCAAACACATACATTCTAGGATCAAGAAAATGAATTTCGAACGTAAAATTTTTAAAATGCCAGATCTCTACGGGGCCAGATGCTAGAATGATGCGTGAAGCTGTCTGTGTGAGGATGAGCTCTCACTTAATCATAGCTTCAAGTTGACCCCAGCCTGACCAATCTTGACTTTAATGGTGGTACTAAGTGAAAGTTTCAAAAAAGTGGCCACAGTCACTAAAAATGAGCATTCATGCTCACAAAAACGAACAGTCTGAGATGCGGAGAATAAGAGAAAAAGGACTGCTGAGAACAGGCTACTGTTAATGCACAGCAGACTAAATAAGACTGAGATAATCATTCATCGTCAGACTGTAGCAGGCATAGAGGGCTGATGCAGTCTTTTCACACCGGAGGATTCAAAGTCCGACTTTTTGCTTAACATGTGACGGGATATTGTCTAATCATGGTTGATTATAGTCTGCTAATGGCCTGCTTTGATCTTGAAGCATGTCTATTACTGGGAAATTCTAACAAGGCGATATATCAACCTGATAATTGGTAATCGACGCTCACTCATGAGCAAAAAAAAAATTCCGAAAATTTCAATTTTGAAATACAATTGATCAACGCCCGTGTTGACGAGATGAATGCTTTACTCTTTTTGGGCATTCTCAATTATGTTATTATGGCCGCGCACAGAAGTTTGTTCAATTATTACAGGTGTTTTCTGCTTCTGTCTTAAAGTTACTACTAGGAAAGCAAAACACTTTTGGTTGTTCACCTGAAACAACTCCAAACAACTCCAATTCGATCTCGCACGATAAGGAAATCTGCCTTCCCTGTAAAAACGATAATTTAGATGACGACCATTTGAATATAATAACAAATAATAATATACATCTAGAGCACAACTATCAACAAATTTGATGATATAATTATGACGGCACCAAAAATTGACTCCAGAAGAGACATATATCAAAACATATCGGGTATGCATATAATCTGACCTCGGACTCGACGTCCTCCTGGACTGCCAGGAACTCTATGGATTTAGTGTCCAGGTACTCCACCACAAATGGCTCATACTTTGGAACCAGTTTGGCCTCCATCCTGATCTGTTTATGCCACCACACTATCACCACTTCTGGTTCCTCCCCCACTACCTGATCCAAGGATGAACTTAACACACAAGCAAACGGTTCTCAGCGAAACAAACTTTCCATACCTCGTCAAGATACGAAAAGAAATTTTCGAGTATTACTTCAAAAATAATGGTTTTGTTATTCGCAATTAGACCTTTTTAGGTAAAAAAATATTTACGGACCTCAAAATCTCTAGTTTTGCAATTTTGGTGCCGGTGCTCTGTGGTGATAAAAAGCCAATAACGAAACATGCTGAACGATTTACAATATTAAAATCATGCACTAAAAGAGCAGCAGCAATAGCTATCATCAATTAAAAGTGCAATAACAGATCAAAACCGTGCTATAACTATGAATAAACAAATTAGTTAGAATAAAATTAAAATAATGATCTTAAAACATATGATAGCTCACGGAACCTTTAAGTTTTATTTTCAATATTAAAAAATGGTACTTGTAAATTTATCTCTTATTTAACCAAAGGGTTATAAATACAATATCCTGTTAGAAAAAGAAAATAAAACCAACCAGAGAACCACAGCCAAAACAAAAGTTAATTTCTTATCCATATTGCTATCCTGGTAATGAAATTGACTCTCCAAAAATACAACTAAATTGAATCATTAAATTTTCCTAAGGAGCTGATGTAAGCAGCTGGATGGAAAAATTTTTCAGTAGCAATGATTTTACTGCAGTATTTGATTCTAAACCGTTGACTAGAGATTTGTTTCTTTGGTTATTAATGAGTGTGTGTGTGGTGACTTCCGGTGTAGTTTTTGGACGTAGCCACATCTCAAATAACATCTGAATTTGGTCTCTTTGACAAATTTTATATATGTTAAATATTAATACACTGTGGTACCATTTAAATTGATTCGGAGCAAAATATTCTTAAATTGCTTCAAATGAAATCATTAAATTAGATACCATAACAACAGACCGTAAGTAATAAGAAAACAAGGAGGCTTCGTAATGTGCGTTTGCACATGATATTCCGACCGCACTCATCCACATGCTTGGCTTCATTGTCTCCCAAATGATGAAGAGAAAGAAAACTTTTGAAAAATTCAATTATTGTTCAGAAACAATTGGTATATGAATAAAAAAATGCTTCCAACTTAAAATCTTTTGTTATAATAAATAAGGCCACATTATTGCGCTGATGAGATCTACCATTATTAAGACTACGAGACAAGACCAACAAAAAAACGACTAATAAGAACGACAAGTACAGAAAAAAAAACCAAAAGTTAAATTATTTTTTTTAAGAAAAACTGGTGTCAATGCCGTTAAAACAATAGGCAATGAACTGAAAAGACTGGATTTCTTCATTTGTACATTTGACCTGTAATTATTGAGACTAGATAAAAATAGACAAAAAAGTTAAGCAAAGTGCAAACTTAAGAAATACGTCTATATATATTAATTTTTTTTTCAAAGTCAAGAAAAAATTTAGCTACCAAATGATTTTTTTTTTAAAAAAAACAAGTTTTTCTGTCCATCAATAGGAAGCCGCTAAGAACTGCAATTATCCAAATTTTATCAAACAACTACAAAGAGAATTTCAAAGACAAAAATTTAAAAAAACTACTAAATTCTGCTAGAAGACGGCGTCGAAGCAGAAAAACCATTACTTAAATTAAAAAAAAAAACAATTGAAAATGAGAAGAAATTTTCGGAAGTATCCCACGTGACCTCAAATGTCAGAAAATGTAATTTTGAACACAATTTTGAGCTTTTGGGACAGGGAAAAAATCATTCTTTGTGTTGTCCGTGCCTTCCCGAAATGCTTGACGTCATTTTTAGCCATTGAAATTGGAGAGTTCCAAACTATATACTCATTTGGTACGTCACTGTTGTTTTTTGTGCGTGCGTTCATGCTCAGACTTTTTAGCGTTCACATTCAGACTTTAGTGCGTTCATCAATATTTTGCGCGTTCAATAGACTTTTGTGGGTTCTTGTTCATACTTCTGCGCGTTCATGTAAAGTATTGCATTAAATTTTTTGGCTAAATTTGTTGGCATAATTTTTTATTCAACTGCTACTATTTCGCTAACTCAGCAAATATGTATTATTACTGCAAAGCTCAAAATTGAGTGCAAATCTTTTCGCATTTGATATTTTGCTATTTACTTTAAACTCAAGTGAGTTTAGTCTGGCTGCCTTGAAAGGTGCCACTCGATTGGGTACCCTTGAGTAGGAGAACTATAATTCATCTGATAGTTATTAATTTTTGTACAGAGGCTGGAAAACAATTAGCGCTTTTATGAATTTTTAATACAAAAAAATTAGCGCTTGCCATACTTTCATGTATTCATTTTCAGTCTTTATTAAGTTCATCTGATTTTCATATATATATATATATATATATTTATATATATATATATATATATATATATATATATATATATATATATATCCTCAATATTGTTGCAGAAAATTGTGGCTGCAATTTTTTGGTTAAATTTTTTGCCTTCTGGCTGGAAAGTCCTGAACTTTTGTTTCAACTTGAGCTAATTTATGAGTTATGTATGCAACTCAAAAGGCCGAGTTCAATTCCTTTCGCATTAACACCTTGCTATTTATTATTAACTTAAGGGTTTACTGCCTATAGAGCTGTCCTTTGAGTGGGAACCCTGGTGTAAAAGTACTAAATCATCTAAGTATTGAATTTTTAAAAGCTGAAAATGTTAGGGTTTCCCTTACCAGGCTTTTTTAATACGAAAAATGTTAGAGCGTTTCCGAAAAATGTTAGAGCGTTTTTTTTGTTCCGACTCACAGAGCTTGCTAAAAATACAAATTTGTTTTGTTGAATCATGTATCGCCGATTGATTAATGCAAGATCTATCAATAGCAGCACCATTTAGTTCAGATCATTTTGTTTGGACGGCTGTTCGAATTTTGGTGTTTTTGAGGAGTTATATAGGTTGAAAATTATTGTGAACAATTATATATATATCCTCAATATTGTTGCAGAAAATTGTGGCTGCAATTTTTTGGTTAAATTTTTTGCCTTCTGGCTGGAAAGTCCTGAACTTTTGTTTCAACTTGAGCTAATTTATGAGTTATGTATGCAACTCAAAAGGCCGAGTTCAATTCCTTTCGCATTAACACCTTGCTATTTATTATTAACTTAAGGGTTTGCTGCCTATAAAGCTGTCCTTTGAGTGGGAACCCTGGTGTAAAAGTACTAAATCATCTAAGTATTGAATTTTTAAAAGCTGAAAATGTTAGGGTTTCCCTTACCAGGCTTTTTTTGCTTTTTTAATACGAAAAATGTTAGAGCGTTTCCAAAATATCGTGCGTGCATGATCAGAGTTTTGTACATTTCATCTTTGAAATTATATTTGAAGTTGATATGGTTGCCGGCAATAATGATTTTTTTCAAAACCAATTCATTATAAAACCGTTAACTTAGTTTACAAATTTATTAAAAAAAATAACATTACAAATTTTTATTGGTTCTTTCGTGGTCATAAAATTTTTTCTACACACAACTAAAAAATATGTGTTTATTGCATAAAATGTTATGACGTGTTGCTAAACGATTTGAAACAAATTGCCTAATAAAGGTCATCTTGTATAACTAATGAAATCTAACCAAAAATTATTCTAAAATTTGACGCATAAATTTTTGTTTTTGTTTGAATTTAAAAAAACACTTCTAGCCTAAGCACATTTCATACAAAATAACAAAATTCAATTGCCTCTCACAATAAACTTTACATAGTTTGGTCACTCTCTGGTGGTAAATTTTCTCCTGCCTTAATTCTACAAAAAAAATAATTTCTGAGTGATCTAAGGAATTTTAGTGTTTTTTTTTCAATTTATTTTGCAGTTATTTCATTCGATGGCAAATGAAAATGAATTTGAACTCGTGTTTCAAACTGAAAACCTTTGTGAAATATGTTTGGTTGAAACATCATTATTACACATTGTTTTTTTGCAAAAACTGTTGAAAATTTAAAGGTGTGTTCTTTTCATTCATACAAAATCTGAATCTTGACTACTCTGAATAGTAAACAATTTTGCAAAACGTTTGATTCTGAAGTAGAACTTACTCAGAACGTTTATGTACCGAGTTTAAAAGTTACGCAGGAAGAAGACGGCTAATTTTTTAGAATTGTTCTATCGAAATAAAGTTTATAGTGCTGCATTCGAATGGCTTTCCAATGATGACATTCATAATTTTCCAAGAGAGATAATTCGTACGGCCAAATCTGCCTTAACAAAACAGGACCCACAAGTATATACCTCCGTTCTCATAAATTGCGGTGGGTTGTAAAGTAAATGAGATCAAACACCAAAAAAAAATTAAAACTGAGTTTTTCCATTTCAACGCAGGGTCGATTTTCATGTTTCCTTATAAATATGTGAAAAATAGAATAATACTGTTAACTTGAGAAGAATACGGATTTCCGACCGATATGTAAAGTGTTCTAACCATATTCCAATATAAAAGCCTTTTTCAGGAAAAAAGGTTAGAATATTACAAAACTGCGCAGGTATTAAATTCTAGGCAGTCTCTGATAGCAACAAAAAATTCTTATGAAAAACTTGAAAATTTGAAAGAAAACTTGAACTAATTGGTTTCCAGAGACACTGAACAACTTGTGAAGCAGTTTTTCAAAAAATTGTGAAACATTTAATTTTGTTTTTGCATTTCAAGAATTCTTGCCAAAATTATAATCCTTAATTTTTTAAAAGATTTTTAAGATGATTGAAATTTATCTTCCTGTTTTTCGAGTGTAATAATTCAATATGTAAGTCATACTATTTCAGGACAGCGATTCTATAAGCAGTAATATGTTTTCGTAATTTTTAGATTTATCATGGTAAAAACTCAGAACAAAAAGCAATTTGTCCGAACTTAATCTGAAAATAATCCACACTCATTCGGCACATATCAGCTTTAAATTTTACTTGATGTATGTTTAGCCAGAAATTACGCTGATGATGCACTTTACACAATGAGCAATCACCCTAGAAACCACGCTTGACTGCCAAAAATGCTCCTATGGCTCAGAATTGACCCTCGTAAGAGTACTTGCGGTAAAGAATGAGTCCGCATACGAGTACCTGCGACTGGAAGACAGACCGTCGAAGAGAATTTTTGGATCAAGTTCAACTCAGAGGAACACACCCGCGGCTGAATACCGTTTGATGAACTGTGCCTTCAGCTGAAAAGCACTACCATTCTCTTCAATTTGGGACTAAGACCTTCATTTTTTGTTCCGACTCACAGAGCTTGCTAAAAATACAAATTTGTTTTGTTGAATCATGTATCGCCAATCGATTAATGCAAGATCTATCAATAGCAGCACCATTTAGTTCAGATCATTTTATTTGGACGGCTGTTTGAATTTTGGCGTTTTTGAGGAGTTATATAGGTTGAAAATTATTGTGAACAATGGGCTTTGTACACTGAAAATGTGTTTTGCAAAGTTCTATCAGAAATATTTGCTAAAACAACCTTAAATTTGTTTGAGCATCGGTAGTTTCTCGGTTGTTATGCCTCGTTTTATCTTTCGGCACTCTCATTAAGCGTTTTCTTAAGAAATTTAATGAAAACTTTTTACTATCGAACGTTTATTACCGCTGACCATGCCTAATTTCATCTTTTTTATTATTGTTGCAAAATTATGTAGAAACGTTAGGTAAGTTTTTTATTTTTTAACGCATCTTCCTTCATATTACATATAATTTCAACTCTTCCTTTAAATCCAAATATTATGAGTACAATTAAAAGAATTTTTGTACTTCTAGACACTTTTTACAACAATCTTACAAACTTTCAAGACTTAGATGGCAGCCTTTTAGAAGATGGAAACACTAATATATCAGATTGAAACAGCAAGTGTTTTACATTTTGTTCAATGCATTGAATGAATTTCAAATCATCCCAAAAATCTGTAGCGTAGAAAACTTCGACTTTAGCTATTTAACCTTCCGACTACTCACGGATCAGTGCAATTTTTTATAGTTTAACTCTGAAAGCTCAATTTCAAATTTTGTCCGTAACTATTTAACATCAGCTCTATTTTAAACGAAAAGAAATAGCAATATTTTCCGGAAGAAAAATTTTGTTTGAAGTAAAATATGGAAAGAAAAAAAAATCAAGAATCATCTAAAGTTTTGGCAAACTGTTTCTGTTGAAAACTTTTGCCTGGCCGTTCAAATTTTCAGCGTTTGATTTTATGCGGAAACCTAACGTATGACGGACAATAAATTGATGGTTAAACTGCGGTCAACAAGAAATTAGACAAGGATTGTGTATTGCAGCTAATGGTTTGCTGCTTTTGACAAAAAATGTAGGCTTACTTCAGAAGTTAACTTTGTCGCATTAGCAAATGAATGGAATACAGAAAATTAATTAGATAACTTTAAGATCGATGAGGTAATGGTTGAGTCCGCGATATCAACGGATAACTATTTAGACTAAATCAAGCCTCAAAAAATTATCTGGTAACTATCGGCATTTTGAGGTGGTAATTAAAAGTATTTTTTATTTGCTAAATATTTGATATATTGAATGCTAAATAATATCAGATCGTCATTAACTCAAGCAAAAGAAATTAGATAAAGTAGACGGCAAAAATATATAACAGCACCGCTAAGAAATAGGCGTTGTATTTCTGAAATATTATCGCTAAAACAAACGATGAATTATATCTACGCAAAGCTCGCTAAATGTTTTGTTCTCAACACATTAATTTCTAACCTCACATTTTGCGAGAAGTGGGCTCTAATTTTAAAATTAATATCTTGAAATGAAAAATGCATCATTCTCTATTAGAGAGCAATTTAATTCATACAAAAACATCAGAATATTTAGGCAATAGCAGCCTTAGTAGATGAGCGTCTTCATGAAATGTTTCCTGCCTCAATTATTAGTTAAAGTATAATTTTAAAAGGTTCGAGAACTTTCAACTTTCCTATCGGAAAATTTATTAAATATCAGTGACCATGATCGCAAACGGGACACACAATACAGATGTCAAAAATTTTTGTGAAAAGTGCTGTAAGCTCTATATATGGAAAATTGGATCTTTTCAACAATTGCCCCCTTTTGCAAAAGGGGGGGGGATATTCTTGAATAAAATTTAAGCGAGCTATTTATTAACCAATCAGAGACGACTAATAACTTTCCACGCATGCACATACTATTAAATTGAATAGAATAAAATACACCGTGGTATAGCAATTAGCCGAACCGGAATACAAAGCGAAAAGAATTTCCGACTGGCGGGTCGGTGGGCGCGCTTCGCGCGCGTCGCGGCTTTGCCGCGATAACCGACCCGCGATTTCCGGATTACATCCCACAGCGCATGAGAGGCATGGCCGTGAACAGCGGTCCGCACTTGCGCTTAAACTGATATTCGGCTATCTAAAGTGTAGGCCAAGTAATATTGTGGTAAAGTATAGCACAAAAGGGGAGGCGATTCTCTGCTAGGTACCAAAGGGGGGGGGGGGCAATTGTTGAAAAGATCCGGAAAATTATGTTGAACAGAAAATTAACAAACTAACATGGATGCAAAATGATACTTTAAATTGATTCGAAAATTTTCGATTTCAAAACTTTGTTAAACAAATTCAATCGTCAACCTGGCTCCGGTGTTAACCAAAGAATTTTTTTTTAAATATTCTTTTTTAAAATAGTCATTTAAAAAAATGACTATAGTGTACGAGGTCGGAACAATCACGTTTTTGGCCTAATGTACGAAAAATAATGCTTGGTTACTTAAACTTCTTAATGAAATCGAACCTCTTATTGAGGGTAAATCTAGATTTTGATTCTCAAAGCAGCTCAATTTGTTTACTATATACTTGTTTTATTATTGATAGAAACGTTTGCATTAAACTCGGTGATTTTGTTAGATCATGTATTCATACAACGTAACGTTGAGTTAATAAAAAAACGCGCTGAACATAACGTAAATGTCTTTTATTAAGAAAAGAAACATGATTTTCTGTTAAAAGAAAGCGTTTCAAATGCGTTCAGCGCGCACGCATTACAATTCTGTTTTTCTCAATTACAGAGGTTCTTGAAGAGCGAAAAAAATGTCTTCTGATCGTTCTAAGAGAGACAAATATACTTTTGAAATTTGCCCTAGCACTTCGTTTGCAGCTAATTATGGAGACTCGCAAATATTAAATCTCGATCATGATTCAAATCCAATTTCAAATTTTGAGTTTCGTTCAAACGTAAGCCAAAATTATCCGTTAACTAGATGTCAGAGATCTTTTACAGAGCCATTACTTTATTCTCAGGATCAAAAGTATAATTCCAAGCTGGGTAAAAGTAAAAATTTTTACTATCCAGAAAGATTCGACCCTGACTTATTGTTTGAAAGTGAAACTGAGCATGACTTATGTCGGAATGAGAACAGCAATGATTTAAGCGACCAAAAGAAGGATACTCGGAAAAAGAGATTGTGTGATAATTGTGGAAATGAACTGAGGCCCAAGAGATATTTGGAACAGCTTCGGGAGGACATGGAGGCTATTGATAATTTGACTAAAATTGTAAGCCCTCATTTTCATCGATACATTTGGTTGAACCTTTTCTGTTGGTCTCTGCTGTAATTTCTTGGTTTTTTTCTACTAATTTAACATATCTATCCACATCATTAACTAATTCTACATCTTGTCTATTTTACACATTTTCTATTGTTTTTCCATAGAAGGCATTATTCATTAACTTAAAGAATACATCACCAAATTTACCTCCCTTAGCTTTAGCTTCTTTTCTTTGTTGAATAATAAACTCAATATAAGGCTTAAACCACTCACTCTTAATATACTCCAACTTTTGCTTAATTGTAACATCTTCCAACCTTAAACCTTTACTTAAATACCAACCCAACATCTCTCCATCAATTACATAGTGCCTCTTATCTGTTAACTTCAACATCAACTTCTCATTTGGTTTGTATCCTTTCTTTTTAAATTCAATTTGATAGTCTGTAAACTGATCAATGTTAGCCTTTGTCTTTTCTGGCAAGAATGGATACTTCTTTGTTTTTTGTTTCAACTCATCATATACTTTATATCAATGGTGTAGATGACATTTAGTAGAGCTAGAGCTAGTATATACTACACTGTTACAAACACTTATCTCACCAGTAGGTAATGCTTGCACCATAGCAGAGGATTATAATGAGTTGAAGTCTAGAACTTTTAAATAATTGTCTTTCCCAGTATACTCGGGATCTATTTCTGTATTTTTACATTTCACATAACAATCTCCTAATACTGACGCTAACCCACCTCTAATACCACGTTGTATTGTATCATAAATATTAACTGTATTTTCTTCATAATATTTAGGTCTAACATTAGTATTATTCAATCCACATAACCAAGTTAATCCAGGAGTAGAATATTTGTAACACGCATATTTTTCAAAAAATACTAAACATTTACCTCTTAACTTTTCAAATATATCCACCGATAAAAATCCATCGGTTTTAGGATATAACATCATATAATCTTTTATTGTTTCACATCCAGACTCTTTCCAACAATCTGACGCTTGCTTATACTCCTCATTAGTAATACAACTTGGTTTCATCTTAGAATAGAATAACTCCTTAGGTGGTAATGATGTTTCATTAAGTTTATCTATACTATCTAACCATTCATATGGAATATATTTTTTCGTCTCAATAACTCAAATTTGTTTAATGTTAACACAATTTATCACTCAATGTTTTACTTATAGCATCTAAGCTAAGTGGATGGAAGAACCTAAGCATATCTAATGCATTTTTATAACCCATATCAGTACAAATAAAGATCTCATCAGTTTCAGTTATTACTTAATTCTAATCTTCCTTGCTAGTTTAGCTATAAATAGGTGATTATCATAATTAGTAGAATTAAATGCATATATTGGTACAAAAGTGTTCTTAGCTTGGGGATTACATTAAAGGTGAGCATATCCTCTAAATTTCCCATTTAGGTGATCATGATCTCTAATAATATCTTTACTCACATATTCGTTACAATAATAACAGTTAGTATATAATGGAGTAATACTATCTTCTTTTAATGGAATATTTATACTTAATATCTCTTTAAAGAATTTAATATAATAACTCATCCTACTTATAAACTAATCAACTACATCAGTCGAGCCACCACTTTGTGGATATTTCCCACAATAACTTTCATACTTATCTTCTATTATATCAGGATAATCATTTTTTATGTATAACCCACAACCAATAGGAATGTGTTTTCTGTTTTTTATTATACATTCAAAATCATAATAAATACCTAATGGTACTTCGTTTTTATAGTGGAACTTATCGAACTTCAGATAATCATCATGGTGGAATGTTCTTCTTCATGTATGGCTCTATGTATTATACAATACTAAACGTTTTTTTAATGCATGTACAGTTTGAAATGATACACAACAATTTAGACATGGATAACATTTATGTTTAGACGATTTTCTTAATAAGAACGATACATCTTTACATAGGTAAAAATGATTATCCCAGCATAATATATTATATTCTTTAGGATCACTATGATTGATTGATACTGGATTAATAGTTTTATTTTTATTTAGATCAACCACAATTATATATTACTTTATCTTTGTTGAACTCTTGTATTTTCTGTAAATCTTTATATCTATAAGGAGGTGGAAGCCATGATAATTTTATCTCAATAATATACACTGGTTTATTAAAAATACTAACTCTATTGGGATGGGCTTCAGCTGGATGTAGATAAGCAAGTAAACACCACCATTTTATTATCATTATTATTTATATTAAGTAAAAATCTTGACTGAAACGGGAATTCTACATGACAACCACCTTTAGGATAAAACCTGTGTATACACATAGTTCTTTTAACAAATCTTTGCATACTCCAGCCAGATTGCTTCATCTCTTGTTCTTCTATTTTAGTCTTCAATTCACTATTAAACATATCCAAGTCACAGGGACCATTATGTTGTCTAGTCATTAGTCTAAATGTGAATTCATTTTCTTCTAACTTATCATCTGTAGGTTTTGTATACTTGACTACATCAAAAGTGTTAAATTTAAAATGGGTATGTATGTTATACATTGTCTCTAATACTTTCAAAAATTTACGAGCTTCATTATTACCACTTGTTATCATTATTTGATTAAACTTCATATTATGATCTAATCCTAACTCATTAACTTTATCTCTCCACTTACCGTCAACAAGTTTTCTCTGTTTAACATTTTCTTAATGTTCATTTGATTCATTGTGTTTATTTTGTTTTTTATATCTAGTGTTACATATATCGCAATAACCTGTATTGTTGTATGGGACTTTGACCATTCGTGAAGTGGTTCGCCGATGTTTCAACATTATCCTTAGTTATATTATTACCCTTGTCTTCACCATTAACATTATCTAGATGCATCTTTATGTTGCAGACTTGCATGTTACACATTCAAACTTACTCCCATTCTTAACTATTTCCCCATTATTTAGTCTTACATTATTTCTATGTTTTATTGTTTGTATATCTTCATTATATTCAGTGTTATTATCTAGAAACAACTAGAAATCTAGAAATGTCACAACTATCAAAATACTTTTTTCCCTCTAGTTCAGGATACCGTTTATCTATCTTTTGTTCTATATCTTCATTAGTAACTTTTACCCCAGCCTCATTAGCACGCTCAATAATTTTTATCTCTATTCTATACTCGCTCATTCTTTTTATGTTTAAGTGATTGAATCTGTCTAGCATAATTCTTCTGAGTTAACTTCAGGTTACAATCTTCATATCTAATCTTATTAGTATTTATGTTAGGCTTTTTAGCATAGACAATATCATCAGACGAATTTGAATCTGATTTTTTAAATGGATCCAATTCCGAATCTGAATTATAAGATGATTCTCTATCTTTAGATTTTTCTCAATCTTTAGATGATTCTCGATCTTCAGATGATTCTCTATGTTTAGATGATTTTCAATCTGGAAGGTATTTTTCTTCAATCGTTCGCAATGACTCATGCATATCCACTTCTCGTTGTTTTAATTTTGCAACCTGTTTATCATACGACTCCTTTATTTCTTCATTTATTTAATTAAACCTTCTGGTTGATTCTAAAGCTTTTTCTGCTTCCTCCTTTTGTCTTTTTTATCTATTGTTTTGTTTTCTTCTTTCAGTTTGTTTTTATTTATCAACAATTGGGCCGCCATGCTAGTAGAACTAGATTGAGGTTGCCCACTTCCAAATTGAGCTTGCTTACTTCCAGATTGGACGTGTCCATGAAATTGAGCTTGCTCAAATCCAGATTGTACTTGTCCACTTCTAGATTGGACTTCACTTCCAGTTTAATTGTTTCCGTTTGAATCCCGTACACTCATTTTTAAACGTCAAATTTTGAAATAATATTATTTATGTAACTTTTCGCAAATGAAAATGATTAGTACTAAGTGCGATAAATGTAAATATAAGGCTTGGTGTTGGAATTGTGTTATGTGTCAAAATATGCCTTTCATATGTTTTGTATGTAATGAAACGATATCACATAGAGAGAGACATGATCATATGGATATATATTATAATGATCCTAATCAATATTTAATATCTAGAAAGTGTAAAGTTAATAAACATATCTCTCACTATGAATTTAAACATTTCCTTTGTAGGTTATGCTTGTATCTCAAAAAATTTTGATATGGTCATACTAAAGAAAGATTTATAGAAGATGTAAAGAAATATAATATTGAATTTTAACACTAATAAAATGTTATTGGTCTTCCCGTTATTTATTATGTTATTAATTATTTTTATAATTGCTCATTGGAATTATGATAAACAATTTGATTTAGGGAAGAGATGTGAAGGAATGTTTACCAGAACCATTTGAAATGATAAAGCATAACTTTACTTTTTATGGTCCATCTAACTCAGGCAAAACAACATTTATGAAAGGTTATAGTGGATTGTATGATAGTGTTAATATATTCTGTATCGATGCCAGTGAGTGGAAGGGATGTAACGTATTTGGCATTGATGATTTAAAATTTTATATAGACAACTAAAATATAAACAACTTTGCTAATAGCCTTATCATATTTAGTGATATGGGAGAAAACATTAGATTACCAGCTATAGACTCCTTGTACTCTAAACGTAGACATCAAAATTATAATATATTATGTGTAGGCCAAACTGTAACAGATTTAAATACTAAAGCAAGAGAGATCACACCAGCTATATATGTTACTTTGAATTGTTCATAACAATTCTTTGAAAGAGTACAAGCGAATTTTAAAATTGATTTCAATCTATATAGATTTAAACATTATAAATATGGTATACTAAATTATAGTACTATTGGTGACTGTTATATTTTTTTAGATAAAGATAAAAATATTGCAAATGATTCTAGAATTGGCGATCTTAATATTGAGAAGTATATTGAGTATACAGAGTTTAAGGAAAAGGAATTTAGTATACTCAATAGTTATTTAATAGATAGAATGTTAAAACCAAAACATATTTAATCAAATAAGTTAATGTCCTATTTGAGGTTAAATGTAAAGTTAATCGTTCAGGCGCTATAATATCAGTACATAATTGTAAACTTTGAAGAATAAACTTTGAAGAATATTTTAACTTTAAAGGAATAAATAAACCATTTTCTTTTTCTAAAACATCTATGAATATTAAAAAAAATATTTTATGAGATACATAGTAGAGATATTGCTGTATTTGGTGTAATTAGTATATTTTGATTTATATATAATTACTATCAAAAATAGGTTGACAATAGGTTATGGTGTATTCAATAATAATAAAAAGAATGAAATATTTAATATGATATGTATATTAACCATTAGTCTTATATCTATTTATGCAACGCATAATGTTAATTATTCTCCAACAAAAATGACATTAATATGTAGACAATGTAATATTGAAATCGACGATAGAAGTGATCATCCAGAACATGAACTAATGACACATTATAGTAATTTTCATAATAATTTAATTGTAAGTTGTATGAGATGTATGCCAAAAAATATAGTGATAATCATTTTAAGGTTAAATGTAAAGGTTATCGTTCAGGCGCTATAATATCAGTACATAATTGTACTCATTAACTGATTTTAATGATCTAAACTTTGCTAATAATGATAATAATGATCTACGCTTTGTTATTAATATTGATAATAATGACAATGTTCTAAACTTTGCTTATATTGATAATAATGATAGTGTTAATGTTAAAGATAATATTAATAGTAAAGATCTAATAAATAGGTTATGGAAAGACATAGTTGAAGAGTTAAAGGATCATATTATAAAAAATATTACTAGAAAATAAATATATAATAACTGATGAAGTTATAAAATCTAAACAATGTGCTAGATGTAAGATTACTATTAATAGTTGCTATAAGAATAGATCAACATGTATGAAATGTAAAGATATAGAATTTATGTCCTATCTGTAAAATAAATGTGTGACATAAAATAGTGTATTTTAGAGTAATGTAGTGTATTTTAGGATATGGCAGTGTGTTTTTTTGCATTGTATGACTTTTGCCATGCTCGAGCTCGAGCATGGCAAAAACTATACAATGCAAAAATTACACTACCATATCCTAAAACACACTACATTACTCTAAAATACACTATAATACCCAAAAATACACAAAAATTGCAATACAAAAAATAAGAGGGAAATCACTCTTTTCAATCTTATAGGGGTGATATCCGCTCTTAAGAGTGATGTTACTCTTTAGAGTGATTTCCCTCTTATTTTTAAAATTTCTCTATTTTGATTATAATTTTTGTTTACAATATGAAGTTAATGTCTAGATAGTGCCATTCTACAAATTAATGTATTACAAATATTACATTTAACTTTTTGTTTTAAACAAGTTATACAAGTATGTCCTTTGTTATGAACTTCTGTATAGCTTTTATTTATTTTATAGATAGGACATAATTTCTATATCCTTACATTTGACACATATTGATCTATTCTTATAGAAGCTATTAGTAGTAATCTTACATCTAGCAAATTGTTTAAATTTTATAACTTCATCAGTTATTATATATTTAATTTCTATTAATATTTTTTATAATATCATTCTTTAACTCTTCAACTATCTCCTTCTTTAACTTTTTAATTAGATCTTTAATATTAATTTTATCATTAACATTAACATTATCATTATTATCAATATAAGCAAAGCTTAGATCATTGTCATTGTTATCATTATTATTAACAAAGCTTAGATCATTATTATCATTATTAGCAACGCTTAGATCATTAATATCAGTTGATGAGTACAACTATGTACAGAGACTATAGCGCCTGAACGATTAACTTTACATTTAACATTAAAGTGATTACCACTATATTTTTTGGCATACATTTCATACATCTTACAATTAAATTATTATGATAATAATTAAAATGTGCCATTAGTTCATGTTCTGGATGTTCACTTCTATCGCCGATTTAAATATTGCATTGTTTACATATTAATGTCATTTTTTTGTTGGAGAATTATTAACATTATGGGTTGCATAAAAAGATATAAGCCTGATGGCTAATATACATATCATACTAAATGTTTCATTCTTTTTATTTTTATTAAATACACCATAACCTATTGTTAACTTCTTACCGTTTCTTAATTTAATCTTGGCCTTATCTATATTCAATAAATCTATACCATTAATATTATCATTTTTATTATTGTTACCATATTTTTGATAGTACTTATATATAAATCAAAAAGTACTAATTACACCAAATACAGCAATATCTCTACTATGTATCTCATTAAATATTTTTTTTTAATATTCATACATGTTTCAGAAAAAGAAAATGGTTTATTTATTCCTATAAAGTTAAAATTTCTACAAAATAGAACATTAACTTATTTGGTTTAATATGTGTTGGTTCTAACATTCTATCTATTAAATAACTATTGAGTATACTAAATTCCTTTTCCTTAAACTCTGTATACTCAATATACTTCTCAATATCAAGATCGCCAATTCTAGAATCATATACAATATTTTTATCTTTATCTAATAAAATACAACAGTCACCAATAGTACTCTAATTTTTTATACCATATTTATAATGTTTAATTCTATATAGATTGAAATCAATTTTAAACTTCTCTTGTACTCTTTCAAAGAATTGTTATGAACTATTCAAAGTAATATATATAGCTGGTGTGATCTCTCTTGCTTTAGTATTTAAATCTGTTACAGTATGGCCTACACATAATATATTAATATTTTGATGTCTACCTTTAGAGTATAATGAATCTAAAGCTGGTAACCTAATGTTTTCTCCCATATCATCAAAGATAATAAGACTATTAGCAAAAATGTCTATATTATCTAATTATTGCAAATCATCAATGCCATACACGTTATATCCCTTCCACTCACTGGTGTCAACACGGAATACATCAACACTTTCATACAATCCACAATAATCTCTTATAAATTTCGTTTTGCCGGAATTAGATGGACCACAAAAAATAAAGTTATATTTTATCGTTTCAAATGGTTCCTGTACAACTTTCCTATATCCTTTAAACCTCTTCCTTAAATCAGAATATTTATCAGAATTCCAATAAGCAATTATAATAATAAATAATAACATAATAAATAACGGGAACATCAATAACATTTTATAAGATTTAAACATCAATATTATAATTCTTTACATATTCTAAAAATCTTTCTTTAGTATGACCAAATCTATAACTATTCAGATACAAGCATAAGCTACAAGTGAAGTGTTTAAATCTATGGTGAGAGATATGTTTATTACCTTACACATTCTACATATTAAATATTGATTAGGATCATTATTATGTATATCCTTGTGATCATGTCTTTCTCTCTCTATATGTTACAATTTCATTACATACAAAACATAAGAAAGGTTTACTTTGACACAAATCACAACTCCAACACCAAGCCTTATGTTTAAATTTATCGCACTTAGTACTAATCATTTTTAATTGTGAAAAAATACTTAAATAGTATTATTTCAAAGTCTGACGTATAAAAATGAGTGTACGAGATTCAAACGGAAACAATTAAACTGGAAGTGAAGTCCAATCTAGAAGTGCACAAGTACAATCTGGAAGTGAGCAAGCTCAATCTCATGAACACGTCCAATCTGGAAGTAAGCAAGCTCAATTTGGCAGTGGGCAAGCTCAATCTAGTTCTACTAGCATGTCGGCCCA
Source organism: Convolutriloba macropyga (assembly GCF_964194025.1). Classification (NCBI taxonomy): domain Eukaryota; kingdom Metazoa; phylum Xenacoelomorpha; order Acoela; family Convolutidae; genus Convolutriloba; species Convolutriloba macropyga. The sequence goes on from NC_134474.1 coordinate 62,909,644, forward strand.
AATGTTGATAAATAAAAACAAACTAAAAAAGATAACGAACCAATAGATAAAGAAAGAGAAATGGAGGAAGCTTTAGAATCAATCAAAAGGTTGAATCAAATAAATGAAGAAATAAAGGAGTCGTATGATAAAGTGGTTGCAGTATTAAAACAACGAGAAGTGGATTTGCATGAGTCATTGCGAAAGACTAAAGCAAAATACTTTCCACATCGAGAATCATCTAAAAATAGAGAATCATCTAAAGATCGGGTATTATCTAAAGACTGAGAATCATCTAAAGATAGAGAATCATCTAAAGATTCCGATTCAGATTCATCTGATGATATTGTCTATGTTAAAAAGCCTAAAACAAACTACTAATAAGATTACATGTGAAGATTGTAATCTGGAGTTAACTCAAAAGAACTATGCTAGACAGATTCAATCTCTTAAACAGAAAAAGAATGAGCGAGTATATAATAGAAATAAAATTATTGAGCGTGCTACTGAGGCTGGGGTAAAAGTTACTAATTAAGATATAGAACAAAAGATAGATAAACGGTATCCTGAACTAGAGGCAATAAAGTATTGTGATAGTTGTGACTTGTATCTAGATAATAATACTGAATATAATAAACATATAGAAACATTAAAACAAAGGAATAATGTAAGACTAAATAATGGGGAAAAATAAAGAAGAGAGTAAGAAGGGAGTAAGTTGGATTGTGTAACATGTAAGTCTACTCTACTTCAATATATTGGGGATCAAAATATAAAAACGAAGATGCATCTAGATAATGTTAAGGCCGAAGACAAGGACAAAAACGTAACTCAGGATAAAGGTGAAACATCGGTGGAACCGCTTCACGGGTTGTCAAAGTCCCATACAACAAGTACAGTTTATTGCAATTTATGTAACACTAGATATAACAATTAAAAAACACAATGAACCAAATGAACATAAAGAAAAGGTTAAACAGAAAAAACTTGTTGATGGTAAGTGGAGAGACAAAGTTAATTAGTTAGGATTAGATCATAATATGAAGTATAATCAAATAACGATAACAAGTGGTAATTATGAAGCTCCTAATATCTTGAAAGTATTGGAGACAATGTATAACATACATCCCAATTTAAGATTAACACCTTTGATGTAGCTAGATAATGAATTCAACAAACTTAGACTAATAACTAGAAAATATAAAGGTCCCTATGACTTGAATATGTTTAATAGTGAATTGGAGACTAAAATGGAAGAACAAGAGATGAATCAATCTGGTTGGAGTATGCAAAGATTTGTTAAAAAAGACTAAGTATATACACAGGTTAAATCCTACAGGTGGTTGTCATGTAGAACTCCCGTTTCAATCAAGATATTTACCTATTAGACATAATAATGATAATAAAATGGTGGTGTTTACTTGCTTATCTACATCCAGCTGAAGCCCATCCCAATAGAAATAGTATTTTTAATAAACCAGTGTATATTAATGAGATAAGATTACCATGGCTTCCACCTCCTTATGGATATAAAGGTTTACAGAAAATACAAGAGTTCAACAAAGATAAAGTAATATATAATTGTGTTTAATCTAAATAAAAATAAAACTATTAATCCTGTATCAATCAATCATAATGATCCTGAAGAATATAATATATTATGCTGGGATAATCATTTTTACCTATGTAAAGATGTATCGTTCTTATTAAGAAAATCGTCTAAACATAAATGTTATCCATGCCTAAAATGTTGTGTATCATTTCTAACTGTACATGCGTTAAATAAATATTTAAAAATGTGTAATACACAGAACCATAAAGGAAGAAGAACATTCCATCATGATGATTATCTAAAATTTGATAAGTTCCACTATAAAAACAGAGTATCATTCGCTATGTATTATGATTTTGAATGTATAAAAATAAAAACAGAAAACACATTATTATTGCTTGTGGGTTATATATAAAAAATGATTATCCTGATATATTAGAAGATAACTATGCAAAAATTGTGGAGAAGATCCACAAAGTGGTGGCTCGACCGATGTAGTTGATTAGTTTCTAGGTAGGACGAGTTATTATAATAAATACTTTAGAGAGATATTTAGTATAAATATTCCATTAAAAGAAGATAGTATTACTCCATTATATACTAACTGTTATTATTGTAACGAATATGTGAGTAAAGATATTATTAGAGATCATGATCACCTAAATGGGAAATTTAGAGGATATCCTCACCTTTAATGTAACCCCCAAGCAAAGAACACTTTTTTTACCAATATATGCATTTAATTCTACTAATTATGATAATCACCTATTTATAGCTAAACTAGCAAGGAAGATTAGACTTAAGTAATAACTGAAACTGATGAGATCTTTATTTGTACTGATATGAATTATAAAAATGCATTAGATGTGCTTAGGTTCTTCCATCCACTTAGCTTAGATGCTATAAGTAAAACATTGAGTGATAAATTGTGTTAACATTAAACAAATTTGAGTTATTGAGACAAACAAATATATTCCATATGAATGGTTAGATAGTATAGATAAACTTAATGAAACATCATTACCACCTAAGGAGTTATTCTATTCTAAGATGAAACCAAGTTGTATTACTAACGAGGAGTATAAGCAAGCGTCAGATTGTTGGAAAGAGTCTGGATGTGAAACAATAAAAGATTATATGATGTTATATCCTAAAACCGATGTATTTTTATCGGTGGATATATTTGTAAAGTTAAGAGTTAAATGTTTAGTATTTTATGAAAAATATCCTTGTTACAAATATTCTACTCCTGGATTAACTTGATTATGTGGATTGAAATATACTAATGTTAGACCTAAATATTATAAAGAAAATAAAATTAATATTTATGATACAATACAAAGTGGTATTAGAGGTGGGTTAGCTTCAGTATTTAGAGATTGTTATGTGAAATGTAAAAATACAGAAATAGATCCTGAGTATACTGGGAAAGACAATTATTTAAAATTTTTAGACTTAAACTCATTATATTCCTCTGCTATGGTGCAAGCTTTACCTACTGGTGAGATAAGTGTTTGTAACAGTCTGGTATTTACCAGTTCTAGCTCTACTAAAGGTTATATCTACACCATTGATATAAAGTATAATGATGAGTTGAAACGAAATACAAAAAAGTATCCATTCTTTCCAGAAAAGACAAAGGCTAACATTGATCAGTTTACAGACTATCAAAATGAAAATAAAGGGAAAGGATACAAACCAAATGATAAACTGATGTTGAAGTTAACAGATAAGAAGGACTGTGTAACTGACGGAGAGATGTTGGATTGGTATCTAAGTAAAGGTTTAAGGGTGGAAGATGTTACATTTAAGCAAAAGTTAGAGTAGAGTAAGGGTGAGTGGTTAAAAGCTTATATTGAGATTAAAATTCAGAAAAGAAGAGAAGCTAAAGCTAAGGCAGATAATTTTGGTGAGGTAATCTTAAGTTAATGAATAATGCCTTCTATGGAAAAACAATTGAAAATGTGTACAAAAGACAAGATGTAGAATTAGTTAATGATGTGGATAGGTATATTAAATTACCAAAAAAATTAGTTTTAAATGTGCTGGAAAGTTTGATGATGATCTAGTGGCCGTACATAAAACAGGAGATAATGTTCAGTTAGATAACTTTAATTATATTGGTTTTGTTATATCAGAGAAAGCTAAACTATTTTTGTATAAAGCTATTTTTGATTACTTTGAGAAAGAGTTAGATTGTAGTTATCATTATACAGATACTGATAATATATTTATAAATATTAACGTTCCTTTAGATAGTGATTTAGAAACTGAAATGAATAAGATAAAAGATATATTACGTAATAATGTGTTAGGTAAGATGAAGGATGAGCTACCTAATGATACTATTATAGAAGCCTGTTTCCTTAAAGCTAAAGCATATTGTTATACTATAGTTGAAAGAGAAGAAGAGAAAAAGTTAAAAAGTATAACCAAAGCTACTATTAAAAACCAAATTACTATTTAAGACTATAAAAATGCTATATAGGATGCAAAAACTAAATATGTAACTAATTATGCTGTTGATAGTAAGAAACATCATTTAGAAACAAAAAAACAATACAAGATAGCTATTGATCCATTTGATGATAAAGGTATTAAAGGTTGTAATGGTGAGTTTAGGTTTTAGAATTAATTTTTATGTAAATATTAGCAAAAGTTAAAATTTATAAAAGAGTTAAGCCTGTTTTTTATTCAAGTTATTTTCTAAAGTTGTTTTTGCGTGCATTTTACACGGTCTCACTAGTTACACTAGTATCTGGGATACGTCCACTGAAGACAATGGGGATAGAACTCGATCTATCCGTCTGATAATGGATAATTATCAGCTGAACTCGACACTAGTGGGTTGCACCAAGTGAACCAGGAATTGATAGATTTTAAATATAAAAGAAGCGAATATAGAGTAGTGGATATATAAAAGTGGAATTAGAGTAATGTGTATATTGGTACCGTCTCGCGGCTCATTGGAAACTTGCCCGGCGCAGGTAAAGGCCCATCAGAACTGGAGCCGATCTGTAACCCAGACCCAGACTGGAGCCGATCTGTAACCCAGGCCTGTGAATGTACTGAGTGTGTTAGTTTGAAGTAATATCACCGTCAACTTATTTGGAGAAAATCTAATTTGATCTCCGATATGCGGTGTCGTAGTTAAGAAATCATTGGTTTATAATAATAAATATTGTCTTTTTTGAACTTAAGACATCTTTGGTAATGTCGCGCTTACTGGCAGAAGAGATTCGGTAACGTTTGTTAAAATCTAAATCATTTCGCTTTTGGGCTTTGAAAGTATTCCACAAAAATAGAAAAATAAGTGTTGAGTTCGCGCTGCCATGTCAACCTAGATAGAAAATTTTCAATCAAGATTGCCAATATTTTTCCAAGATTGAAATAAATCCGATTGGCACAACTTTTGGGAATTTTTTTTAACATTAAATAAATCAGAGGAGAGAATACTGTTATGGCAAAAGTAACTTATCGAGTCCTCTTTTTTGTTGACATTGAAGCTAACGAAAATTATCTATGTTTCCAAACTGAAAGCACCGATGACTTCCTAAGTTTCCAAAACGAACATACCCGTGATTTCTAAGGTTTTAAAAACAAACAACAAAGCTTTGTTACGTTTTGAAACCGAACATTGCAAATATTTGGAAAACGGAACATACCGATTAATTATTACGTTTTATAGAAAAAAATACCGAATTTTTTTACGTTCAAAACCGACAATAGCGAATAAACCCAACTTAGCGAAGATTTAAAAATTTTCTGTTGGGTTTAGTTTGTTATTCTCAATTATGGTTATTTTTTTCACGGCCATTCACCGACAATCATATAATATTTTGCCATATGATACCTCGACCCGGGAATGAACTTTGTGCTTTTGACATTAAAGTAGGAAAAGATTGATTTTAGAACCCAAGGAGAGTGAGAGCCCGTTTAGAGGAGACGGCAGAGGAGTTCAAACTGCACCACAAGTATCAAATCAAAAGGGCAATCTTAATTCTAGCAGTGACGTCATTCCTGTTATCAGCTGTCATTATTATACACGAGCTGTTTGATGGGATACCATGTGGAACTCAAGGAACTGTTCCCAAGAAAGCTTTATATAGAAAGTAGGAATGTACATAAAAATGTCAACCGAGTTGCTCCCGTTCTTTTTGCGCATACTATTGATTTAGTAGAGATTACAGATAAATGCATTGATTGTCGTTTGTAAAAAGCGTGCGATCCAATTGTACACCCTGTTCAACTGTGTCATTATTGCATCGACAAAAAAATGATTTTGGATGCGGAAAAGAGGCGTCGATTTTTACTGTCAAGAAAAAAATGTGGAATTAGAATATGATAGTCCAAGTAATTTGAGAGTAGCTTGTAATTAAGGGTTTTTCTCTTGGAAACCTTGTTAAATGGTGTCATTGTGGCACTAAAAAGCTGAAATGATGCTTAAAAAATTGAATAAAGTGGTTAGATGAAATCAATTTTTTTGATGCTTAGAAAACAATATCAGTCTGAATTCTGACCAAGTGGCAAAACAAAGAGAGTTTTAATCCTACTATTTTACTTCCGTGCTAATTTTTGTTTCCATGCTACTATCTTACAACTTTCAATCACAAGTAGGTAATCTTAGCTCTAGATTTTCATTCAACCCAAAATTTTCATGTCTTCTAATGATTTTATAAAAGTAGAGGATTTCTATAGCCAGTTGCATTTTTAGCTTGCTCAGGTGACTCCTTAAAAAAACATTGGGTCTGCATCTCTTCTCAGAGAGAAATCTTGGTAAAAATTGATTATTTTTTCCGCAAAAGTACAATGACTCCTGCAAGTTTCTCTTGCTGAAAACGTACCTACAAGTTATGTTCTTATTGGCGAAAACATCGAAGCAAACTAATATAGATCATTTACCGAAACAACATAGAAACAACAATGTCCAGTTTAAATTTTCTCAGAAAGACGCAAAAATAAATGAAATAAGTTGATTCAAAGTAATGCAAGAAACTCAATGATGTAAGCAATCTCTTGTCTCAAATATGTTGCCCATAACGCCCAGTTTAGCTGTTTTTCAGGGGAAGCGATTAGATTTTGCTCAATTGGGGGAATAATAAGTGCTGAGTAGTGCAATTGACTTAATACTAGGGCATTTAAGACGAAGGTTTCCAACGTAAATTGTTTTTTCTTTTGGTTATTTTTCGTATGATATATTTAACTTTCCCTTGAAACGTTAAATTTTTGTCTATGTTAACCCTTAAAATTTTAAATTTTTAATTCAGCATTCTCGTCTATTGGAATTGATTTTTTGTTTATCTGTTCATTGAAGTCTTTTCTTTTGCTCTTACCAAATATCATGAATTCAGTTTTTGAGGTATTAATTGCGAGGTGGTGTTCATGAAAATACCGTAGGTCAAGAAAAACTGCTATGACGTAATGCTCTTGCAAGATTTTTAATCTGGTTATCATTAGGCTACTAACAGTGACCATTTTACAAAGCACTAATGAATCATTATTCAACGAGTACGACAAAAAACGGATCAGTAAATCATGGCATTTCAATGTTGCATATTATATCTTTACTATGGCCTTCTTCTGAACATGAAACCTTTGGCTAATCAAGGCAAAAAATTAGAGTACAAACTTCGGATGTCTGAAAAACTCCAATTAGTGCTCTTTTGAGGTCCTGGGTTTTCACGACCAGGCTTTTTTCAATTTCTGTAAAAACGTTTGGGCATAAAGTTTTTAGACTGAGAGATTGATTTTATGCATGTACCTTCCAGTTTTTTTTGAGCAAATTTTTGTGATGTCTATTACAAGATCTTGCCAGCCTCTTGGAAGTTAAGTGCGCGAATCTTGCATCTCGCAAGAGAAGTGTCATTTGAGACAGTCCTGAATGATCTTGCAAGATAAGTGAGAGAGTTCGACAAGGGTATATGACATAAAATAGGGAACAGTTCACGAGTTTCTTTTGAAACAGAGACGCAATGTCCTCCTCTCAGCTCTCCATATGGCACCAGTGGGCAGGGAAGTGGACATCAGAAGGATATAATCCACAGTGCCACTTGCTGTGAACAAAGTGAAACATGCTGTATGGATATAAATGGACAAGGCTGGTATCAACTTATCATTGATATCCGAATTGAGGTGTCAGCGTTTTTTAGCGCATACACGAACTATGTGAGGAACTGTGTAAGAAATGCTCTGAAGCGCTTTGAAGTGTGCTAATCTTAAGAAAATTTGAGCAAATTTCAATTCATTTCCAGTAAATATATCACCCCTTTTATGCAAAAATTTTGATTTTTTTTTACATTTCCTTTGGATTTCTCACGTATGCTGAAGGTTCCCTGGCTCGGGAACATTGCTGCCCAGGTTGAGGTCCAAGAACGAAAAAAAACCTCTGGTCATATGGCTGTCTGTTGTCTGTTTTATTATTTATTGTACTTACAGAGCTCTTTCAAAAGAAATTAATCTTTCAAGAAAAATGTTGATCTTGGCATATATTGCAAGGTTCTTGCAAGAGGATCTTAATCTTGCAAGATTCTTTCAGGATTAACATCCGAACATGACTCGGAAAATTTTCTCCAGATTTAGGGTCTATGATTTTTTGTTAGCTGGTTTGACTCATCAATTTTATCAAGCAATAATAGTTTAAACATGTGTTCTAAAATTAGTTATTTAAATACCAAACAGGCTACAAAAGGTCATTGGGCAAGATCTGTCACAAATGGTTGTCAACAGTTTTTGATCTTTTTAAGTGCAATCAATATTTACACTTCCTTTTCTGTTGGAAAATTTTGAAGGATTTTGATGACTCTGTATAATCATAAGTAATACCCAGACTTCGACCTGGGTTATTAACCCTCTCTCAAATTTAATCAGATTTAGGATTAGTTATTTTTAGGATTCCATATATTTTCAGGATCCTGTTGTGCACCATCACACACTTGCTGTGGTGGAGTATGCTGTTCAGAGAGTGAACAGTGCTGTGGCAGTGTATGCATTCCTAGTGAATACAGCTGTTGCAGTGCTGGAGTCTACTGTGGCAAGGAATTTCAGTGCTGTGAACGCGTTGGAAATGTCAAGTCGTGTTGTCCCATCGGAAACAATACAAACAGTTTGACTTAATGATTAATAACTAAAACTTTAATCATCTTTGCCGCTTATAGCTTTTAAATAGAATAAAATGCTTTCTATTTTGAATTGACGTATTTAAAATTTAATATGTAAAAAATTATGTCCGGGCCGAGGTGTCACCGCCGTTCAACGCAAAATTATGTAAGATAAGCGGTGAATGCGGAAAATTTTGTAAGATAAGCGGTGAATGCGGTGAAATTATGTAATTTCACCGCTGGAGTAAACGGTGAACTTACAAAAGTTCACCATAATTCACCGCTAAAGTATGGGATTTCACCGCTTAATATAGCACTTAAATTATATAATTTCACCGAATTTCACCCCAAAATTATGTCCGAAATTTGCGTTGAAAAAAAAACAACTTTTCACCGCTTATCTTACATATTTTTCCGATTATTCCTAGACCCGGGAGCCAGAATTGATTTGTTTACAGCATTTGTTTCAGTACTCGAGGTCAACTCGGGTACGTATACGTGTAAAAGAGGAACAAAAGAATAAGTGATTTATCTAGATCAGTTTTAAACTCAATATCGTCAATATTAAAAAAGAAGTGCTTATAAGTTTTATTCATCGTTCGTCAAAATGATTAAGGCTATATTGAAAACTTGCAAAACTGATAATCGGAAATCAGTAATTGAGTGCCACGTGACTAGATGGAGATATACAGTTCGGTTCCTGATCGGAGCATCCAAAATACTGGTGACAACATCTAACAGTAGTCGAGGTGCTGCAACATCGCAAACTCTCGCCACAATACACACCTGAACTGCAACATTCGTACTTGCTTGGAATGCAAACAGATCCACAACATTGCTCCGTCTCGGAACAACAAACTCCTCCGCAACATGTTGAAGACTGGAGGCAGCAGGAACCAAACCCACGCACGTTGAGGCAGCAAGTTTCGTTCAGCGAGCAGCAGTAGTTCTCCCCATCTGCGTAAGGGGGTAAAATATCAGGCGGGCATCTTGTTTCACTATCATCGCACTGGGCAACTTCAACCAAATATGGGATGATAATAACTCCTACGATTATTACTGTGAATAAAATGAGAAGGCAGAAAGCTAGCCCCACTCTGTATTGGAAAACGAGCTTAAATTTGGAGTTGGCTATAATTGTCTGCAGGGATAGCTGATCCTGTAAAACAAAAGATCAATAAAATTATTTCAGTTTTCAGTAATGTCAGTACACCAAAAATGCAAATAATTGTTTCAGCGGATCTGTAATCACAATTTTTTTTTCTTTGAAACGCGTTAGAAAGAACACAAACACACAGACTCACACGGTTTGAGGGACTCACCATAAAAAGCTGTACCTGAAAAAGCTGGAAAAATTGCGGAAAAAATTTTTTCAGCATTAATTCACTAACTTTCAAGCGCGGAAATAGCATAAAAAAGGTTTGATTGAGCTATGAAACTTGCAGTCGAATTTAAAATATGCCGGCCGTAAAAGTTGTTTTTGTCAGATCTATGAAGTCACGGGCTCGCAAACTTCGTTTGATATTGATCATGAAACGATGGGCCATATAGAGTTGAACAAAGATGTGTTTACTAGTTATTCACAAGAGATTTCCAGTTTACAATGAATTGCTAGGTTGCACAAGTGGGTAAAACATAAAACCCGCAAATTTTACAAATCAAAACAAATCAGAAGTCATCAATCAATCAAAACAAATTAAGGAAATCAAAACAGTGCTTGAACACTCCGGGCCGCGTGCATGAGGGTAAAACTGAATACTCTTGTCGTATTTTACGATTTAAGATTTCGACAATCAACTTTACATGATTCTTTTGCTGATATGTAATTTCAAGATTGTTTTGTAATATCGAAGGTGTAAAGATGATCTGTTGTCATAATTGAGGGCATTTTTGGTTTCCTGAGTGTGTGTGTGTGTGTGTGTGTATGTGTGTGTGTGTGTGTGGGTAAACTTGTTGTACATTCTTCCAGGGCGTCATACACACCAGCTATATGTTGGTGAAAGTTGGTGATCATACTTTTGTATCGACGTTTTCATTTGACGCGTGGAATATTGTGTTGTTAAATGACAAGGATGTGTGAAAGTAGTTATTAGGCTTCATGGGGGCTGTGAAAGTTGAATTTTAATCAAAGATTGTTGGCAGCATATACTGTAAACTCTGTTGATGTGAAGATGTATACTCTGTCGATCTAAAGGCTGTTGACAAACTTATGTGGCTGGATTCCGGAGACGTTAACTTTTGTCAAACTGGCAAATAAGGGCAAACATAACAAAAATTTCATGATGACTGTTGTCGCTGAGAGCAAAGAAACACTTTGAGCTGGATTCAGCGTAGTTTTATGGAAGTTAAGGACTTAGGGAAGTTAAAATTTTTTTTTCGTTTTGCAGTTTCACAGCGTTGTTGACTTCTCTTTGTGCTCGATTGTTTGAGCTGGTGTAGAGTTGAATATTGGATACGCTGACTTTGAACACGATTATTATCGAGTTTTAAAAACCAAAATGTCATTGGATTAAACTTTAATGCTTTCAAGTATTGTGTAAAACTTTAGCTAATTTGACTGCTGGTCTGTTCAGCACTCCAGTTGATGTCTTGATTTTGAAGGATCGTGCTCGTCCTTCGAATCCATTGTGGCATTTCGCATTTCGACCCATTGGCCAAACACCCCTTGGAGTGAACTCATGCAATAACCAGACTAAATCGCCTTCTTTCAATTCCTCTGATTCTGTTCTCCACTTTGGGCGGCTGATAAGATCTGATGTGTACTCGTTTTGCAAACGTTTCCAAAAATGATTCAGTAATGTTTTTGTGTATGAGAACTCCTTTTTACTAAGTGTTCGGCTGGTTGATGTCAGCGGTGCTAAAGGGCTGTAAGGGCGTCTTAAAAATGAATAGGTGTTAGTGCTTCTTCGTTGGTTGTGTCTGAGGTGACATATGTAATTGGCCTGGAGTTCAGAAATCTTTCGGTCTCGGCTACAATTGTCTGAAAAATTTCGGCTTTCAATTGTTGGCTGCCTAAAATTATGAGCAAAGTGCCTTTGGCAGACTGAATTAGCCTTTCCCATATCCCGCCGAAGTGAGGGGTTCGAGGTGGATTCAGTTTCCATGTAATATGTTACTGCTGTAACTGGGACTTGATGAAGTCGTTGTCAACACTGATTTTGCTGAGATCCAACATTTTTCTCGCTGATGTGAAGTTCGAACCATTGTCAGAAATGATTAATTCGAGATATCCTCGTCGTGATACAAATCTTCTGATGGCTAATAGACAACTATCTGTGTCCAATGTCTGACAAACCTCCAGATGCACAGCTCTAGTGACAAGACAGGTGAAAAGGCATACATATTGTTTTTCCAATTCGCGATTTTGGTGCTCGATGTAAAAGGGTCCGAAAAAGTCTAAGCCAACATTTAGAAAAGGATATTGTTTTTCTGCTTCTGCCAATCGGAAACTGGGGAGGTCGGCCAGGACGTCGGCCATCAAGGGGTAATATTTTGTGCTCTCCATCGTCGGCAAATGAAGCATGTTCTGCTTAGTTTTTTCAAAAATCGTCTTAGTCCTATGATAATGAAATCTTACTGCAGGTGTGCTCAGAAAAACTCTCTGTTCTAAGATGTCTACAGTCGTTGTGGACTTGCTCAATTGTTATTTGGTAATATTATTCTTACTGTCAAGAATAACTGGATGTTTCTAGCTGTAGGGTATTTTAGCGTGCTTTAATCTGCCTCCTGCTTGTATCAAACCATCTTTGTCCAGGGAGGGAGTGAACTGTAATAATCTGTCTTTTTTGTCTAGTTCAATTTCCCGTTCAAGGTTTCTTATGCTTTCAAAAAAGATTTTATGCTGTGATTGTCTCAATAGATGGTGTCGTGCGACTTCATAACTGTTTTTGACTGGTCGTTTTCGGAAAATGTTGACTGCTTTCATTACTGTTTCGGTTCGTCGCATAAGTTTATTCCAACTAGCGAAATAATTAGTGTCAATAACCGTGTTTGAAATTTCTGTACATAAAAAATTTGTCGCTGTAAATTGCTGGTCTCTTTGGAAATTTGGAACGGGATTTATTAGGAGAAATTTTGGCGCTGACAGCTTTTTTTCTTTCAAATCTGTTAAAGAAAGTCCTCTTGTTCCGTAATCTGCAGGGTTGATTTTACCGGGTACAAAATTCCATTGTCCTGACTTAGAGTTTGCTAAAATTTTTGCATTTCTATTTGCTACAAAAAGTTTTTGGTGTTTTGTTGATTTAATCCAAACTAATGTGGCCCTAATGTCAGTCCAGAATTGAATTTTGTCAAAGTGTGCTGTCATTTCGCTTCAAACAAAGAAAACAAGTTCTGCTCCCATAGCTGCTGCTTCAAGTTCTAACTTGGGGATGATTGTTGTTTTAATGGGTGCAACTCTTGCTCTGCTAACAACATATTGAGTTGTTATTTCTTCTGCGCTGCTTGATCTGATGTATATTGTCGTTGCTATTGCTGTACTTGACACATCGCAAAATATGTGTGAAGTTCGTGCTTAGCATCTGGGTTGGGGATCAAACATCTGCTAATAGAAATTTCTGGAATCTGTTCAAATTCTTCGACCCATTGCTGTAAGTCGTGTTGGAAACCTCTTGGAAGCTGATTATTCCAGTTGTTACCTTGTTTCACTATTGATTGAAGAATGCATCGTATTCTAAGGGAAAACGGCGTGATGATTCCAAGGGGATCAGACAATGATGCGGCGAGTGACAGCAATTGACGTTGTTGCATGCTCTTGACATCCAGTTTTAAGTCTGGTCTTTTGAAGATGAAAATATCTTCCTTGGCATTCCACATTTGTCTTAAAATACGTTGCTCTGTGGCTGTGTCTGCATTTTCTCCAGTTATTTTCATGACGGTGTTTGGGTCGCTACTAAAAAATTTTGTAAGCTTTAAGCCACTTTTTTGTAACGCATCCTTTACTTCTGTTGTTGTGATTGCTGCGCTTTGGTTGTCTTGAAACTTTGAAGGCAATCATCCATGAAGAAAAAATAATTGTTTCATATGGCTGAGTAGGCTTCAGGATTACTTAATTTGTTATCTTCCGCACATCTGTGGAGTATTATAATTATTGCACATGAAGGGGAACAAGTTGCATCGAATGTTAGTCTCTTGTACTTGAAAATTTTTTCTCCTCCAATTTTGTTCCACAAAAATCAAAATCTGAGTGCATCTTGATCTTCTGTTCTTATGACAACTTGCATGAACATCGCTTCGATATCACGGGTTGTTGCAATCTTGTACTGCCGAAATCTCAGAAGAAGTTCAACAAGGCTGCATAGTGGATCTGGTCCGGTCAAAAGAGCTTTGTTAATTGAATGTCCCTTGTATACTGAAGCTGCACTTGTGACTCGTCTTACTTTTTTCTTCATTTTATGTTCAACGGGGTGGTTTGGGAGATACCAAAGTTGTGAATTCATGAAATTGGGTTGACGTTGTGTTTTTTCAATAAATCATTTTTCGATGTCTGCTTTGATGGTTTGGTTGTAACGACAAAATAGGTCTGGTTCCTGTTGAAGTCGGTTTTAAAGTGACTGTAATTGTGCTTTGACAAGAAAGTAGTTGTTCGGGAGTTTAGTGTCATATTTCCAAGGTAGTCCGATCTCATAACGAAAACCATTGTGGCTTGTCGTCCTTTTTAGTGTTTCAAGAGCTTTCCTGTCATCTGTAGTCAATGTTTTTTTCCGCTCACTAAATTTTTTCCCTCCATTTTCCAAAACATTTGAAGCATGTCGTTCTCTATATCCTCTTCTGGGTTTTTTATTCTGTTTTAAAGCGTGATGTTGTAATTGATTTCTTGTTTTTTACTGTTTGGCTTTTATTTCTGTGGTATTGGTCCTGTAACGGTCCATCCAAACTGGGTCAAGACTCCGTATGGGGTTCCTTGTGGTTCATTTGTGAAATTGAGTGGTACTGTTGCTATGAAGGCATCCGCTCCGATTAAAACTCCTATTCTGTTATCTCGTATTTGGGGAAAAAATTATGTTGTTAAGATGATCGTAGTCGGCGCAGATAGAGTTCAAGATCTCAACGGTTACATTCGGCATTTGAAATTTTACAAATCAAAACAAATCAGATGTCATCAATCAATCAAAACAAATTAAGGAAATCAAGCTTGTGCTTGAACAAGATGTAATTGAATTCTTCGATGTCTGCTCCTCAAAACTTAATAATCCACAACTTTTAATAGTGAAATTTAGCAATGGAATTGAAGTGGAATAAATGTGGAACAGAAGGCAAATGAAAGGGAAATTGCGCAATGTCCCCTCTTCCAAGCTCAACCTCATTTGTGGACGGTAGAAAACAGAGTATACTCTTATCCAAATTATTACTGAAAGCGGGCAAAGTCCTCGATCACAAACAAGCACACATAAATATTTACATATGAACACACACGCACGCAAACACACACACACACACACACACACACACACACACACACACACTCACACACATACACACATACACACACCCACATGCACACGTACGCACAAACACACACACACACACTCACACACACACATACACACACACACATACACACACACGCACATTAACCGGTTAATTCGCACATAAATGCATATTCACACACTGACGCGCTCACACATGCGCGAATAAGTATTTACTCACATATACACAAACGTTCACATGTACTGCCAAATTCAATAAAATTGCTTCACTACTCATCCAAACTAAATTACATAATATTGGCCGTGAATTCAAAAAAAGAAGTAACTTTAATTGTTTATGCATTTACAAAATTTTCCGCTCAAAATAATTACCCAAGGAAACAGAAGATATGAAAAAGCAGGTTTCTAATGGTTCTCATCTAAAAAAGTTCGTCATACAATGTAAAAACAAAATTAAATTTGAAAAAGAGAAATTTTTTAAAACAAAATCTAAAAATTGAGACTAGAACATCATGGCAAATGGACAAAAAGGAACCCAACAAGTTGGCTCTCTTTTAAAGGTTTAATGGATTGGTTTTAAAATATATTTTTGCAAAGGGCGTTTGTCATCTTTACTTTAAGAAAATTCAATAACTAGTTTGAGAATTGGCAGGTAGCAGAAATGCTGATAAGCCGGCAAACAATGTGGAACACTATTTTTTTGTATATCAAAAACTCATTGCCAAAAATTGACCAAAAACCACATTTAAGCCACGTGAAAACGAAATTTTATACTCACAAACTTTGTGACCCGACTAAGTTATTTGTATAGGTTGATGTTGAAATCAGCAAAATTGAGAAGATACAATTGTTGTGGATGTTCTGCTCGGGTTAGTGTGCCTTTTGGTGAAAATAAAAAATCTTTGCTATTTTCTACACATAAATTCAACACTTAGGTGGCACAGTTTAAATGTGCTATTTTTTGTTTATGAATCAATTGTTAGTAATTAACCATTATATGTTTTTCATTGCAGGTAATCGCCTCATCAGAGCATGAACAAAATTTGAAATGCTGCAATCAGTATGAAAACAAATAATAATTATAATACTGGTTCAAATTTTTCAAAGTTTGATTTACTTTTCTATAAACGCCAATTTAACCATGTTTTTAGAATATTTTGAGAACATTGAGCCGCCATTTTGTTTTGCTACAAAAGATAACAACGTTTAAATTGTTTTTGAGCTTACTGTACTTAAAAAACTTTGCCTAGAGAAATTTTTCCGTTGTGGAAACAAAAGCTTGCAGACAATATTTAAAAACAATTCATCTAATTGAAATATTGTGTTCTACTTTCGTCGATTATTTAAGCATAATAGATTTCTCTCTTTTTTCTTTCTAATGAAGCAATTTATAAATAGCGTCTTCGCTATCTGCGCTTGACATCTCCGCTTTTTGCTTTTTTGCACAAAGACAGTCGTTTCGATGTTCTATCAAACAGGAACAATTAAAAACCCTTTTCGTGAGAGTTAAAAAGGGGAGTTGGGTTGTTTTGCAGTCTTCTCAATAAAGTAAACACCAAAATTGGAAATTATCCAAAATGTTATCAACGTCTATTCCGTCTAAAAAATGTTGCAAAACGAGTCTTTAAAAAAACAATATTGTTGTAAAATTAACAAACATTGCTAGAAAAAAATGCCAAAAAGAACTGAACAAAACCCTAAGATTGAAATGATTATGATCGGAAAGATTATTAAGATTAATAAAAATTATTAAGATTTGAAAAATATGATTAAACTAACAAACACATTTTGCTTTGATGATGGTGTTCTCACAATGATAGCCTTCTCAAAAGAACTGGTGTTAGGTTAACTTTGATAATATGAACGCAAATTTAAAACGGGCGTCTAAACTTCAAGTTTTGCAAGTTCTTTATAAAAAAACTTTTGGCCCCCTAGTTCAGTCTTATGCATAATGGCTCCATGACGTTTCTTTTTTATAGATTTGCTAATCTGGAAAAGTTTGCTCCAGGTCTTTTGCCCTGGCCTGCCTGGAATTACCTAATTTAGATTTAGCTATACACTATGGTACCAGACAGCTACGTACACCTGAAGATTTTTTAAAAAGCAAAGCAAACATCAAATAATATAACATTTTGAGTTTAAATTTGTTCTCTAATAACGGGTCATTACACCTTAAGTTTTTTAACGACTATTAGACGATTTGTATAGTTTTCATACAGGCTTCTCACGTCTGCGTCATTTTCATTCCAAATGTCATGCACGTTTTCTTCTGAATTTTCCCTAAAAAAACTGTTTGTTTTGTAATTTTTGCTTCAAAATCGCCCATAAATTTTAATTAGGATTCAGATCTGGACTGTATGTTGGCCATTCCAGCATCTTCCGCTCGTTTTCCTGGAAAAAATTGCCAATAATCTTTGATTTATGCACAGGAGCATTGTCTTGTTGAAAAATAATATCCAGGAAATGCTTTTTTTCTTCGTAAATTTTCAAAATTTCCAAATAACCTACAGCGTTTAGCTTGTTTGGACACTTAACGAGCAATTTTTGTCCATCTGATTGTATTGAACCCCAAAGCATGAGTGATCGTTTGTCCGAATTCAAAATTTTTCTGTTTTTTAAGACACACATACATGGATATATATATATATATATATATATATATATATATATATATGTATATATATTTATATATATACATATATATATATATATATATATATATATATGTATATATATATATATATATATATATATATATATATATATATATACATCAAGTTGTTGATTTAAAGTTGTGTTTGAGTTGCTTTTGTATATTAGACCATGAAAACCGACATCTCTTAGCTTAACAACTTGGCAAACGGTGAAAGAACAAAAAAGTTTAACCAGGACTCAATGAAAATATCCAATTAAATTTCTTTTAAAACTTCTAATTTCACACCTTTTTTCATGCCTTAGCTGAAATCATGCTTATGAAGCACAAATCATGCTTTAAAAGCAGAAATCATGATGTACGTAGCTTTTTTGGAACCATAGTGTGTAATATGTCTTGGAAATGGAGCTTAGTTTTTTTTTCTTGGGATGCAAGAAATACGCAAAAACCGTATTTCCTCTTGATCCAAGAAGCTCTAGAAGTCCCACGTAGAAACCAAGACACGGTAAAATACCTTAGGTGTGTTGTTGTGGATCATTAATTATCTTAGAAATTCCATTAATGAAGAATTTTTTAATCATAGAAATTGCATTTATGATAAATTTGGAGTCACAGAACTTTCCATTTATGAGAAAATTTGAGTCATAGAACTTTCATTTATGACAAAGCAGCAGTTTTACCAATGTTCAATAACATCTTTGATGTTATTAAACATTGGTAAATGCTCCATAATATGAAAGTTCTGCGATTAAAACTTTTTGTCAATCAGATTAATCTGATGAGGTGGGAATATCCATTATCATTTATACTTAACTGAGGATTATGACGGCACAACCATGTTAATTTTAGTGGAGGGGTGGGAGCGGGTTGACTTTTGAAATTCACCAATCGATATTTTACCTCTTCTGGATCTGTTTGCATGTCTTCTTGAGTCTGTTCAAGTTGTTCGACTTTTTGTACATTTTCCCTTCCATTCCAAGTGAAGTTTGATCCACAATGTGGGCATTTAGACCTCGGGAACTCGTGAGACACTGTACGTTCCAAGTCATAGTTGTCTCTCATCAGGTTCTCCCGAGGAGTAACTTGGGGGTACATGACTGTCTTGATCTTGGGTGACCTGTGGCAGAAGTATTTATACCCCCAAGAAAGTTTTATGAGAAAGTTTTAAGAAAACAGTTACAATTTTTTATCATTAAAAACAGGTTTATGAAAACTGAACATATAGCAATTAACCAGATCTGCTTTTACTTTTTGCGAAACATCTCGAACCGAGCTCTGGAATTGGGCTTGAGCAAAGATATTAAGAACCTAAACACCTCCCCCCACCCCCACCCCAAAGCTTAATGGGAATATAACTCTTACGCCCCTCAAGCCCACCTGCTTTTTTGACATAGAGAAATAAAAAATATGCTATGTGACAACACATAGTTTATAAGTGGGAAGTGAGGGTATTAAAGCTCTGTGAGGGGGGGGGGAAGAGATTCTCGAAGTCGAGCATTAAAAGCATTAAATAGTCGAGCATGAGTCGACCAAAAGCTTTTCGACCAGAGTTCGGTTTTTCATCTCTGCCTCATCAGTCGACGAAAATCGATACTGAACTAATTAGGGTCAAGCAGTGACATTTAGTCGCTCAGGTATGGTCTTCTCAAGGCAAATGTAACGAATTCACACATTTTTTCGAACCCATACCTCAGTGAATACCGTAAGTGACACTATTTGAATTGAAGTTAATCGCTATTGTTTTGCTATTTACAGCCATTATTTCAGTCATTTGGGTCGAGTTTGGTCTTTTCAAAATATGTCTTGGCCAGGTGGGATAATTTTTTAAGTCGTGGTCTAAATTATGAAAATATTGCTTTTTATTGAACTCCCGTTCCTCCGTTCCGACAACGACAGTTAACTATTCACAGTTTAATTTTTTGTTAATACCTGTTAGCACTAAAAATTTCTCATATAACACTGTTTCAGGATTAGATGACAAGTTTTTGCCATTGTTTTAAAGCACTGAGTTTTTGCCATTGAGTTGATAGATAGCACGTTCATATGTAAAAGAAATGCACGTGCGCTTCGAGGCGTAAAAATTATATGCCCACGAAGCGATGAGTGGAGTACAGAATAGATCCGACAATTCACAGGAACGATAGTGGTCTCTGGGAAATGGACCGAAAACTGGAGGCTGACCTTTGAGATGGATTGTGGTTGATGCCACTCTGCATTCTGCCGGGCACCTGAAGATTGGCTGCAGAGCTGTAGTTTACAAGTCGAGGCTTAAAACTAAACAAACAATTTGATTATTAAATTAAACAAGGAGGCTCGGTAATATGCGTTGCACAAGTTCCGACCCCGCTCATCTACATTTTTCACTTAATTATCTACCAAATGAGGAAGATATTAAAAAGATTAAGATATAACTAACTAGAGATACTACTAAATGAATAAAACAATCAACCTAAGAGGGCTGATGATACCTGTAACTACCATAATATGAATACCAGAACAAACATGTTTTTTTATTTTTAATGTCAAACCGATTAGAAACCTTAGGCATCAATTGAAATCATTGGGAGACTCTCTTATACATCCATAAATCACGTTGGAGACATGTCATTATACAGGATATGCCATACGACTACAAAACGAACGACTACATGCAAAAATAAAAAATTTGCACGAAGAAATGTGCATGAAAAAACTTGCAGAAAAGCGTTAACCCAGCCAATTAACCATTAGGTTGTTCGCTAAAAACAAAAAAATCCTGGTCGCTCCTGTTTTTCAAACAACCAATGGACCGCCCATTATTGTGATACTTTGAAAAGAAAACCAAAATCTACAAAGATGGGCGATATAAATAATCACGAATATTTTTTAAAACTGGTTGTACCAAGAACAAAGACTAGTTGAGGACAAAAAAACCACTATAGAGAGAAAATTTGTGTTCAAAAGATACGGGATATGAGTTGTCTAAAGAGATGCTAAGCTACAAGTTATCAGAATTGATGTTGGCAAATCTCAGAAATCCATTGTCGTTTTTAAAAAACAAATGATTTCAAAAGTCATAGCCAAAACAAACTTTCTACCAAAATTGTAGACAGTTTATCTTGAAACTTATTTGAAAACTAATTACTAACAACTTCTTCGAAAACTAACTTCCAAAGACTATAAAACAACACCAATTACGAGCAGAACTAAAAAACTTCACAAACAAAACCACAGTGATGAAGCCATTTCATTTATAAAATTTTAGCCAAAAGAAATTTAAATCTTCATTTGCGTCTCTTTTGAGCTCAGAAAAGTCTTTTTTTAATAAAACGACTATCTCAAAATGTCAGCAAAAGGAACCACAAATATTGAAAAGTATCTAAAAATCACACAATTCTTCTGAAAAAAGTTTCTGAGCCCTGAAGACATCAGTTAAAACGTTCAACCAACAGAAAAAATAGTTTCGGGTTCAAAAACAGTAAGGTAATCACTCAGTAATCAGGCTACGTGACGAAACTGATACAACATTGTAAAATACCAAAGCAAATGAGAACCAGGACAAAAAAATTTACTTCTTTGTAAAAACTAAGTTTGAAAGTCAAAATAAATCATTAGTTAAATACCGTTTTCAGCTATTAAGCTCATTTTTTTGTTTACCATTGGTCACTGTGAACTTGAAATTCAAATAGTTTGGCAAACCACAACAAAAGTTAACAACAAATACAGTGCAAACATATAAATATCTGCCGATTTCTGAAAGAGAACGGTTTGGCAACGCTTAAATCCATATGTTACGAAAAAGATAACATTAGTTGGTTACAAAATCGTTGAAGTTGTATCAGTTAGGTTGCTAAGTATTGTGATGATATACAAATGAAACAAAAAGCAACAGCAGAAATGGACAATTATTCACCAAAAAAATGAGTACAAAAACTCGTAGTACCAAAACCTAGAAGCCAATGTAAAAAAATTCCGGCGCTAAGAATATCCTGTATCCTATGTGAAAAAGAGTTTGCAAAGTTTTTTTGAGAATAAGCTAAAATTTGACAAAAAAATTGACAAGTTCAAAAAATCACTAAAAGTTCCTTAAAAGAAACACATTCAAGGACCTAAAAAACCTCAGCTATCGGCCTAATGCTTTTTTCAGGCTCAGTTCCACCTCCTGAAGAAGCAATTTTGTGGACTTTCGAAAAGATTTACTTAGCAATCATACAGCAAAAATAATAAAATTTGAAAATAAAACACAAAAAACTAGTGAAAAATTACTAAAACTCTTCCTCAAAGCCGTAAAAACCCTTAAGATCACTGAAAACAAAATATATCTACAATTGGCCCCATGTTTATGTAAATGGGAGTTCTGGTTAATAAAACCGCGGATAAAAATGTTGTCAGCATATAGCATTAATAAAAACCAAAGCAAAATTTTTTGAAAAAGGCAGCACAAAAAATTGAAAAATTTCTGATTGTAAGAATCCATGAAAATATCAAAGCTATCTCTGATTTTACAGTACACCCAACAAATGGCCGAAGTGTTCCAAGTGTTTGCGAATTGGACCAATTGTAGAGTGTAAGACTTCAAATATTAAAAAAAGCAAGGATGAATTTTGATTAATCATTGAGTTAAATTTGCAAAAAAGGCGACATTTTAATTCCTGAAGGCTTTTAAAGGGCGCCGAGTTTCAACTAGCCTTATTTCCAATTTAAATGAGATTATATCTGCGATTTATAGGTCTCCACTTTTGGCAAACTTGAACAAAGTGAACCAAGAAATCACATTTTGTGCAACTTTTGATGAAAAAAGCCAGAAATTTGGAAATCTTTTAAAAAGTTTAGACAATTTATCTTGAATCTTCTTCAAACATAATAACTATAGACTTCTTCGAGAACAAAAGAAACATAAGAAATAGAAATGTTCACGAAACATTTTAAGAAACCATAGTGTTGAAGCCATTACATTTATAAAAAATAAACCGAAAGAAAAATAAATCTTCATTTGCGTCTCTTTTGAACATCACAATGTCTTTTTTTGTAAAACGACTATGTCAAATTGACAACAAAAAGAACCACAAATACTGAGAAAAATCTTAAAATCACAAAATTCTTCTGAAAAAATACTTCTAAGGCCTGAAGACATCAGTCAAAACTTTCAACCAACAGAAAAAAAAATTGTTTGGTTCAACAAAAAAAAACAAAAAAATCTATCAGTAATAAAATTACCTGACAAAACTGATACAAAATTGTAAAAAACCAAAAAAACGCATTTCAGGAAAAAATGTTTTACTTTTTTGTCGAAATTTAATATGAAAGTCACTAAAATCATTAGTTAAAAACCGATTTCAGCTATTAAATTTGTTTACTTCACTACCAATGGCCACTGCGAATTTTACTTTTACAAAAATAAACAAGAAACACAATCCAAACATACAAATCTCTGCCAAACTCTGAAAGAGAACTGATTCGCAACGCTTAAAACCATATGTTGCCAAAATAATAAATATGTTAGAGCTGCTTCAGTTAGATTGTAAACTATTGTGACAATATATAAATGAAACAAAAACAACAGCAAAAATGGGCAATTATGCACAAAAATCAAACAATTTTGAATGAAAACTCGTAGTAACAAAAACTAGAAGCCGATATAAGAAAAATCCGCCGCCAAGATTATCCTGTATCCTATGCTAAAAAAATTGACCTGGGTTTGATGAGTTAAACAAAAAGTTGACAGAAAAAAACATTGATGAATTTTGCTGAAATCGCTGAAATTTCTTTAAAATTTCCAATAATTTGGCAAACGACAACAAAAGTTAACAACAAATACAGTGCAACAATATAAATCTCTGCCGATATCTGAAAGAGAACGGTGTGGCAACGCTTAAACCCATATGTTACGAAAATGATAAATGTGGCTGGTTACAAAACCGTTAGAGTTGTTTCAGTTAGGTGGCTAAGTATTGTGACAATTTACAAATGAAACAAAAACTACTGCAGAAATCGCCAATTATTCACATAAAAGTTAGTACAAAAACTCGTAGCATCAAAACCTAGAAGCCAATATAAAGAAAAACTGGCTCCAAGTTTATCTTGTATCCTATGTGAAAGAAAGTTTGACATGTTTTTCCTGAGAAGAAATTGAAAGATGACAAAAAAAAATTGACAAGTTCAAAACATCACTGAAAGTTCCTTAAAAGAAACACATTCAGGAACATAAAAAGCCTGAGCTAACAGCCGAATGCATTTTTCAGTTTCATTTACACTTCTTGAAGAAGCCATTTTTTTTACTTTCGAAAGGATTTAATTAGCAACTATACGGAGAAAATAAAAAAAATTAAAACGAAAACACAAAAAGTTAGATAAAGTTTACTAAAACTCTTCCTCAAAGCTTAAAAAACCCTTAAGTTCTCCGAAAACAAACTATATCTACATTTGGCCTCATGTTTATGTAAATTGGAGCTCTGATTAATAAAACTGCGGATAAAAAATTTTGTCAGTAATTAGCATTAATAAAAGCGAAAGCAAATTATTTTGAAAAAGGCAGCACCAAAAAAATTGAAAAAGTTCTGATTGTACGAATCCATAATAATACCAAAGCTGTCTATGATTTTACAATGCACCCAACAATCCGCCCAATTGTTCCAAGTGTTTGCGAATTGGACCAATTGTTGAATGTAAGACTTCAAATATCAAAAAAAGCAATCATGAGTTTTGATTAATCATTGAGTTAAATTTGCAAAAAAGGCGACATTTTAATTTCAGAAGGATTTTATAGGGCGCCGAGTTTCAACTAGCCTTATTTCCAATTTAAATGAGATTATATCTGCGATTTTTAGGTCTCCACTTTTGGCAAACTTGAACAAAGTGAACCAAGAAATCACATTTTGTGCAACTTTTGATGAAAAAAGCCAGAAATTTGGAAATCTTTTAAAAAGTTTAGACAATTTATCTTGAATCTTCTTCAAACATAATAACTATAGACTTCTTCGAAAACAAAAGAAACATAAGAAATAGAAATGTTCACAAAACATTTTAAGAAACCATAGTGTTGAAGCCATTACATTTATAAAAAATAAACCGAAAGAAAAATAAATCTTCATTTGCGTCTCTTTTGAACATCACAATGTCTTTTTTTGTAAAACGACTATGTCAAATTGACAACAAAAAGAACCACAAATACTGAGAAAAATCTTAAAATCACAAAATTCTTCTGAAAAAATACTTCTAAGGCCTGAAGATATCAGTCAAAACTTTCAACCAACAGAAAAAAAATTGTTTGGTTCAACAAAAAAAAACAAAAAAATCTATCAGTAATAAAATTACCTGACAAAACTGATACAAAATTGTAAAAAACCAAAAAACCCATACCTCAGTGAATACCGTAAGTGACCCTAATTGAATTAAAGTTAATCGCTATTGTTTTGCCATTTACAGCCATTATTTCAGTCATTTGGGTCGAGTGTGGTCTTTTCAAAATGTGTCTTGGCCAGGTGGGATATTTTTTTAAGTCGTGGTCTAAATTATGAAAATATTGCTTTATATTGAACTCCCGTTCCGTTCCGACAACGACAGTTAACTATTCACAGTTTAATTTTTTTGTTAATACCTGTTAGCACTAAAAATTTCTCATATAACACTGTTTCAGGATTAGATGACAAATTTTTGCCATTGTTTTAACGCATCTATTTATGTAGCAAATTGGAAATAAAAGAATGGCATAAACTTGTTGTCTAATAAACAATTTTGTCTGAGATATCAGTCAGTTCCACCAAAAAATTATGAGTTGATGTATAGCACGTGCATATGTGATAAAATGCACAAGCGCTTCGGGGCGTAAAAGTTATATGCCCACGAATCGGGGAGTCGGGGACAGAATAGATCCGACAATTCACGGGAACGAGAGCGGTCTCTGGGTAATGGATCCAAAACTGGAGGCTGACCTTTGAGTTGGAGTGTGGTTGATCCCACTCTGCATTCTGCCGGGCACATCAAGATTGGCTGCAGAGCTGTAGTATACAAGTCGAGGCTTAAAACTAAACAAACAATTTGATTAATAAATGAAACAATGAGGCTCGGTAATATGCGTTGCACAAGTTCCGACCCCGCTCATCTACATTTTTCACTTAATTATCTACCAAATGAGGAAGATATTAAAAAGATTAAGATATAACTAACTTCAGATACTACTAAATGAATAAAACAATCAACCTAAGAGGGCTGATGATACCTGTAACTACCATAATATGAATACCAGATCAAACGGCGACAAAAATCAAAAATTAAAAATATAAATTATTTATATTTTTAAAATGTTTTTTTTTTATTTTTAATGTCAAACCGATTAGAAACCTTAGGCATCAATTTAAATCATTGGGAGACTCTCTTATACATCCATAAATCACGTTGGAGACATGTCATTATACAGGATATGCCATACGACTACAAAACGAACGACTACATGCAAAAATAAAAAATTTGCACGAAGAAATGTGCATGAAAAAACTTGCAGAAAAGCGTTAACCCAGCCAATTAACCATTAGGTTGTTTGCTAAAAACAAAAAAATCCTGGTCGCTCCTGTTTTTCAAACAACCAATGGACCGCCCATTATTGTGATACTTTGAAAAGAAAACCAAAATCTACAAAGATGGGCGATATAAATAATCACGAATATTTTTTAAAACTGGTTGTACCAAGAACAAAGACTAGTTGAGGACAAAAAAACCACTATAGAGAGAAAATTTGTGTTCAAAAGATACGGGATGTGAGTTGTCTAAAGAGATGCTAAGCTACAAGTTATCAGAATTGATGTTGGCAAATCTCAGAAATCTATTGTCGTTTTTAAAAAACAAATGATTTCAAAAGTCATAGCCAAAACAAACTTTCTACTAAAATTGTAGACAGTTTATCTTGAAACTTATTTGAAAACTAATTACTAACAACTTCTTCGAAAACTAACTTCCAAAGACTATAAAACAACACCAATTACGAGCAGAACTAAAAAACTTCACAAACAAAACCACAGTGATGAAGCCATTTCATTTATAAAATTTTAGCCAAAAGAAATTTAAATCTTCATTTGCGTCTATTTTGAACTCAGAAAAGTCTTTTTTTTTAATAAAACGACTATCTCAAAATGTCAGCAAAAGGAACCACAAATATTGAAAAGTATCTAAAAATCACACAATTCTTCTGAAAAAAGTTTCTGAGCCCTGAAGACATCAGTTAAAACGTTCAACCAACAGAAAAAATAGTTTCGGGTTCAAAAACAGTAAGGTAATCACTCAGTAATCAGGCTACGTGACGAAACTGACACAACATTGTAAAATACTAAAGCAAATGAGAACCAGGACAAAAAAATTTACTTCTTTGTAAAAACTAAGTTTGAAAGTCAAATTAAATCATTAGTTAAATACCGTTTTCAGCTATTAAGCTCATTTTTTTGTTTACCATTGGTCACTGTGAACTTGAAATTCAAATAGTTTGGCAAACCACAACAAAAGTTAACAACAAATACAGTGCAAACATATAAATATCTGCCGATTTCTGAAAGAGAACGGTTTGGCAACGCTTAAATCCATATGTTACGAAAAAGATAACAATAGTTGGTTACAAAATCGTTGAAGTTGTATCAGTTAGGTTGCTAAGTATTGTGATGATATACAAATGAAACAAAAGCAACAGCAGAAATGGACAATTATTCACCAAAAAAATGAGTACAAAAACTCGTAGTACCAAAACCTAGAAGCCAATGTAATAAAATTCCGGCGCCAAGAATATCCTGTATCCTATGTGAAAAAGAGTTTGCAAAGTTTTTTTGAGAATAAGCTAAAAGTTGACAAAAAAATTGACAAGTTCAAAAAATCACTAAAAGTTCCTTAAAAGAAACATATTCAAGGACCTAAAAAACCTCAGCTATCGGCCTAATGCTTTTTTCAGGCTCAGTTCCACCTCCTGAAGAAGCAATTTTGTGGACTTTCGAAAAGATTTACTTAGCAATCATACAGCAAAAATAATAAAATTTGAAAATAAAACACAAAAGACTAGTGAAAATTTACTAAAACTCTTCCTCAAAGCCGTAAAAACCCTTAAGATCACTGAAAACAAAATATATCTACAATTGGCCCCATGTTTATGTAAATGGGAGTTCCGATTAATAAAACCGCGGATAAAAATGTTGTCAGCATATAGCATTAATAAAAACCAAAGCAAAATTTTTTGAAAAAGGCAGCACAAAAAATTGAAAAATTTCTGATTGTAAGAATCCATGAAAATATCAAAGCTATCTCTGATTTTACAGTACACCCAACAAATGGCCGAAGTGTTCCAAGTGTTTGCGAATTGGACCAATTGTAGAGTGTAAGACTTCAAATATTAAAAAAAGCAAGGATGAATTTTGATTAACCATTAAGTTAAATTTGCAAAAAAGGCGACATTTTAATTCCTGAAGGCTTTTAAAGGGCGCCGAGTTTCAACTAGCCTTATTTCCAATTTAAATGAGATTATATCTGCGATTTATAGGTCTCCACTTTTGGCAAACTTGAACAAAGTGAACCAAGAAATCACATTTTGTGCAACTTTTGATGAAAAAAGCCAGAAATATGGATATCTTTTAAAAAGTTTAGACAATTTATCTTGAATCTTCTTCAAACATAATAACTATAGACTTCTTCGAAAACAAGAGAAACATAAGAAATAGAAATGTTCACGAAACATTTTAAGAAACCATAGTGTTGAAGCCATTACATTTATAAAAAATAAACCGAAAGAAAAATAAATCTTCATTTGCGTCTCTTTTGAACATCACAATGTCTTTTTTTGTAAAACGACTATGTCAAATTGACAACAAAAAGAACCACAAATACTGAGAAAAATCTTAAAATCACAAAATTCTTCTGAAAAAATACTTCTAAGGCCTGAAGACATCAGTCAAAACTTTCAACCAACAGAAAAAAAATTGTTTGGTTCAACAAAAAAAAACAAAAAAATCTATCAGTAATAAAATTACCTGACAACACTGATACAAAATTGTAAAAAACCAACAAAAAACGCATTCCAGGAAAAAATGTTTTACTTTTTTGTCGAAATTTAATATGAAAGTCACTAAAATCATTAGCTAAAAACCGATTTCAGCTATTAAATTCGTTTACTTCACTACCAATGGCCACTGCGAATTTTACTTTTACAAAAATAAACAAGAAACACAATCCAAACATACAAATCTCTGCCAAACTCTGAAAGTGAACTGATTCACAACGCTTAAAACCATATGTTGCCAAAATAATAAATATGTTAGAGCGGCTTCAGTTAGATTGTAAACTATTGTGACAATATATAAATGAAACAAAAACAACAGCAAAAATGGGCAATTATGCACAAAAATTAAACAATTTTGAATGAAAACTCGTAGTAACAAAGACTAGAAGCCGATATAAGAAAAATCCGCCGCCAAGATTATCCTGTATCCTATGCTAAAAACAAATTGACCTGGGTTCACTGAGTTAAGCTAAAAAATGACAGAAAAAAACATTGATAAATTTTGCTGAAATCGCTGAAATTTCCTTAAAATGTCCAATAATTTGGCAAACGACAACAAAAGTTAACAACAAATACAGTGCAACAATATAAATCTCTGCCGATATCTGAAAGAGAACGGTGTGGCAACGCTTAAACCCATATGTTACGAAAATGATAAATGTGGCTGGTTACAAAACCGTTAGAGTTGTTTCAGTTAGGTGGCTAAGTATTGTGACAATTTACAAATGAAACAAAAACTACTGCAGAAATCGCCAATTGTTCACAAAAAAAAATTAGTACAAAAACTCGTAGCACCAAAACCTAGAAGCCAATATAAAGAAAATCTGGCTCCAAGTTTATCTTGTATCCTATGTGAAAGAAACTTGACATGTTTTTCCTGAGAATAAATTGAAAGATGACAAAAAAAATTGACAAGTTCAAAACATCACTGAAATTTCCTTAAAAGAAACACATTCAGGAACATAAAAAGCCTTAGCTAACAGCCGAATGCATTTTTCAGTTTCATTTACACTTCTTGAAGAAGCCATTTTTTTTACTTTCGAAAGGATTTAATTAGCAACTATACGGCGAAAATAAAAAAAATTGAAACGAAAACACAAAAAGTTAGATAAAGTTTACTAAAACTCTTCCTCAAAGCTTAAAAAACCCTTAAGTTCTCCGAAAACAAGCTATTTCTACATTTGGCCTCATGTTTATGTAAATGGGAGCTCTGATTAATAAAACTGCGGATAAATAATTTTGTCAGTAATTAGCATTAATAAAAGCGAAAGCAAATTATTTTGAAAAAGGCAGCACCAAAAAAATTGAAAGAGTTCTGATTGTACGAATCCATAATAATACCAAAGCTGTCTATGATTTTACAATGCACCCAACAATCCGCCCAATTGTTCCAAGTGTTTGCGAATTGGACCAATTGTTGAGTGTAAGACTTCAAATATCAAAAAAAGCAATCATGAGTTTTGATTAATCATTGAGTTAAATTTGCAAAAAAGGCGACATTTTAATTTCAGAAGGATTTTATAGGGCGGCGAGTTTATACTTGCTTTGTTTTTGATTTAAATGCGATTTTGTCTGCGGTTTATAGGTCTCCATTTTCGGCAAACTTAAACAAAGTAGCCCAAGAAATCGCATTTGTGCAATTTTTGATGAAAAAAGTCAGAATTTTGGAAATCTTTTAAAAAGTGTAGACAATTTATCTTGAATCTTCTTCGAAAATAAAAACTAAAGACTTCTTTGAAAACAAAATGCTTCGAAAGACTATAAAACAACATCAATAACAAGCAGAAATAAAAATCTTCACGAACAACTTTACGAAACCATAGTGTTGAAGCCATTACATTTATAAAATATTAACCAAAAGAATATTAAATCTTCATTTGCGTCCCTTTGAACACTACAAAGTCTTTTTTGAAAAGCGACTATCTTAATTTGACAAAAAAGAAACAGAAATACTGAAAAGTATCTTAAAATCACAAAATTCTTCTGAAAAAGTACTTCTAAGGCCTGAAGACATCAGTCAAAACTATCAACCAACAGAAAAATTTTGTTTGGTTAAACAAAAAAAACAAAAAAATCTCTCAGTAATAAAATTACCTGACAAAACTGATACAACATTGTAAAATAACAAAGAAAACGCATACCAGGACAAAATATTTTACTTTTTTGTAAAAATTTAATTTGAAAGTCACTAAAATCATTAGCTAAAAACTGATTTCAGCTATTAAACCCGTTTATTTTACTACCAATGGCCGCTGAGTGTTTTAATTATAACAAATTTGGTAAACGACAACAAAAATTAACAAAAACACAGTCCAAACATACAAATCTCTGCCAAACTCTGAAAGAGAACTGTTTCGCAACGCTTAAAACCATATGTTGCCAAAATATTAAATATGTTCGGTAACAAAACTGTTAGAGCTGCTTCAGTTAGATTGTAAACCATTGCGACAATATTTAAATGAAACAAAGACAACAGCAAAAATGGGCAATTATGCACAAAAATCAAACAATTTTGAATGAAAACTCGTAGTAACAAAGACTAGAAGCCGATATAAGAAAAATCCGCCGCCAAGACTAACCTGTATCCTATCTTAAAAAAATTGACCTGGGTTTATTGAGTTAAGCTAAAAAATTACAGAAAAAAAACATTGATAAATTTTGCTGAAATCGCTGAAATTTCCTTAAAATGTCCAATAATTTCGCAAACGACAACAAAAGTTAACAACAAATACAGTGCAACAAAATAAATCTCTGCCGATATCTGAAAGAGAACGGTGTTAAGGCTTAAATCCATATGTTACGAAAATGATAAATGTGGCTGGTTACAAAACCGTTAGAGTTGTTTCAGTTAGGTTGCTAAGTATTGTGACAATATACAAATGGAACAAAAAACAACAGCAGAAATGGCCAATTATTCACAAAATAAAATTTAGTGCGAAAACTCGTAGATTAAAACCTAGAAGCCAATAAAAAAATCCGGCGCCAAGATTATCCTGTATCTTATGTGAAAGAGAGTTTGAAATGTTTTTACTGAGAATAAGCTAAAAGTTGACAAAAAAATTGACAAGTTCAAAAAATCACTGAAAATTCCTTAAAAGAAACACATATAAGGACTTAAAAAACCTCAGCTATCGGCCTAATGCCGTTTTCATTCAGGTTCATTTCCACTTCCTGAAGAACCAATTTTTGTTGATTTTTGAATGGATATACTTAGCAATCGGACTGCAAAAAGAATAAAAATTGAAAAGAAGACACAAGATGTCAGTTAAAATTTCCTAAAACTCCTCCTCAAAGACATAAGAACACTTAAGTTCTCTGAAAACAAACTATACCTTCGACTTATGTTTAGTTTGATGGCATTTTTCAGTAATAGAGCTTCGAGAAATATATTGTCAGTAATTAGCTGTAATAAAAGCGAAAGCAAAATATTTTGAAAAAGGCAGCACCAAAAAAATTGAAAAAGTTCTGATTGTACGAATCCATAACAATACCGAAGCTGTCTCTGAATTTACAATGCACCCAACAAACCACCCAATTGTTCCAATTGTTTTCAAATTGGACCAATTGTTGAGTGAAACACTTTTAATTTTAATAAAAGCTATGATGAATTTTGAATAACCATCGAATTAAATTGGCAAAAAAATGGCAACATTTTAATTTCAGAAGACTTTAATAGGGCGCCAGTTGTCAACTAGTCTTGTTTTTGAGTTTAATGAGATTATGTCAGCAATGTCTAGGTCTCCATTTGCCGCAAACTTAAACAAAATGGACAAGAAATCACATTTTGTGCAACTTTTGATTTAAAAAGTCAGAATTTTGAAAGTTTTAGCAAAACTTTCAGCCAAAGAAACTCCATTCAAACATTTCAGCAAAACTGTTCTATAACAACAACACTCTACCATTAAAATTGTTATTTTAATTTAAGTTATATTAACAAAATTGTTCCAAAGTGTAGCAAAAATAACTGAAAATTTGAATAAAATTATTGATGATTCTTAAAAATTTAAACCTCGATAACTCCCTGTAAAAGAAAAAGTTCAAAAAGATCATTTTAATTCCCTATTCTTCGATTTACGTGCATTTTTAATGATACCACTCACAACTCTCTACGATGAGTATATCGATAAGCCAAACTCAATGAACAAAAAACCCATTTGAGTATCTATATTCCTCCCCTCCCACTAAAGTGGGGGTGGGAACAAAAAGGTGTGTTTTATTTCTGGTTTCGTATGGCATACGAGGGTAGGGTATCAGTTTCAATATAACTTATTTAAATAACAAGGTTTTGCTAAATTAAAAAAAATAAAATTTTGTCAAAAATGACAAAAAATGTGAATAAAAACAACGGAATTCATTCTACTTTTCTCAAAAGTTTAAACCTCCATAACTCCCTGCAAAAAGACAAAAATCAAAAAATTCTTTTTAATTCCACATTCTACGCTGGAGGAGCTTTCTAATGATACCAGTCTCATCTCTCTGCGAAGAATATATCGATTGGCCAAAATTGTCTGAACAAAAAAACCCATTTGAGTATATAGTTCCTCCCCCACAAGTGGGTCGGAAAAAACATAGTGTAATATATTATTATATTATAAAATTTTTGTTTCGGCGCAACCGCATAATAATATTCTAATAATTTTTTGGTACGGCGTAATCGTAGAGGAGCCTTTTCTCTAAGCTGCCTTTTGAAGGGGAAATGGATGACTAACGATGATAGAATGTCCATGTTATTAATTGATCACTTATGATCACCTGCACCCACGAAGAGGTGCCAGACATTATTGGCATATGATTAGGCCTACTCGACCGCTCACCTGTCTATCCGTATCCCCAGTATTACTTTTTCTGAGTTAACTCGGATAACAAATTTTGATTTTTTATTCTATATAGTCTTTATGTTATGGTTCTGTACTTACCGGCTTTGTTGTCTTTGTTGATTATATTCGACCTGATCAGTTTTGGAGCGTTCTCGTTTGATCAGAACTTCATCCAAATCGCTGCAGAAATCGACACTTTGATTACTGCACGAAAATTCTTCTATCTCTGGCACAATTTCCATCTTAATATCCTCAATTAAAAAAACTCAGAAGTTAACTTTTCGTCAAATGTTTCCAAAATTAATATGACCAATGTGATTAACTTTGAGCTTTCGTTGCAATAAGTTGCAACTTCAAATTTGTTTTCTGTTTATGCCATATATCTTCAAATTTGGTGACAACGATGTGTGTTATTGC
Organism: Convolutriloba macropyga; assembly: GCF_964194025.1. Lineage (NCBI taxonomy): Eukaryota > Metazoa > Xenacoelomorpha > Acoela > Convolutidae > Convolutriloba > Convolutriloba macropyga. Next base: position 62,943,592 of record NC_134474.1, read on the forward strand.
ACCATTTTGTGCAGTTAATTGTTTATTTACAAATTAAACATGGCTCAAAGAGTCAACAAACACGCGACTGCCTCCTAGACTAACAAATAATATATTGAAAATATCACAATTCAACCAACATCTTGATATAGGAAAAACTGTAATAACGAAAAAGTATAATAATGGCGGTACCATATACTTTTCATAATCTTGTTATATTGTTGTTTTTTGCTTTTTAAAGCCAAAGATTCGTTTCTCATGGAGATTCAGAGACATTTAGTTCTTGCCAACTTTCTCTCAAAATGTAATCATTGCATTAAGCCCTAGTCTGAAGCTCGACTATGAAAAGAGCGTCCTCTGCCGTTATTAAGTATATTTTTGTCCTAGAAGGAATATGGCTCGACATATGAGAGGAACTAGGCTTGTCTATATTGCTTTCTGCGACTATGTAAATAAAATCAATGCTCACACCTCCCCCCTCTGGTATTATAATTCCAGATGGGGAGGGGTGAGTATTGAGTTTTTTTAGATACTAGTTTAGATCTTAAGTGTGAAAGCACTTATAAGTATTTTCAAAGTTAATATCTAAACTAGTATGATAATAAAGCTTCCCAGTGAGTTGATTTCCTACGAAGAAGAACTGAAAAACGTTATTTCTCATGTAGTAAGTTTTACTCGTACATCAAGAGCAATTAATTGTAAAATACTGGCAATGCCAAAAACAGATTGTCTTTAGTCTGATTTAGAACTTCTTGCTCGACCAATTTAATAAAAGTAGCAGTTTTTTTGCAAATATCACTCTAAAACTTTTTGTGAAGGTCCAGAAAAATTAATGTCTGTAGAATATGATGAAGAGCTATTACGTTAAAGTGCCGAAATATGTGGAACTATGAACTCTTTGAGAGGAAAATGCTAAGATTTGATTAATTTTCTATTAAATTCCGTAAAATTGTTTGCATCATCCTCAAAATGTTGCCAATCAATTTAACTGTTCACATTGAGCTGAGAGTTCCAGAAAAAATTGATTAAAAAATGCTCAAAAACACCCAAAACATCAAAAATTGTAAGAAAACTGAGCTAAATCGAGTATGATGTAATTAAAAATATTCAGAGACCAAGAATGTTGCGTAAGTCTGGTCATGTTTGCTAAAAAGTCTAACACAAAATGGGTCAAAATTTCCAAGAAAAGCACAAGCTCTAAAAATGTTGGAAAAAAAGCCCCGTGCCGCAGAAAAACTCTTGCTTAGAAAAAAATGTTCTTTTTTTCTTCGCAAAATAGGAAATTACAAAGTTTGTGAGTTATTTGGGTTTTGAGCCCGCTAATTATGTTTTTATAGGCACAAAATTGCTCATATTTGTCAACTTTATCCTACTTCCTCCATTTGAGTTGAATCAATTCCAAGAAGTATGACATAACTAGGTATCTTGATCAAGATCTATCTACTCTTGGTAAAAAAGTTGCTTTGTCTATAAGGCTTTCAGCGTGATATATGATATAAACAAAAACAACAAAATATTTTTCTATTAAAAAAACAGAAATGCAGATAATGTTACCATATGTTACCCTAAATTCTAAGTGCTAAAGCAATTTTTGTTCTGTTGACATCATTGCAAACATCAATGCATATTTTGGACAATTTGGATATCGACTCGGAAATCTTGACACTTACATTTTGCACCTCAAAATGGGAAATGATAGAAAATATTATTATGTGAGAACTTTTTTTCAATTCTTATTGCACCGACAATTTCAACAAAACAGGTTTTTCCCAAACTATGTTACAGGTTGATGATCTCTCCAAACTTTTACATGAATGTGGAAAAAGTATTAAGACGCTAAGTTAAATACATCAAAGATGAGATGTCTTTGCGAGTTTTGAGGTTCAATCTGTTTGAAATATTATCATTTATGATTAAAGACGTTTCTCTTTAATGAATACTGACGGCTTTGAAATTTTAATTGATTTTACTTGGCTTTTTGAAAAAATGTTATAGATACCTCTTTTCTCCGCATCCGAATTTAAAAAATATTTAAAGAATGCTTGCAGGAGAATACATAGTTTCTCAATTTTTTGCAAGAATCTTGAGAGATTTGAGTTCACCTTGCAGGAATACTGCAAGTTTTGAGTTCACAATTACTCGTTTGCCCTAGTCACCTGGCTGCATTTGGTGGTTGGTCAAGCTGGATTAATTAATCAACTGTCGGAACAACTACTGAAGTCAGTTTAAAAACTGATTGTTTTGAATCTATTCAGTATGGTTTAGTTTAGTATGATTTTTGAAGAGCATTGGTCTCAGATAAGGAGCCAAGAAAGGCTAAAAAGGTTTTCACAATATAAAGAAGAACAGGAAACTTACAGTTGTGTCCTGTGCGTTATAATGAACCCTAACATTCAAATAATCAGAACCAATTTCACATATTGCTCATATTCAACAATACTTGTTGTGGTTGTAATATTCAAAATTTAAATTTTTCCTTTTCTCCTCGAGCGCCATCCTTTTTCTTCAGCACACTCGTAACAGTATTAGAAAAAACTAAAGCACATCTGCAATCAAAAAATCAATTCTGCTACAGGTGAGACATAATGTTTATCTTGCAGTTAAGAATTAAGTTTTCGGAAAAAATTATTACCTTGAAAGACATGGCAATCCAGATATCTACTTATATTACGGTATATTGCAGGACGATGCCTTGATTGCCAGATCTTGCAAGAGTTCTCCAGATGAAAAATTTATTGCCTGATTCTTGTAAACTTGTTCAGGCCGAGTTCTGCTCTTATTTGTTATCGCATTATCTTTCAGGTCTAAGTACCTAATTTTTCTCGAGAAAAAATTGTGCGTTAATTTTAAATATCTTATAATTCACAGAAAAACCAAACTGTAGCTGTTAAGATTCTATATGCTAGCCTTTTTGAAAAAATGTTATAGATACCTCTTTTCTCCGCATCCCCTTTTAAAAAATATTTAAAGAGTGCTTGCAAGAGAATACATAGTTTCTCAATTTTTTTGCAAGAATCTTGAGAGATTTGCGTTCACCTTGCAGGAATACTGCAAGTTTTGAGTTCACAATTACTCGTTTGCCCTAGTTACCTGGCAGCATTTGGTGGTTGGTCAAGCTGGATTAATTAATCAACTGTCGGAACATCTACTGAAGTCAGTTTAAAAACTGATTGTTTTGAATCTATTCAGTATGGTTTAGTTCAGTATGATTTTCTGAAGAGCATTGGTCTTAGATAAGGAGCCAAGAAAAGCAAAATAGGTCTTCAAAAAATAAAGAAGAACAGGAAACTTACAGTTGTGTCCTGCGCGTTATAATGAACCATGGCTTTCAAATAATCAGAACCAATTTCGCAATTGACTTTTAACGTAAAAATTGGAGTCAATCATGTTCACCAAAAGGATTTCATTTGTCCGAAACAATTTTTATCAGGAATTAGAAAAATATTTACCAAATGCTCAAAAATTTCGTGTTGTCCAGGTTTTCTCAAAAAAAAAACAAAGAAAAAACTCAGCCGGCTTTTCGCAAATTAAAAAGAAATGAATTGTGGAAAACCAAAGGAAAACAAAGTTTCAAGGGTCAAATTGTGTTATGAAAAAGCATAGCTGAGCAATTAAATAAAATCTAAATTAGTTAAAACAATAGAAATTGGTCGCTAATTTTTTTCAATGTCACATTTATTACTATACGACCTGACCAATCTAAGGAACACACTAAACCACGACTTATGGAACATTTTCTTTGCAATAAAACTCGAATATGTTTTTCTTTTTTGATGCAGTACTCTGGGAAATATCAGTAAAACTGCAAAACTAATAAAAAATTCTAGTATCTAATATTTACTGAGCAATATTTCAAATAATTTCCAGAAAAAGACGTTAAACATACTTCTAACGTCAAACATTTCACCAAATGTGTCGTTTATAGTATTATAATATGCTGCCAACTACAAAAATAATTCGTTTGAAGTGTGCCATTCCGTCACAGATGTAAAAAGACAAAAAAATTTTGTCATTTGTTTGGATATCTGTTTAAAGCAGCCCTCAATCTAATAAATGATCAATTAGAACGAAATTTGTAAGGCCATTTCGCATGAGTTTTGATCAAGAAAGGTGCATTTATTTTAACTTGGAAAAAATCGCAACTATCCATACATGAAATTTTATTGAACGTTTCCTAAAGAAAGTATTATCAAGAATTTCACGATTTTGCGAAAAGCTGAGAAAACAGTTAATTTTTTTCAAGTTGTCATTTAAGTTAAGAAACTGAAATTAAAATCATTTTGGATCAAGTTGATCGCGTTTTCTGTTGATAGAGCTTTGAAATAATCAAATGTTACGAGGTTCTAGTTAACTCTTTGAAAGCCATGGGAGTTGTCTCGGTTTTGGCAAAAGACGTATAATTTGTTATATCTTTTGTTCATTAGTTTTCAATCGAGAAAAACTGCTTTAAAGATTATTAGGAGTGCAAAATTTTGCAAGATTCTTGCAAGAATCCTGGAAAATTTTCAATTCCACTCTCACATCTTTAATTCTATTATCACAACCTATCGCTTAAATCACTTTCCATTTTTATAAACGCTCTTTTAATGTTTTAGGGAAGATTCTTTTCTTACAAGATTTTTGCATTCATCTTGCAAGAATCTTTGCAGATTTTAATCCACTCACCACTAGGGTTTTCTTTATGATGCACAAACTTGTCGAAAAAAATGATTTAAAGTAAACTCAATTCCAACTACGCTTCAATGATCACATTTATGTCATTCTAAATCTGTAAACTTCTAAATTTCATATTCAACCCTTCCTTATATAGCAATAATCCAACTTATGATAACTTTCCCTGTATAATCGTGTAGTAACACCCTCCTGCAAACCCGATGCTCCTTCGTGCAGCATTTTCTGTTTTCAATTTCAGTTTCAATTCTGCAAAACTATCGAAATCTAGATTGTTTCATATTTCAGGCCTTTTTCCATTATACCCCCCCCCCCACCCACCCAACTCCTATTTTGGCCCTCATTGTGGTATATTTAGGTTGATTTTACGCTGCATAAAAGAATTGGGGTGGGGTGGGCTGGGGGGGGGGCACTAATGTTGCATAAGCACCATGCTGTGGGGAGGGGGGGGGGGGTGTTGCATAATGGAGAGAGGGGTGGAGTATATTCCATATTTCATCGTGACTGGAAGGCTAAAAACAGTCATGATTAATATATTAATTCTATCGATCGGCAAAGTAAGTGTCCACAACATACTTGTCCTCTATAGCCTGTGCCCACCTTCTAAGAGCTTCGCTTGAGGCATAGTTACTCAAGGCCTTTTCTGCCATCTGAGCTGAAGCTGCAGCGTGTTCTCGAGATGAACGAGATCTGCAGATCCGTTCCACTAAGAATGACGCCAACTGCCACAGACGACCAATTAGTGATAAAGGACAGGGTAAAACTCCTCTTTCTGAACAAACAATGATAGAAAGAGCTATTAAAAGGTGAGCTATTAAAATTAGGGATGATATAAAATAGTGAATTTTTCAAATTTTCAATCTCTGCAATAAGCGTCTAAGATCCCGGAGTTTCTGTCCAGACTATAATGTCCTTTACTAAAACTTTTTCAACAAAGAATATCAAAAAACTGTGCATATTCAGTTTAGATCTAGTATTATTAATAATAAATTGTTCATTTTCTATAGCAAATACATCAAGGTTATACAGTCAAATTGAAGCTGAAAAAGAGTAGACTTACCTTTAGAATAGATCTCTCAACTGGCTGACTAAATGGCTATATACCAAATCAACTACAAAATTTTCCATAACATGCAGCTAAAAATGGGAATTAAAACCCAGATGGTGAAGAGTCAAATCAGAACAAAATTCAGAAAAAAATTGCATATTTTGAAAATTTAGAAAATCGAGACGGGTATTGGCCACATCAACTTGGGTTTTATAAACTGGGTCCAGACCAAATAGACCCAAAATTTGGTATGGCCCGTCTTAACAAACCGTGGGCCACTCTTGACCAGACCGAAACGAACTGAAAAGATTCTAAACATTTTAGAGGTTAGCTAAACCCCTAAACACTCGAATTTCTCCGATGCTCCACCATAACTTTATACCTATTTGTAGTTTAATTAAGCTAATTTATGATATGAACAAATCAACTGATAGTGAGACTCGAAAGAAGATCACGACAGCTGTAATGTCTACTCACGTGAGTACTCGACAGTACGCTCGTAGAATACGTAATTCCAATAGAAGGAGGTGTTCTCCCGCACTCGAGAGTAGGTATCACTGAAGATGGCAATTAGCAGGTTCAACAAAATTACACCAGTAACCATGTAGAAGGCAAATGTCAACATCAACAAGAAATAGGGCCTCACGTCTTGTTCCGGACACGAACTGAAAGGTATACCTCTAGTGATTAACAGACTCAAATTCTGCATCGTTCTCACAGGTTTTGACTTACCACCAAATCAAATTTTGACTTACCAGAAGTTTCCATTGTTTGAGTGAGAGAATCAGGACCTGATGACCTCTCGAACTAGTTGGTATAATTTTCTGAAGCATTATTTAATCTCAATTAGTATAATAATGCTTGAAAAAGTCACTATTATGCGACAAAACGCGTTTACAATTCTGTAGTAGTCGAAATCATGGAAAACATTGGTATTCTCCTGATTTTTTCATATTTAACAGATGTCATCGATTATGGATAGAGGACCAATCCCAAAAACCCAATCACCCTTTACAAGTTCTCAGCCAGACGTCAAGAGTACTCAAAATGATGTTTTTGTTCATGGATCTTTTCCATTAATTCCCCCACATTGGGCTTCGAGCGAAATGAATTCCAATGATAAATTAGTGATGAGAGCCAAAAGAAAAGATCCGTTTTTCAATTTTTGCAAATCTTTGTTGATTATTATTATTATTATTCTGTTACCACGCATAAAGTAAATGTGTCACCTACTATTGATACTCACGTAATTTTACGTCTGGGAAACAAAATACATCATGAAATAAACTGAACAAGGAGAATCGGTAATATGTGCCTTTGTACAGAATGTTCCAAGACTTCATTTGATAAACAATATGTTTAATCTAAAAAGTTAAAACTTATCTTTACCATTGATGTTAATCTCCTATAACTTTAAATAGTGAAATCCTACTTCATGGGTTTGTTGATGGGCAGACACTAAATTTACACTAATTTTTGTGGCATTTTTTTCCAAAACAACAACAACAACCCTTTTCAAATAAATTGCAATCCATCTCGAATTGTCCTTTAAAGTACAAAACATTGAAAATAGCTGTCATTGGATCTCATGGCCCTGATTGTGATTAAAACAAGAACAAAATAGACTGTTTTACAAAAAAAATAGTGCGCGATAGCTCGATTGCATTCGTAGATAAGTATTCTCTTCTTTCACAGTGAGAAGTAGCAGGGATAAGTGTAATCAATGAAAAGAATTAAGTATTATCGCTCAGACTAAATAAGAAAAATTTCAAACACAGTTCTTTTAAAGCATGGCATCATGGCTTTTTACGTTTATTTGTCAGTTTGTTTTTCGATATTGATTTTATTCATTTCAGATTGCTCTGTGAAAATGGCGAAGTTAAAACTTCAGCCTCAGTTTCTCTTAAAGATAAAAAAAAATCTCTTAAGCAACCAATTCTGGTTCTCAAGTGCGTTCCAATGATACTACTTTTGTATCACTGCATGATAATAGTTGGCTCAAGAAAAATTAGGACTGGCTTAAAGTTCCTAACCCTCATTTCAAGGGTAGGAGTAAGTGTTGGAACAAACAGCAAGTACAAAATGTTTGAAGCCGCGCTCCAGATTGCTTTTCAGCTACATTAGCGGCCAGAACTATTCGAAAGGACTCTCACGTTGTTTTATTATTCTAAATTGCAAAATCTCTCACTCGCAGATTTTCTGAAACTTTAGAACTTAATGTACACTTCGCTTTTGTTATAGTTTTCTTGGCAAAATGTGTTTAATTTGTTGCTTTTATGTCATTTGGCGTCCGTAAAACTTTCGCTATACAAACTAATTCACGGAAAACTTAGCTGGACGCCAAAACGTAACTAGCCTGAGAACATTGGTGGAAACATCATCTTCATCAGCGCTTGAACAGTTGAATGCAGTCGCAATATCCTCCAAAAACAGATCAAACCCATACATCTGCATCGACGGTTTGATCATGAACCCCCAAATGTCATTCCACAGGGTTTTATCCGTAACATTGGCAACCAGTAGAGCTTCCATAGCGACGCCAAAACCCAACACTGCGCTTACCAGAATCACCAGAAACGCATATAGATCTTTGATCATAAACTGCAACATTATAATGTACGGGCCGAGTGAGGGTTTGATCATAACGAAGAACAGTATCCGGACAAAACCCAAAAGCAAGCTTGTAACATACAAAATATCCGTTAGGTAAACCGCTGAAAGCCCCCATAAGAAATCATACTGCAGAAACCGAACAAGGAACGTGAATATAAACGAACATAACAAGGCGGCGTCTAGTTTATTCGGATCGGGGGTGAAGTAGTTTTTCACACGTGACGAAAAACAGTCGCCAGATTCGTGGAGTTGAAATATTTCCTCAATGGCGTATCCGGTAACATACGTCATCAGAATACATTCAATAACTCCAACAGATTCGTATCTAGCGTGTGATATCATGAACTCCGAAAACAGCAGTAAAAAAGCGATGAAGGTGAAGAAATTAGCCCAGAATTTGGTAATAGGAGCCAGATAAAATAGCTGAAATTTATGGATTACAGATTTGTGATCTTTAGTGAAGACTTGTGTGATGCGTCTGGGATCGTGCAAGAGACTGGTTGCGTTCAGAGATTGGCTTTTGGTTTCGAAGTCTAAGAATGGAATGACAGCTGGACAGAGTAGACCAGCTGCTATGTATCTGTCTTTCACGTGAGATTTCAGCCTGCCCGTCCAGACAGTCAAGATCAATTCTAAACGATAATTTTCATCAATTTTTTTTTCACAAGGTCGAGAAAAAATCACAATATATCTCGACAATGGTTAGCTTAAGTTATGTTTTCGACTGGCATAGCTTCCAGATCTGTTGATAGACATCCAGATTGAGGTTCCAGACCGAATGTCGTTACGTTCAGACCATCCCGGGCGGAAATTACGTATGTCCACTCTATAGACTTTCATGTGCTCAAATTTTTTTGTCCGTTCATTGTTAGCTCACAATTGCCTATGTCCAGACATTCACACGTTCAAAATCGTTTTTCTTCCGTACAATTAAACGAAATTTCATCGGGTAAAGTAGTTATTTAATTTGAGCAAAACCTGACATGTAGTATCCCCTGTGTAAGTGGAGTCTGAAAAAGAACTTTCCAGCCCTAAGTTGGTTGTGAAAACAGTCAATTTTTCCTGCGCAATTTTTGACGCTTTGATAAAGTCCAATTTTTCAAAACAGTGGTTTCTAACCGGGTTAAGGAGTATTTCAAAATAAATTAACCTTAGTATGAAATATTCCCATTCTAATTGGAGTCAAAATCAACCAGAGTTTTCGATCCAGCTTGTCTTGTGAAATTTGCTGATAACCTTTGTAAAAATATGTTTTCTTAAATGATTTAAGGAGCTATTCAAATTGAGACAAACCTGATAAGAATTATCCCCAGTGTAAGTAGAGTATAAAACAAAACAAATTATTAGTGTAGCTTGCCTAGCAAAAATAGGGTTTCATACAGAAACTATCAAATTTTGCTAATAAAACTTCAAAAATAGGTAATTATGGAGTTGTTCAGAATCGTGCGTTGAAAATTACCTATTTCCAGTCTATAGTGCGTTCAAAAGAGACTATGTCCGCACTTTCGTGCTTTCAAAGTTGCCTATTTCAAGACTTCCGTGCTTTCTTCAATGTTTCCAAACAGTGCAGACAGTGTAATTTTGAAGACAGTACGCCCTATCCCTGCTGCATTTTGGTCTGAACATAAGCACTTTTGGTGTGGGACCCCAACCTGTGCAGAACGGGTAAAATTGGAAACTGATGAAATCGTCATCAAAGAGCTTAAAAATTTCGCCAAACAAAAACCAAGAAAATTTTAGTACAAAAACGAAAGCTAGGCAAGAAGGCTAACACATTGATAGTAAAAAGTATTCAGAAATAGAACAAACTACCAAGCCATCTCAGGATAGCGACAAAAAAGTAAACAATTTTTTTGCTAAATTGGAATGAGAAAATACTATCAAAAGAAATAATTAAAATATTATGCATGTAAAATGGATTGTTCCATAAATGCCACTTCTTTACTTCAGGGCCACTACAGTCATACTTTACTTCAGTCATATAAAACTTACCCAGAACAGCCCGCTGGGCAAAGAACTTCTCAAACCTTGCCATCTCGGCTGCCTTGATTATGTTATGCTTAAACACGTCAGCATAGACATTCTTGATCATAAACCTCTTCAGTTTTGCAAAGTCATCGTAGGCCAATTGCTTCGTGATCTTGATCAACTCTCCTTCGTAGAAGTCTCGAAGTTCCCTGATCTCTAATTGGATGTAGTTGGACTTGGCAGTGAAGTTCATGTTGCTGATTTTGTACAGTGTGATTCCAGCGGACAGACAGAAGTGCACACGACGGTCCAGACGTTTCCAAATCACCAAACTAAGCGAAAAATAAAAACATTCGTATCCACCTGATTTTCAATATTCACTTTGGAAAAATGGTCTGCATTGTATTGCATTGTCAATTCTCTTCTAACTGTATTTCGCACTTAGGACAAGCGAAATGATCGACAAAACGCCAAATTCTGCCAATTTCTAAACCACAAACAAATTTTCCGGCGGAATCGTTGTTTCTTTTAGTATTTAATACAAGAGAACTTCTGCAGTCTTCGTTGGGATCTTTTTTCGGTTAGTGCTCTCCAGTACGTTATGCACCCCCACTTGAGCACGTGCAGTGACATGATAAATCATTATATTAAAATATACATGGTACGTGCTTCTCGGGTTTGAAAATAATATGCACCCTCTAAGCTGGGGGGGAGCCCAAACGAAAAAAAACACTTCTTGAATGAATTGACGATATCAATAATTCCAATTTCTCAGACTGGTCAACCCTCCTTGTTTTTGTTGCAACACTTAAAAAAATGTGGGTTGTGAATTTTACCACCGCGACCTTTTTGAAAGTCAATTTAAGCCGAAGAGATATTAAATTTGGCACTTTCAAAAAACCCTTGATAACTGAATTGATGGTTGGAAAACCATTTTCAATTTTTGGTTTTCGATTAGATTAAATAATACCGACATTGAGACTGGATGTTTCTATGTTTTCCCACTTTTTTCTCATTTTAACAATCAAAAGTCCATGTATTATCCAACAAGATATGGCATCTCTTTTAAATGAATTATGGAATCGTTTGTATTCCTAAATTCGTACTAAATTCGTTTGCTATTCACAGGATAACTACTACATTTATCTAGATTGATTTACATTATTAAATAGGCGGAGCTCAAATTTAAATTAAACGTATCCCAGTATTTAACCTGAAATAAATAAAAGTGTCAAAAAACTTAATTTGGCAACTCAAATTATATTTTGCTTCATTTTTTTCAAAGAGCAAACAAATAATCAAAACAATCTTCAATATATTTTTCGCTAAAATTTGAGAAAAAAATACCTCACTTTGATGGGTTGACTTTAAGTCAACAGCCTCAATTAGTCATTTGAAACTGTCAAAGAATCTATTTTGAAAATCTGCACGTTTTACAATTTATTGTTTTTAGTGGAACATCTTTCAGCAGCAAATCATTTTTCAGCAAATTTGCCAGGTTTCACTTCTCAATGAAAACAAGAATTTTATTGAGACTTGTGTAATTGGTTATTATTTCTATCTTTATAAATTTCGTTTAAAATTCGTTTTATGCCGCTTTTGATCAATATGAACAAAATTTTATGACAAAATGCCATAAAAAAATTCAAGCAAAATAAACACTCATTTGACAATCTTTCGAAGTATGAAAGCATTACGTAGTGCCTGATTAACTTGCAATTGGTGTAGAAGAATAAATTGAAGCAAACAACATTCTTGGACATGATGATCATCTGAGTTTAACAGAATTTACGTCCTCGAACTTTGTTAAATTGTTTGCCTTACCACAAGTTGGATCACTATGTGCTAATCGACGTTACCAATCATCCCTGACTTATAAGTTTTACTACCTTTAAACGCAAAGACTCCGGTTAGATCGAGCATAAACAGTTTTCTTACGTTTTAGATAGACGATAACAAAACATATAGCAATTCCTTTGTCATTATATTTCACAAAAAACTTATAATAATTAAAATGAGCCTTAAAAATTCATCACTTGAACGTAATTGCAAATTTTAATCTACAGTTCGAATAGTTCCGTTGTTACATACAATCCATTTTTCTTCTTTTTCATTTGCCGAGTCTGTGAGTCCAGACATTGGTTGCCGCACGCAAATACAATTGTCATCCACTTCTGTTACCTTTTATTCTGATCAGATCAAGGGCAGCATTGGGGAACTGTATGAGGTAATTCAATCCGTCTCCTCCCGTAGCCTTTTTCCCGGGTATCTTTCACGTTATAGCTAAGTGTTCCACCTCCCTCTCCCTCATGAAAGAAACTTGAGTTTTCTCAATCTAACCCTTTAATCAGTGACAGTGACGTTTTTTGCCCAGACATCTTGACAAATCTTTCGTTTGTGAGTTTTTAGTTCCAACTGATCCTCATCATCCTGCACAAACACCACATTTAGAAAGCTCCGAGTTTGTTTCTATTGGTTTCATTATTGTCAGTAACTCGCAATTATAGCAGGCAATGGAAAGTTTATATGTTTTCAGTACATCACTTCATCCGTATGTTCATGTTACACAAAAAGGATCTCGTGTCATTGAGAGAACAGTTATTTACGGGTTATGTTGAGTCATTTTCATTCTTCTTAGAAACAACCATCAGTTGCGTCGTTTTAGCGTTCAGTGCCCTGTACTACATCTCAGTTTGCAAGTCTACAGTATCCACAAGTGCTTGGAGATCGATTTCCGTTTGAGCTATCAATTCGGTGTCATCTGCATACCTGACAGTGTCGATGATTGTGCTACCGTAGGAGACGACCGGCGTTTTTTTGATAGCTGCAAGGATCGCATTGCTGGGAGAAGAGAGCGGGTGAGCACACGCAACCTTTTTGCACTCCTTGTTCAACTATGAACTCTTCCACTAGACCCTGTTGAACATTTAATCTAGACGTATGTTTATAATATATTTCTTGGATATTTCTGAGATCTTGATTGTACATGAGCTAGTCGTCAAGAATGTGGATTACTTCATTGTGATTCATACAGTCAAAGCCCTCCTATGAAGCACAGGTAGATAGTCAATGAAGCACAGGTAGACATGAACTTGAACTTGGAGCGCCCTCTCAATAATCGCTTTCAGGATAAAAGCTTCATTTCTGGTGACTTGGTCAGGCATAAAACAATACTTACATCGGCAATTTGAGTGTGGATAACCCTTTGCATTCGATTCATGTTGATTTTAAATAACAGTTTGAGGCTGTGATCTATTGAACTTATGCTTCTGTAGTTTCCAAAATCGAGTGCTTTGTTTGTTTTTGGCAGAGGGATGAAGGTGGAGCAATTCCGCTGCTGAGGTATTTCACCGCTCTCATTCACCATATTGAGCAGTGACGTGAAAAGACTTATGCCTCGGTCTCCCATCAGCTTCAAAAACTTAATGCTAATTTCATCTGGTTCCAGGGCTTTATTTCTTTTCTTTTTTTCCATAGCATCGATAACTTTTGTTTCCAATATTTTTTAGCCACTGAATGGCGCCCGAAACAAAACTGGTTTGATTGTTCTTCCTAGGTCACTGTACAGCTGACCAGTATGCTGCGCCCATCTTTGAAGGATATCCTCCCACTCTATGAGTATCAAGCCATCATCGTTTTTCAGATCTTTTATGTTCCGGCTAGATTTTTTACTGCCTGTTTTTTTGCTGATCTTCTGATGTGCTTCCTTACGATTGTGGAGATATTAATTTTAAATTTCTCAGCATTCTCTGTTAAGATATCCTTCCATGGCTGCCTTACACATTTTTCCGATTTTACGATTGAGGGGAAATCTGAACCTGCTCACTAATTTTTCCAAAAGCTTAATTTGAATCACTGGGCATTTATTTGAGTGAAGCTAGTTTCTTGCTAGAAAAATATTAATATCAGCTGCTAGATACAATTTGCCCTAAGTAAAAAGCGGTTGAATTTACTGGGATTAGTATAAGGGAAATCGGTTTCATGATTTAACACGGCGTTTCAAAACGGATATCGCTTCCGTTTTCCCCCTTTTGAGTAATTATTACCATATAATGTAAAATGAGAATGTTGCTCGTATGCACAATTTGAAAGGTAATTTCGAGCGATTTGCGGATTGAGGCATTTATGAGGTAATAAAAGGACATTATTTTGGCAAGTAAAATTTGATCTCCCTTGAATGTTCCAATTTCGTTCGTAGCACGAGGTCCGTAATGTGATTTGTTGCGAATTGTCGTTGACAGACCTGAGATCTCGGTTGAGACAGAAGAGTGCGAGATAGAAGAGGAAAGAGTAATTGACCATCCTGTCTGAGTAGATTCCTTCGTCCTTCACAGACATGAAGTCACCAAACAGACGCTTCACAAGCAGACGGTTCATCTGAACAATAACAATGCAACGTGAACTGAGACTATTAAGCTGCGGGAAACGTGCGCGTTTCGTGTTTTAAGCATGGTTACGTGACATCAAAACTTTGACTTAATATCTCGAACCGCTTCGCAGTTCTCGATAAACTCCAGAACTTCCCAGTGACTTCAAGCAGAGTCACGTAACCATTACTAGATCGTGAAGCAAGAGACCTTGTTGAAGTCCATGTCGTCGGAGCCAGTTGATTCCTCGAGGTCACTGTAGTTGGCCATTTCTGCCATCATTGAGTGGAAGAGAGAGTTCTTCTGAGTCTCCGACACCACCTTTGTCAACTCCAACAATTTCTCCTGAAATAACAACTCAGAAACTCCGAACTATTAATGAATCTATTAGCCACTATTAATAATATTTTAATATTACAATAAATTCAAATTTTATAAAATTTTTAGAATTATTTTCTAGATACCAATTTAGGAAACGATCTACACGCTTCATGAATCTTGAATGCAGATACATCTACCGCAATTACAGAGCTGGTTATTAATTAAACTGGTTTATAATCACATGTGGTATGATGATAACTGGATGCTAAAGGATAGTTTAACAATATTTTACGTGGTTTCAGAACTCGTAACAAAGAATATTCACTCACGCGTGTCATTTCCAGATCGAATATTATAAATTCTTATAATGTACAGAGGGCTAAAAATTCAGCCCCCGATTTTAATCAAACTGATGCTAGGTTAAACGTGTTTTGTCGGCACCTATGCTTTCCTTATATTATGTTATATTTGAGATAGAAATAGATATAAATAGATGTAAACTAATTACATTTTGCTACGAAAGAACGGGTTTCAACTTGAGAATATAAATCCTAAATCAAAAGTCATTCACCCTTGTCATTTCCTGCCTGACATCCACAATTTCGTGATAGAGCAAAGTTTCGATCGCTTCCGCATCACCCTTTGCAAACAACTTAAAGAAGCAGGACCAGAAATTCTCCCTCAACACTGACCTCCCCTCCTCGTTCATCTTCAGCTCTTTCATCATGTGACATGCATTTCCCACTTCACCCCAATCGATTAGAATGTCCAGTTTGTCTCTGCAGTTTACCCAGTTGTTGGTTGTCAATTCACGAACCAGACTCGCCCGCACTTGTTGAGTGTTTGTCAAGTCGACCCAGAACACTTGATCTTTACTGAGTCTTGGAGGAGCTTATAAGAAAAAGTTACTCTGCTAAATAAAATTTAATTTTGACAAAACGTTTATAATCTGAAAGAAACTATTTTTTTAATAAAGTTATCAAATAAATTAAATGAAGTTTTATAGCATTTGATGTGCTGCTAAACTTGTTTATGGCCTTACTTTTTGATGATTATGTTTTTGATCAACATGCTCACCATTAATAAAAAACATTTTAAAAAATAAAATCAGTTCTTATTGCTTCATCATTAATTAACTACTTATATCAAATGTCTCACATCAGAACTAGTAAAATTTTTCGAGAGCGTTTCAGTATATTTTGATTTTTCAGAGCGCGTTTCAGGCTCAAATTTCCAAAAACTTCCAAATTTGTACCGGTTTTGAAAACTGCTTGTTAATCAACACGGTTGGTAAATTAAAAAAAAAAATGCAAAACACAATTGAAAAATTAAAAAATTGTAGAAATAAATCAGTATTGCATTTAATAGAATAATTGAGTTTTCAAATTTTGTTACATATTTTTTGGTATCCCCTGAAATCAAATGATCTCGAGAGATACAAGAAGAACCAAACTCGAGGTCTGCAAAATTGGTCATTTTTGAATGCGAAGTATTACAAATATGAAGTTAACTTATATTGAACTTTGTAAAATCTCAGGAAAATTTTTAACTTTAGACAGAGCTAGGTCAAGAACCAATCTTGAAGTGACGTCATTCTAGTCCTAATTGTTTTTCTTTAAGTATTTTTGCGAATCTTCAAAATTTGAGAAAAAGACTCAGATACAAAATCCATTTTGAGTAATTAAAACTGATAATAATTTCAGATTTTCTTCAACATTTTTTGTTCCGACCCCACTTGTGGGGGGGGAGGAACTATATACTCAAATGGGTTTCTTTGTTCCGTGAATTTTGGCCGACCGATATATTCATCGCAGAGAAATGTGCGTGGTATCATTAAAAAGCTCGTCCAGTGTAGAATTCAAAATTAAAAAGATTTTTTTGAATTTCGTTTATTTCGAGGAGTTATCGAGGTTTAAAGTTTCATGTGAACACTGGATATTTGGTTCAGTTTTGTTCACTTTTACCGTAATTTTCGTTCGAATTAACGTTTTTTCTACGAAAAATTTAATTCAAAACTAGATTTCACGCCAAAAAGTAAATCAATTTTAGGTTTTTAATAGACGAAAGGAGATAAGTTCTAGTTCTAGTTCTAGTCTTAGAGGGAAGTTCAATATATAAAAAAATTCGAATTAGGTTTGGGAGCTCTTTTTTTTAGAAAATGTTGCAATTTTTTTGTTTCTTCAAGTCACCTAGAGACTACTAGACACTTTTAATATCAAAGCTCCGTTAATGACAAACCTCTTTTACGATCAAATGAAGCCCAATGAACAAAAAATTTGTTTCGAAGGGATCGCTCATGTTTTTTTTGGACTCGTATCTCAAATTTCGTAATTTCAAATGAAATTTTGATTTATTTTTTGAGGTTTTACTATAGTTTTATAATCCTATGGCATAAACTTGTTGACTAAAGGTGCAATAGATTTGCTAATGAGCATTAAGTGAACCTATCTAGTGCTGTGAGTGGACAGCTAATGGCTGTTAAGACTTTGAAAATAAATTTTCGAAAGTTTTTTAAAATTAGTAAACCATAAACTTATTTTTGTGAACTGTAAGTTCATCTCAGTAAAAACAGGATTGAACTCCTTCATACCACTGCAACAGAAATTAATCTCATTGGCGGCTTTATCAAATAACTATTGGTTATACGTCTTCAAAGCCACAAGATTTCAAATTCTTAAAAAAATTTTTTTGACATTTCGTTTTATTGGTTCATTTTGAAATCTTATCACGTCATCCTAATATTGATGGCTAAATCTTCCTTTAGTGAAGACGTCCAAAAGATCACAGATAAATTTTTCTGAGAAAAAATATGGTTTAAATGGCTTCAACACTTTCTTCTCCCATTTTCCTAAAGAAATTTTGGTTTTTGCCTGTATTTGTTTTTTTTTTCATAGTCATAAGACATATTGTGATGTCTTATTGATTACCTAGGCATCATAAACATCCTTGTATTCACATCGTGGCATAGTTGAGCGTATTCCTTGAATTCCAATGAAGGCTTTTGAGTTTAATGGCTGTTAAGACTTTAAAAATATTTTTTTATTTTTTTTTGAACATAAATCAATCTTAAGCTTTTTTTCGTGGATTGTAAGTCAGTCTCGGTAAAGACAGGACCGTTTTTGTTTACATCAGCAACAATTTATCTAGTTGGCGGTTTTGTCTTCTAACTATTGGTTTTTTTGACTTCGGTGCACGAGTTTTCATAATTTTTAAAATTTTTGGATTTTTTTTAGTAATTTTGGTTCCTTTTGAAATCGTATTACATTATCCTAATATTGATAGCTCCCATTGGCTTAGTGAAGACGTTCAATGGATCGTTGAAAAAGTTTTCAGAGAAAAAAGCTTATGGTTTAAATAGCTTCGACACTTTCTTCTCTCAATTTTCTACCGAACTTTTGGATTTTGCCTGTTTTTGTTGTTGTTTTCATAGTCAATGACTTGTTGTAATGTCTTATTGATAAATTTTGAATGACAAACATCCTAGTCCTCACATCATCTAGGCATAATTTAGCGTATTAAATGCCTTCCGTTGAAAGCTGTAGAATTTTTTGACTTTGATACTATGGGTTTTCTCAAAAATTTCGTGGTTTTGATGTATTTTTCTTTGCCATACGACTTATTGTGATGAGTTATTGATGTCACATGAATGAAACCTATGATTGCTATTTCATCGAGGCAGAATTTAGTGTGTTTAATTAACTTAAAATATAGTATTTTTCAAAATTCAAACATCTATTTTTGTTATCTCTTCATTTGGTTCAATTAAGTCAAAAATGTAGATGAGCTCGGGTCGGAACATCATGTGCGAACGCACATTAACGAGCCGCCTCGTTTGTTTTATGTTCAATTTTGTTTTGTATTCAAACCAAAAATGAAATCATTGAGAGTTAATTAAGCAGTTTCATCTTTTTCGTTGGCTAGTATAGTATAACGTTTGACTTTGTTTGTGCGTCGTCTTTCTTCATTATCTGCTCACATATTTTGACAATTTCAAAATGAAACTCAGAGCGTGATTCTGTAAAGGCAACGGTAAAATGATTCTGCAATTATTCTAACCTATTGTTGACATTGTATTAGATTTTGATATTTGTGGTCTTTCCCATTTTAGCCCCCCCCCCCCACCAGCCTAATAGTCAGATAGCCCCTATAGCCCCCAATCATAGTAAATATATCATGATGGGGAAATAATTGCATGGGGGCTATAATGGGAGAGAACCGAGACTTGAACGCCGCATGTTCAGTTAATCAAGTCCCCTCTTCTCAGCAAAAATTTCAAACTTCAGCAATTTAAAAGTATAATAGTAACTCAGGCGGCCCTTGGTTTTCTAGATTTCTCGTTAAAACAATTTGGTTTGTTAAAAACACTCTATACACTTTTTGAATTCTGTCCAGATCTGCTGCTATTCATTTACTCCCACCTCTGAGCATCATTGATAAACCTTTCGATTTTTAGATATTAAGTTAAATAATTCCAACTGCTAAGTTTCTATGGGTGTTGTCCTTATTTTTGGCCTCCTATGCTCAAGAAATAACAAAATATCATTTAAAAACGAAGAACATTTAGATTTAATTGTTGCTGGTATACTTTATTTGTCTCAACACTCAAATAAAATAATGATCAATTCTGTTCTGAATTTTTTAATATCCTCCATTTCAGCATTATGCCATATAGTTGACGGTTACGATTTTTTTCAGTTTTGATAGTAATTATTAAGAAAATTTGATGATTTTTGAGAGATTGTCCAAAATCATGTCATATTTTCACATTGGCTTGATTTTAGATGCATTAAAAACTTGTTTGCTTTCTAACTGTAGATAATTAATTTGTTCTTCTGAACAAATGAATAACGTAGTTGTGCTTTATAAAGTATGAAGGCTTTTAATTCCAAAAACTTCATTGAATTTAATTTTTTCCCTCATTTACAATGTCCCCGAAGTTAATTTGTCGTTGCTTATATTATTAGCGTTCCTTTAAAACTTTACTAGGATGTTTAAATTCATCAACTTCTTAACATGAGTTTTTTGCAAATCTGACACCACAGTAGCTTTAAGATATAGAGAAATGTTTTAATTGGTTCTTGTACATTTCTGTTTTTCTATGACATTGGGGCCCGATTTCTTCATTGAAAAATTTGCTCTTTTTTTCAATTTTTACGCAAAATCATCAACTTTTCCACTATTTTCATCTTTCCTGCGACTATAATTTTTAGGAGGTGTTTCTCAGCAATCATTGGGCAAGCAGCTGGACAAAAGTTTTGACACTTAATTGGCCATATAGTTGTCAAACTATACGTGTAGACTGTCACAATCGAAATACTTGAGACGAAGGATACCAATAGATTTGCGTCACTGTATGTAGGCGATGCATTTGAAAAACAAAGAATCAAAGCCACT
Source organism: Convolutriloba macropyga (assembly GCF_964194025.1). Lineage (NCBI taxonomy): Eukaryota > Metazoa > Xenacoelomorpha > Acoela > Convolutidae > Convolutriloba > Convolutriloba macropyga. The sequence goes on from NC_134474.1 coordinate 62,963,953, forward strand.
TAAAGCACTAAGAGCAAATCAGTGCATTAAGGACGAGGTTAAAAATTACTTCGGTTGTTTCTTTTTATGTTTTGATTTGATCTTCGATTATCAAGATAAAAAGTTTTTTAAGACTTTGTTCTTTTTGAAGTTTTAGAAATTTCTATTGCCGTAATTTCTAGCGCTTTAACCAGAATGAAGTGCTTGCCAAATAAATAAAATTATATTAAAAAAATAAAATAAATCATATAAAATTAATTGTGAATTGGGTTTCAATCATCTTGACCTTAACATTGTTAATGCCTCAAAATTCAAAAGCCATAAATTGTTTTAAACGTCATAAAAACACCATATGTACTATTGAAGCAAAATCGAAACTGTCAGTGACTCCAAAAATGGACTTAATTGGTTTATGTTGGTGTCATTGCAATACCTTTTTATGAAACAATTTGCCCAAAAATTGAGTGCAATGAAGAGTTTTATCGTAATAGAACCAAAATTACTAAGATTATTTTGGTTAATTTGAAAACTCAAAATTTTCCGTTTCGTTGTTTCTTTTAAACTTGAGGTCTAAAACAATTTCACTTTTTGCAGGCGTACATTCAAAGATGAATGAAAAACTTCCCATGTTGAGAAAATGCGACAAAATCGACGCATGAAGCGTCGTTTTTTTTTGTCAATTATTGTCAATTTTGTCGGTTTCGTATGTAGGAACTGTCGATTATTGTCGTTTTTGTCGGTATTGTTGGTATTTGATTGATGAAATGTCGATTAGCGTAGTTTTGTTGTTATTGTCAGTATTTGATGTAAGAAGTGTCAATTATCGTCGTTTTTGTCGGTATCGTCATTTTCAATTTGATTTGAATACAAAAGAACTAGTTGAGAGGAAGCGCAGTGGAGCAGAAGGTGGCTAGAAATCTTGGAGTAGTAGGTTCGAATCTCGGCAAGGACTGTCCTTTTTGTAAGATTGCCAGAACAGCAAAAACCAACGATTCTTAATACCGACGGAAAGCAATCAAATCGACAAAAAAACTTAAGGGATTTGACAGGTTTTGGCGAAATAAAACCGACAAAAACCGAATATTCTTATTTTTGAATCCGACGAAAACCTTAACACAGACAAAAGTCAATTTTTATTTGGTTTCTGATTCATTCTCTAATTATTTGATTTTAGGGATCAAGATCTTTTTTACTTGAAGAATAAACTTTTGAAGGAACATTGATATTTTGTACCCTAAATAGTTGTTTCGTTACGTAATTTTGAGCACTGAAAGATTTCAAAAGCTAATGCAAATGCTCAAAAAAAATAGTTCGTGGGCGTTAAGTTTTATTAGAACACAATCAAAAGTAATTTCTCGCCTTTAATTAACTTGCACAAACTTTGAACATTGGAAACTACGGCTGCAAAAAATCACACACTTTACGGAGATAATCTGATTGAATCTAAGTACATACTGAGAACAAGTTGGACAGCGTTCTTTGCCTCACATTTAACCAAGGATAGGCTGCGGGGAAAGGAAACGTTGTGGCGTAGGGGAGTTTGGGTTGGAGTGGAAACAGGATGGTTAAAATGGATATAAGGGGATAAAATTGTCTGTGTAAGGAAACGTTCGTTCGGGTGAAGGGCGATCATGGGGATTGCATAAGTTCAGTTGCCCGGCATATTTGAAAACTTTGGTATTAAAAGTCAAGCGATTCTTGGGAGGGTTAATTAAAACTTGTTTCAATCAAGATTAAGTGAAACCTCTAAAGTCACATTCTGGCTTATATCTGAAGCAGCTCTCTGGCTCTCGACAACTGCCATATCTCAGTGACATCATCAGTGTCACATAACCTATACTCACAAGTTGCAGATGCTCCTAAATCATCAGATTTCTGGTCGCTCTTCTCAAGTATCTCTTCCATTTTTGTTGCAGCTGTTCCCGACTCAGTGAACACCACAAAATGTCGCTTGCTGTCCTCTCCAGATCCCGTAACATGGTTCACAAAATCCAGATTATCGCCGTATAGAACATACAGTTCATACAGTATGGGATAGTTACACGTTTCATCCTGTTTTTCCTTTCTCAGGAATCCAGGGGCCTGAAACTGACCTTTTTCACGCCTTGTCATTTCTTCAGTTATTATCGCCTCGTTCAGACATTTCACAAGCATTCCTGAATCATATCAACAATCACCTCCATTACTGCAAAAGTGAAGGCAAATTCTTCAATAGAATTTAACCAAGAAATATATTGACCAATCAGAATTTACAAAAACCGTCGGCATATATACACATCTTATTATGTAATTTACACATAGAATTATGTAATTTTAAATTGACTATAGTTTAGAAGGGGTTAATTCTCTGCTGGGTACAAAAAGGGAGGCGATTGTTGAAATGATCCGCATTCCTTTGTCTTCAACCGATGCCAAACTCTCTCGTCTCTGGCTTGTCGATTCCTTATCATTGAATACTTGAAAGACACAATTAGGTCTTCTAATTGTAAGTCGGAACAACCGGATAAGCCTCTGTCTGCAAGGCCAGGGTAAGGGTGCCGTACTGTCGAACAATTTGATAAGTAGATACGATACATTTTTGTCACTTTTGTCGACCAAAAGGTTGCAATCACTCTCTTGGTATTCACTCTCCATTATTGTTGAATTGCAACACAACAATTTGTTTACTTTTGTTTGTTCTTTCACCGATCAGTAAATAATACTCATAAACGGTCATCGTTGACTTAAAGAATTATAAATAACATTCCATTTTTAAAGTGTCTTTCGTTCGGCTTAACTTTCCTAGGGAAATGAAAAGAAAAATCCCGCAGCGACTAAACAATTGCTGACTTGGTTAAATTGTCCAAATAATTCTACATCAATCGCTGTAAACTTGCAATTCCGGAAACAAAACATTCAAAGTTAAAATTTAACGCTACATTTTTCTATGCGATAAAATTTGTGGTTCTGGTGAACTTTCTGTAATGGCTCTGAAAAGCTCTAACCCAGTAAAAAAAATGATGAAAACTCTAATCCGAATCCCAGACATAAAGGGACGGGTGTCGTGCACAACATAACCGTCAACTCCCAGGTCGAGGCCATCTTCAATTTTTTTCTTTTAAATTTTTCATTCAAAATACATACCCGGGGGGGGGGGGGGGTTGGAACGTTCACAAATGAGACGGAAAAACACTTTACTCAGTGTCTCCTCGAAATCTGGTCAAGGTCTATTCCTAACGAGCTAAAGTCTGTTCATACCATCATTTTGGTTTGATTGGCACCTCACATCAAACCCGTGTCGAGGTTTGCGCTGAAAATTGTGTAAGTAAAGTACTGACAACCAGTGACATTTTTCAGCGAAAAATCTATCTTTTATAAAGATCTCCTTAATGTGCTGAATTTTCACCGTGATTTGTCTGCACAGTAATAATTATGTAAGATTTTTTTCAATGAAAAACAGTTTTTTGCATCCGATGTCAGCGCACTCCTTGACACATTTTTGCACTTTCAAGTCTTTACATGATTTGCACACTTTACTTATACAATTTTTACACATTCGGCACATTTCTTGCATAAAAATCACCACACCAACTCAGTCTCGATCCCCGGTACTCTGGAATACCAGCCTCTTCTTCCTGCTCTGCCCATCTATCCACGGTTAACGTACATCTTTAGGAGTTATTGTTCCGACCCCACTTGTGGCGGGGGGGGGGTGGGGTGGAACTATATACTCAAATGGATTATTTTTGTTCAGACAATTTTAGCCGATCGATATATTCATCGCCGAGAAATGTGAGTGGTATCATTAAAAAGCTAATCCTGCGTAGAATTCCAAATTATCAAAGATTTTTTGTTTTTCGTTTTTTTCGAGGAGTTATCGAGGATTGAAGTTTTCACGGGATATTTGTTCACTTTTAGTGTAATTTTTCTTCAAATTAAGATATTTTCTAAAAAAATAGTATATCAAAATCAAATTTCACGCCCAAAATAAACCAATGTATTGTGCCTAAAAAACTAAAGGCGATAAAAAAGACTAGTTCTGATCTCATAGGGAAGTTCACTATAAAAAAAAACGAATTCTATTTGAGAGCTCATTTTTTATAAAAATTTTCTACTTTTTTTAATTTTGTAAGTCACCTAGAGACAAGTAACTTTTTATATCGAGGTTCCGTTAATGAAAATCTGATTTACAGTAAAATGAAGCCCAATGAATAAAAACAATCGTTTTCAAGGAATTGCTCATGTTTTTTGGCTTCGAATACGAGTTTTCCCTTTTTAATGGAAATTTTGAACTTCTTTTTGAGGTTTCACTAATTTTTTGGAGTCCTATGGCATAGAATCATCAACTAACAGTGCAATATTTTCCGTAATGAGCATTAAGTGAACATATCTAGTGCTTTGAGTGTACAGCTAAAGGCTGTATAGAATTTAAAAACAATTATTCAAAATTTTTTTTCGAACATCAACCAATCATAAACCTATTATCGTGAACTGTAAGTCAGTCTCAATGATGACAGCGTTCTCTTTCTTTCTAATGAGACCAAATTTAGTCTGACTTGCGATTTTATTTTCTAACTTTTGGTTATATGACTTTTGGAATTGACACAAGATTTCAAAATTTTTTAAAATTTTTTTGGATATTTCCTTATTATTGGTTACTTTTAAAATCTTTTCACATTCTCCTTAAATTGATGGCTCCTATTGGATTAAAGAAGACGTTAAGTGGATCAAAGATAAATTTTTCAGAGAAAAGCTCATGGTTTAAATGGCTTCAACTTTTTCTTCTCGCACTTCTCTGCTAAATTTTGGTTTTCGCCTGTTTTTGTTGTTGTTTTCATAGTCATAAGAATTATTGTGATGTCTTTTTGAATATATATGCATGACAAACATTTTTTTTATTTTCTTTGGGTGATATATGCGCGTAATTATTGACTTCCTTCGAAAGCTTTTTAGTTTACCGGCTGTTAAGACTTTAAATTTTTTTTTCCTTTCTTGATGTTTTTTTTCGTAATTTTGGTTCCTTTTGAAATTTTATCACACTATCTTAATAATGATTATTACCATTGGTTTAGAAAAGACGTTCAATGGATATAGATAAAATTTTCAGAGAAAAGCCTCCGGTTTAAATGGCTTCATGCTGCTTTTTGTTTTTCAGGTAGTCGTAAATTGCTGACAGGTCTCTTAAGCTTGTAATTGAGGATTTAATGAATGATATTACCCGAAGCAGCCAGTTTATAGCGAATATTGTTAAGGTTTGTAATATACATATAAAAAAACTTTCAAATATTTCAGTTTTTGTTATTTTATTCTTCAAATTGTAACTCTTTTTCATCAATGAGAGATCCCATCCAATTTCTTGTCTTTCAAAAAATAACATATCTACTGATATTTTTTGTCACTGATGCTTCGTTTGTTGTACACTATGCGATTTTATAATTTTTTTGATTTGTCAATTTTTGTGTTTCTTTTTCTCTTTTTCAGAACAATCGTGTAATAACAGATCCCAAGGGTTTTCAAATATGGCTCGAAAAAACTACTTTCTCAGTATAAATCCTTCAGTTGAATTAGTAGGAATAAAATTTCAAATATAAATACATAATTTTCAGGTAATAGCTAATGGTTTTAATGGTAACAATTGTTTGTGTTTTCGCAAATCGTTTGAAATTTTTTAAGTATTTGTTTAGTTCGTTTCTGTGGCTTAGTCTAACCAAAGACAGGTCCTTTTGTTTCTGTAATGACTTTTTAGTATTTTTTCATAGATTAATTAGCTAAAAGCTATTGTTATCGAAGGCTTGTGAAATTGCTTGGTTTAATAAATGTTGATCAGTTTTTGAATTTCGCCTCATTGTTCGTTCTCTTTGTCGAGTTGTTACATAGTATCATTAAGGATACTTTTCATCTGCTGTATATTTAACAGAAAGTATATTTGAGTAGATAAGACTTTATCTGACTGCATTTCGACGTTGTTACTATGTGCTTTTAAATTTACATTTTCTGTTTTTGCCGTGAAATTTTTGTTTTTGCTAATTTTGTTGTTTGTTTTTTTTTTGTCTCGTATTCTCTTTAACGCAGGATCTCGTTGGCGCTAAAATGAGGCATGGCATTATGTAATTCAATTAGTAGATAGGTTGTGTAACTATTGTTTTGATCTCAAATATCTATTTTTGTTATCTCTTCATTTGGTTGACAATTAAGTCAAAATTGTAGATGAGCTCGGGTCGGAGCTTCATGTGCGAACGCACATTAACGAGCCTCCTTTTTGTACTAAAGAGTCTTGTTTGGCTATATATCATAATTTTTCAGATCATTTTTTTGAGCACAAAATTCGAATTTGTGTATTCTTTTTAAATTTTTCATAGCAATCAGCATTTGTCTTTCACATTTTGGTTGCGCTCTTTTCCTATTTTTCACCCTTTCAGCGCTTCTCGTAGTTTCCGCAGTTTCATCTAATGTCCTTAATATATATTCAGAATCAGTTTTCAGCCCTTATCTTACATATTTTCGACACCTTGATTACACAATTTCAGCCTTCTCAGCAATAATACCTTGCATCTTTTCAACATTTTCTTAATGAAATTTCAGGCCTTTTAAGCCTTTTATCACTTATTTTCAACAATTCCCGTGAATTTATAAGCATTTTGAGAATTTATCAGCATCTTACGCATATTCAACAGTTTTCTTAATTGCCTTGAACTTTTCAGCGCTTTTCTTACATGATTTTTGCCGCATTGTATGAAATATACAGTAGGAGTTGCATTTTCCTCATTTTTGAAGTGCTGAACTTCTGTAGAAAATGTGATGAATTTTTGAATTGTTGAACTTTTGTAAGAAATATGTTGAAAAATGTGCTGAACTTTTAAAACGAAGTGTGCTGAAAATTGCAGAACTGTTAAGAAAGTGTTAAATTTGGAGCTGCTAAAATTTTGAAACAAATTTGTATAAACTTTTAAGTTTTGAATTTTTGTAGGGATTGCAATAAAAAGTGCTAAATTTAGGAAAGATATGCGCTGAATGTACTAAATTGCGGAATTTCAAAGTTCATATTAATTTGAAGAATTTGTTGAAATTATGCAAGGAATGTGGCGAAAATTGTGCATTTGCAAATTTTGGAAGAGCTGAAACTACCTAAGAGATCTGCTTAAAAAGATGCTGATAATTGGTCAGAAATGAGCTGAAAATTGCTAAAAATTACTTTATTCAGCTCATTCAGAACTTAAACTATTGTCGACACATTAAGCACCTCATTTCGTACATTATTTCGTTACAATGATCGCATTTGGTTCAAAATTCTCACTTTAAACCGGTCATAATTCGACACTGGAAAAACCACATAACAAAACATCAATTGTGACATCTGTGCATACCCGGGTCGAAACCTAATGGTTAACTTATAAGAACTTGAAAGTTTTTGCAAAAGATGATTAACTTGTATGAACTTGCAACTTTTTCATTTCAAATCTATATGTCAGCATTTTCTCAAAAAATTTAGTTTCCCTTCATTTTAATATCTTTTTTTATAATTTCAATTCACACTTTTCCAGATTCTATATTTTTCAAACACCCGTTTAAATTCATGTCTTACAACGTGTTTTTTAGGGTTTCGTGTGTGTATGTATGTGTGTGTGTGTGCATGTGCGTGTGTATCTGTAAGTGCGCGCGTGTGTGAGCGTGGTGTGTGTGTGTGTGTGTGTGGTGATGTGTGGTGTGTGCGAATGGTTAACTTGTAAGTAACTTGTAAGTCGAATGGTTAACTTGTAAGAACCTTGTAAGTCGAATGGTTAACTTGTAAGAGACTTGCAAGTTTTTGGAAGAAAAACGTGCAAGGCGATGCATCGCATCGTAAAAACTTGCAAGAATTTTGCATGTTCTTACAAATTAACCATGCGACCTCGACCCGGGTAGTTTTTATATCTTAATTGTCGAATTTTCTGATAAAAGTAGTAATTTTTGACCCACTGAACACTGGAAATTAGTTTTCCGCGATAAATCAGAAGTTATGTGCACTGCAAAAATACGCAAAGTAGTGCATTAAAAAAATGTTTATCTCGTGACAACTAAGAAGCACATTTCCAGTTAAGCAGCTAGTTTGTTTTTCATTGAAATTTTATACCTTTTAAAGCTGAAGTTACCATTTCACAAACATAATGGTAATTTGATGAAAAGATTCTCAAGAACCCATGGAAGAATCATTGTAAATCACATTAATTCCATTTTATCATAAAAAAAGCATTTTCTGTTCTTAGAGATTGAACAATATCGCTGACCTGAGACTGTTTAAACATTTATTGACTACAAAAATTTCCTCACTTTTGCGAAAATTTAAATACTTGAGCTACTACCTCCGATAGTAATTTAATGAATTGGTATTGCATTTTTGCAGTTAATTCAATGAATTTCCTGAAATAAGTTTCAATTTTTTAAAATTTTTGTGAACAACATTGTAGAGGACATATGAGCATGATGATGATATGATGATGAATGAAGTTTTTTACGGAACCAATGATCTACAACAAAGTCAAGTGAAGTTTAATTTATCAACTTCAAACTGTCATTCTAATAACAGGAAATCAATGATCACTTTTTACCGATCCAGAAACAATTTGATTTAACATTTTCGTTTTTTATTTTTACAAAATTTCGACAATTAAAAAATGACAGTTCGTTTTGTCAACAAAGTAGAAGTTTTAATCTGACTCCAAAATGGAATTTAAAAAAAATTAGAGAGAAAATTTTTGTGAGCCCATTTTTCACAATCGCAAAAATATCCGAGTGGAGCTGAAAATTTGCATTTGCTTCCAAAAGTCAATGCCTATCAGATTATATGAAAGATAAGCGTGTTGTTTAGAGCATTGAGGAAAATTGCAAGCATAGTTGGGCTGAGTTGAAAAAAATGTTGTTATAAATGATTGAAAACTTTTCTTGTTAATACTCTCTTGGGCAAAACACTTCTAATATTTATTTCATTTTAGACACTTTCTTTTTAATACATTATTTCATTTTATTACATTAAAAATTACCAATCTACATTACGTGGCCCAACTTCGAAATGTCAATATTCTGTAAATCGTTTTTTTTTTGTGGAAAAAAACCATTTTGTGAACACTGCTCTGGCTAAATACAAAAATGCTAGTTGTCTTCCTAATCCTAAATTGGTATCAAGAAGGACGCTTTTGAAATTAATAACAAATTACTCTTGGTAATTAGTTTTAGTAATTAGAAAACTGCATCCACGGTCAAATTTAGCTCAGTGTAACAAGGTTCCACACACACTTCGATATTTAGTTATAATGTGTTATGGAATTTTGTGGTGCGGAGGTTACTTTTATAAGTTGAGATGGATATTGCATCACAAATACTTTCTTGAATTACGGAGCAAAATGGCTTATTTATTTTTGATAGATTTCGCGGCTAGAAATACCAATTTCTAGCTGAAAAATCAAAACGAAGGACAGTTGACAAATTAGTTTGATCAACTGAAATTTTCCAGTTTTGAAATAAGTGTAAAATTTTCAGTTAAATTAAATAGCTAATTTAAATTAGATCATAGATTGATCAGGCTGAAATAAAAAAAACAGATTTTGTTTAAATTTTGAACAGACGATCTACTTAACTCTCTTGTCTATCAATATGGACATTTTAATCACCTGGCTTGTTTGAAAAAACAATTGAACTAATGATATGAACACCAAATATGGTTGACGTTGGGGGCATATCAAATATGGTTTACATATCGCTTGAGGGGCTTGGGTGTTGCGGTATTTCAAAGCAATTTTGTGCTATATTGTCAAGTTCTGGGTTGTTGGTAGACCCGCGTCCTTAAAGCTCGGGTTACAATACTAATGCTCTTTCTGATATAACGCTGACCCACTTTTTTGTTGCGTTTGAAATTTTTGTTTCCTTTAACTATTTCCATTAGGTCTCTGTGAGGCAAGGCAGGTTTTGATCCAGTATCTTCTCTGTTTTTTGGCCGGTCTTCTATTTGCATATTCTACCACTCGAGTCAAGTCCCTTCTTTCTTTATTCTGATTTAAGATATGTATGACTTTTTGACTCGAACATATTTTTTATTTGTTTCGTTAACGATACTTGTTGCTTGCCTTGTTTCGCGATCTGTGCTTACCCAGGTCGAGGTTTTCGTTTGTCCTCGTTTATGATGCAGACCATTTTTGAACGCTCACAGGGGGTACGGTGCGTTCAAAAAATACACGGTCGAGGGTTCTTGTTTGACTAGCAGCATAAACGAGCACGCACTTAAGGTCGCGCAACATTAACGCACCAGGTATTTTAGGTCGAGCATCATTAACGCACCAGGTAATTACTGACGAGCCAACGCTTCATTCAGGCCGTCCAAGTTTCAAGCACATATGACCTGTTTAATTGCGACATCGCTTCATTTAACCGTATCTTCACTCCGTTCATCGGTCAAGCAGTTGCGTCCAGGAATTGTGCCCTCGTCTAAATTTTTGTTCATGATATTTTCGTAACTTAGCTGCTTACTATCAGACTTTCCTGCAAATTTAGACATTGTTATAATACATGATCTATTAAAATATAGTTCAAATGTAGTTCAAAACTTTTTTTTTTTGTTTTTTGATCTCATATTTATAATTGATACGCAACTGCATGTATTGCAAGTTTAGGATTAAGTTGCCTGCTAAGTTGAAGAAGCTTCATAGATGACACTCAAAGTTTCAGAGTCTGGATCAAATTTCCACTACACCAACTGCTCTATGGTCATTCGCAGGTGCTTATATAAACTCAATGTTTTTATTTTTACCGAAATTTTTGAACTCTTATCTGGTAATACACTTAGCTAGATCAAGTCTTATAGAACTTGACGCCCTGTTTTTATAGATATCGAATTCCAAAAAATTTATTAACTTAGGGCCAGATGCGTTTTGAAGCTTTAAACAGTAGGATGTTTTAGTTATTGGTCTATAGCTTTGTGGAAAAATTCTTAAATGCTTTTTTTGATGAGAATGGACAACCAAAGTCAATTCAAATTTCCTCGCTGGGTTCTTTATATTTTAAAAGTGGTGATAAATTTTTGTGCCGAATGAAAATTTTTGAATTGTCACCAATTTCAGTACACGCTATGCACTCAATGACTTTTGCCATTGCTTTTGCTATTGCGGTGGTTATACGGCCGCCAAAAATTGTGGACCAGACTCAGCATTGCAAAGCAAAAAGGTGTGTGGAGTATATATCTTCCAATACGGCTTCTTCAATGGCTTCGATCAAAGCAATTAGCTCGACTCTGTCTAGGCATCAACTTCTGACGCTCTAATCGCGCCACAAACTGTGTTTAGGGGGTAAATTTTCAGGCGTTGTTCGTTGTCTCTTAGAACGCAATCCCTGACTTTTTTGAGTACTGCTTCTTTGCCAGTCAAATTTCCTAAGACCAACTTACTACTGATTTTCCCCACGATTTTTTGTCCCGGATTGTTGAAATGTTACTGTTGAATCCCGGAGTAGAAGCATCAACGAGAGAAGTTTCGCAGTGGATATCAGTGTTGAAAGTAACTCGACTGACTTTGATGGCATGGAAGTTTTATTAGATTTTTGGCGAGCCGTTGAAATTTCCTTTACGAGCGTATAAAATTCTTCATTTGAATTTCCAGTATAGGATGAAAACTAATTGCAATGAGTCTTATAGACAAAAAGCAAGAGGTTATTTTTTGCGCTGTATTTATACCCATATTTTGTGATCGGTCGCTGCTTCGCGCTAATAGGTCATTGAATGATTACCTAAATTTGTATGAAGGGTGTCCTAGATTTTATCTAGTTATTGTCGTTTTTCAAATTGATGTGATTTTCACTTTTGCAGTAATAGGCCAAGACTATAACGTGATTGACTGTTGTCAACTGAAAGCTCACTTTATAGTTCAAAACTAATTTTGTTCCCTTTATTCGAATTTCACTAAGGATGTTTTTCATTTATGTGTTGTCATTCGTGAGTGACATTGCTTGGTAAAGTTTTTGCTGACTCTGATTTAAGTTTTAGAAAATGTGTATATGTGTGAGCGATTTATTTACGGAGATGTGTTTGAGCTCTTGCGAGTACATTGCGAGATATTTAATTTACGAGTCCAATTTTTGCTTCTGCAAGATGGTCTTTTGTAAAATTGTATAGGTTCTGTCTATATACCCATCTGAATAAAGGACAAATGTATGAGATCTGTGTTCTGTAATGACAGTAAATTGTTTGTTATTTGAATAATATATAAATTATTCAATCGACTTCACTAAGCTCAGTAATTCGAATTCATTGACACTGTATCTCTTTTTGCTAGTGTTCAAAAAAAGGCGAAGCTCATGTAATTGATTTTTATCAATCTTTTTTGTTTTGTTCTAAGGCCGCTACTAGTCCTGATCTAGAGGCATCACATTTAAATTGCAGCTCAAGATTGGGATAAAATCGGCAATTTTTTGTGCCTGATGCCCTTTTACTTTTTTTCATCAAAAATTTTTAAGACTTTCCACTTCGAAAGAATTTGACTGATTTTTATCAATAAAGGTCGAAGTCGATAACAAAGTTGCGCTAAATTTGTTTTAATGTTACTGATAAAACGGACTGATCCTATAAATAATCTAAGCTTCTTGGGTTTTGTTCGTTTTTCTTTGTGCTTGTTGTTCTGTCTAGTTCGATATGTGTTTTGTCTTCTTTGTTTTTATAATATCAAAAGTAACACTCAAGTGATTCTAATACTTTTTAAACTTAAGTAACACTTGCCAATAGTACCTACTTTTTTATTAGCTCTCCCTCCAAATCATCTGTTTTAAATGTTGTTAGTTGTGTTTGAAATAGTTTAATAATTTTAAGTGAACTCTCTTTTCAATTTGGCTGTGTACAATTTTGGTAAGATAATAACAATTGCTGCATTTCTGCCCTTTTCACTACATATTTTTTTGGACAAGAGTTCCTAAGTAACAGTATTTGACTTTTAGTATTGTTTGAAGTTCCAGGACATGGCATCGCGATAGTCGACTGAATTTTAAGCTTTTCTATTATAATAAAATAATCAATTTACTTTTTGTTACCCTGTTCATTTTGTTAAAATGTTTTTATTTAATTTATTGTATTTGTTGATCAAATAATTCTTTGTTTCGTTGAAATCGATGCATCATTACTTATTTATTCACAGAAATTCAAAAAAAGATATCTAGTTTCTTCTTGAGTAATAAAATTTGTTGATGATATTTCATTAGAGGTCTTTAGCAGATCATCATATAATCCATTATGAACTGTCCCGGCCGGATCCAGTATTCGTAACTTTGGTCTCTCTCTTAGATGGTTAGGGCCAATGGTGGTAGGTCAATCCTTAGCTTAAACTTCATCGGTAAAATACATCTTTTCATCTTCAGTTTGATATGATATTTGACTACCACAAGAAGATTTTCTTTATTCTTCATCACTTGAATCATGTAACAGAAGTCTTTCATGGGGTAATTCTTTTTTGTTAACATAAAATTCTAAAAAAAATTTGATCTATTGCTTTTTCTATGGTTTGTAAGTTGATCATTAAAATATTTTGAATAACTTTTAATTGTATCCCTCATTTCCTCATATATCTCAGTCAGTTGCACTTTTTTACTGATAAATTTTGTGAAACCTGCAAACAAGTCATATTGTTTTCTCTTTTTACTATGATGCATTTGAGATAAATCGATACTTGTCATTATACATATGTTTGAGGATGGCTCAACTTGTTTGAATTTTTGAGTGTAAGTACAAGAAAAGCAATACGAAGAAGCAAATCTTCTGAGCGTCATTTTTCAATCTTATAGCTATATGACTAAGATGTTTTCTACTGACCTAAATCAATGATTACGTTATATCACAAAGATGATAGAGGATATAAAAGTGATTTTGAGTTCATTGAGAATGTAGGTTTAAAAGTGGGAATAGTAACAAGAGAGGAAACTAAACAATGAATTTGAACTCATGATGATTTACATCCTGATGTAAAAACTAGAAACAAAGCAATATTAAAATTATTAAAATTAAAGAACTGTAAAAATGTTTTTTTTACTTTTGTCTAATATTTCAGCAGTATTTGCAGTTGAAGATATTTTTTGGTGAGTCTAGAACTGTATTTAAGCTAACTGATGGTCGGGGTATTAATGATACTGTGAGTGATTTCTTAAGTTAACGAAAATGTATTTAATTTGTTAGTATATGATTTATAAACCTTGTGTAAGAAATAAATCTGAGTTATCACTAAGGAATTTTGACTTCAGTCAGGATATAAAAGAAGTTAAAATTCTAAAATGGAGTAATAATTTCGCTTGAATTAAGAGTTTAGAAGTTTGGGCGGCAAAATCGAATGCTATTTGATTTAAGTTATCTTTTTATGATAGATGTACTAATCTCTTTCCATCTGAAAAAAAAGCTTCCCGGACCCGAGTGTCAGAGCCTTTCAGTACTGATTCATTACAATCCAATGGTAAAACGTTAAATCAGTCCTGAATCAGAGTGACCTAAGGGTAAATTTATCTCGCATTATGTGCAGACAAAAACCAGAAACATTTTTTTCATGAATCGTCACTGGACATTCTGAGTTTGTTGTTTTGTGTTGTTTTTTTCTGATCAGAGTAAAATCATAGTAAAAATGAAATTTTCGAAAATCGAAAATTTTGGCAAACGTGTCGCACGATCAGGCAAAAACCCAAGTAAATTTGTATAAGGACTACAAAAAAAACAGAAAAAGAACGGGGGCTGACACAGAGAACAGCGGGGGGGGGGAATTTGGAGATCGTTATGTTAAAGGGAGCGGGTTAGACCTAATAAAAGTAAATATTTAGTAGTAGTAATTTTAGAATAACTCTTCAAAAAACTTTCATTAATTCAAGCTCGGTGGCATTTAACAGCGGGGGGGGGGGGGTTATTATGTGCAGACCAAACCCAGTCTATTTTTCAGTCTGAGAAGAATAAAATCATAAACGGTTTCTGAAATTTACAATTATCAGGCTATAAAATGCCCTGTCAAGAATTCTTGAAATAGAAAAAATCAGTATGGATTTTTGATGATTCAGTACTGAATTTTTATGACACTCAGATCCGGGTTTAGACATGAATGTGGTATTGTAATTACTACTAAATCAGCATATCCGAAGAAAATATTTTGTCAAGTTTTTATACAGATTGAAAATTCACTTAACGTTAGCTTTCACAAGAAGATGATATACACAGAAGAAGACAAATTCTGCGATAGTGAGAATAAAATATGCCATTTATGTAAAATGATTATTCACAGAAATTTATTGTCATGCAACAGATAGGTGTTAAAATTAATATTTGAGGTAAGCCACAAAAATCATTCTATTTATATGTCATACTGGAAGTAGATAAAAAATTTAATGTTTTTGTTGATGTCAGAATAAAGTATAGTCAGAATAAGGATAAAAGAAATGTTTCACCGCTTACGTCATCTAATGGTAAAGCTTAAATTTTTGTATTGGTTGTTTAGAGTTTTTAAATCGTTATAGTCTTGTAACCATGCTTTCACTTAAAACAGCTCAAGATTAAGAATGTAAACTAAAATCATCGCATTTTCATAAGTTTCTCAGAAACTATAATAAAGTAAGAAATGTATTAGTAGCAAAAAAGTTTTTGAGGAACCAATTAAAATAATTTAGCAAGAAAAGACTTTGAATACTCTTTGACCTCTGATATACCACCACAGAAAGATGGATACGAAATTATTTATCTGCATAGATGAAAAACAGGAAAACATTTAATTTGAGTTTACATGGAGAATGGAGTTCGAAAAATTTCAAAAACTTTTTAATGAGTTTGCTAAATTGAATATAACTGTTGCAATCCAATAAGAATAATTATGGTTGCAATCCATTCTGTTATTTCGGTTTTCCGGGTTATAGATTTGATTGTTAGTTAAGATTGAGTTCAGTTAAGTTAGATGCTTTTACAAAATGAGGAAATGTTAAAAGACTTCACTTAAGATATGACTGGTAGTCTTTGTGTTATTATTGCATTATGGAAAATATTATATATATTTATTTATATATATATATATATATTATATATATATATATATATAAAAATAAATAATAGAAATGATAATAGAAAGATATTATACACTGTTGCAAAAAATCTATCCGGTTATGCATTAATGAAAACTTAACTGCAGAAAGTTTTGGATATCTTAACAACCCATTATAACCCATTTGAAGTTATTTTTAAAACAGTTGATGAAAGTGATTATCTCCATTGGTTTTTTTAATATTGATTATACTAATGATAGTAATGAGAAATCGAAAAATTTTCCATTATTACCAACTAGAGGACAAGTTGAAGACAATGAATTAAAGTAAAGGAAACGGTAAAAAAAACAATGTATAAGTTTTGGACCAGATAGATAAAACTGAAAATAATATACATTATAAATTAATAAAGCGTGTTAACAGGACATAAAATTAGAGATTATATTCAACTTAATAC